>NC_136700.1:23939178-24414178 GCF_947650265.1 Symphodus melops | reverse complement strand
GATTACCATGAGTTAACGTGCCTAACAGAGCAGCGAGTGCTCACAGCTCTTTTGTCTGAAACTGAGTCGACTGCATGCTGCAGGGAGTCACAGTCAGACATAATGGTGATGAGCACTGATTGGGCGGGCCCCCTGTGGGTTTTGCCTATTTTGCCGCACCACCCTCTGGGACAGGCTTGTGGCTGGCCCACTGTCTGTTCCCTCATGATAACGGTGAAGTAAGCAGCGACAAAGACTGTGTAAGAGAGGGCTTTGATGACTCCACCATGCATTCCTGAAATCTGATATAATGCTGTCTCATCAGTCAAAGACATTTCTCATTCAGTGTCTTTGTGCCAACAGATGAAGAAGAAAATTAGCCTGGCATTGTGGGTAATCAGTTTGTAAGGGGTGAACAACAATAAGAGAGACAGAACAGTGTGGTGTTAAATCCCTGAGGGCTTCTTCACATGTAAAACATAATTATAGACACAATGAGACAATTATGTCTAAAATCCATTACCAGGGAAACGATTGTCAGCGATGCTTTTGTGCTGCTTGAAGGTGACGCTGAATGTGTTGTGTGAAAGGTTTTCAGAGACGGCTTTAAAGTAAAGAGTGAATCACAAACACACTGATATCTCTTGGTTACTCTCTAATCAGTCATTCAAACTGCACAAGAATAGATCCGGTTTAATTTTTCATTTAGGAGCCGTGAAGACAAAGAAACAAAGACAACCTGCCAAACAGAAACTCTGCTTATAGACTGTAAAAGTGATGACGTATTTTTGTAAGCTAACCCGGAAGTAGCTTCGCCATGGGTTCCAATGAGAATTCGCCTATGGACGCATTGGATTTTGGATCATTGCAGAAAATTATCTCTGTGTCAAACACACGTTTCTGATGTGTAGCTGTTTCATTCAGCTGGATAATCTTTACAGATGAACACCAAATATGAAGTTTGAAGAGTTAATGCAGCTGAGAGAAGTAAAAAAGCTAACGTTATGCTACAAGCTAACTAAACAGCAGACGGTTGATTTTGACGTCACGACCGTTATGCTTCATCGATCTAATCAGCGGTGTTGATAGGCTAGCGAAACCGTGGAGTAATAAGTTGCTTACTCACCTAATATTTACAAGAGCAGTGAAAAACATGACTAGAGGCTGTAAGGAGGATTAGTGAGAGAGTTCCCGGCGTGATGACCTTTAATGTCTCCATGACAACCACTGTAGTCTCATTTAGCCACTTGTTAGCAACCGTTGTTTCAAGTATGGGTAAAAACTTTAACATTCACACGTGGGTCTCTTAGCTCACGTAGTTTATCTTGTCTAACAAAACATCAACCTCTCTAAAGCTTGTGTTAACCACAGACCTTATTTCGTGCATCCATGGAGTTTGAGGGGCTAGACCGCATGGCGCTGAAATGCTAACTCACTTCCAGGATGTTAGTACTCCTTCCTGTGCCAGTGTATTCTCCTCTATACATTTTAAACTTCGAGTGATTGGTCAGGCCTTAAACCACTCTAACCACTTTGCTGAACACTGGACCTCCTCCAACTCTTCTTAAGGAACCCTGAACAGGTAAAAGGACACCATTTTACTACATTGTAAAATGAATGCCTTCCAATGAAACATTCAAGAGGTACACTTCAATATTCAGATGCATTCATATGCATCTGTGTCTTGGCTGGGTCCCTCTTTGCTCTATTCACTCATTTGTTATTCAAAACACATCCCATGAGTTCATTTGTGGTAATAGAGTCAAATCAAAGCATGTAATTGGAATAATCGTGCAGATTAGACGGTTAATTCATGACTGATGACTCTCCGACTCATGGCATCATCAGACAATTATTAACCTTTGTGATAAAATAACCGTATGCACATTAACGGTCCCCAGCAGTGTAGAAAAACCCCAGCACGAACTGAAGCTACAAGTGAATTCACAACTTGATGTTTGGCGAGAAGAAGACAGACACGCCTCTCATTCATTAGAGCATGAAGAGGATGGCAAGCACAGTTTTGAAAGTAGAAGAGAAACCTTAGCAGACAACAAACTCTAAGGGCCAGATTTACTAAAGGTTTGCGTGTATTAAAACGTGTGCAAACTTGATACCACCAGCAAAAAATGTGCTTTACTAACAGTGTGCAGTGAGGATTGCGTCTTTCATATGAGCAAAACAACACGTATTGTCCAAATAGTACGTTTGCCTTAATGAATATGCAAAACGAGGCGTTTCTGCCTCAGCGTGCAAAATACTGGGAGGAGAAAATGCAAAGAAGTTAAGGCGAGACACGCAATGTGATTTACCAAGCCAGGCAAAAATTGCGGTGGTTGTGACGGTGTCTGAATTTAACACCTTTGAAAAGAACGAGCTAATCCAAGAGCCCCAGTGTTATGCACTGCAGGCTGCAGTTAGGAGGAGACAGGCACAATAAAAGACGTGTTAACATGTTTAAATGACAGAAAAATAAATGGTATGCACTTATTTTGTATCTTGCTTCAATAATAGTTTAAAAGAAACGCCATGCTTAAACTGTAACTGAACATTCACAGCGTCTGCATTCTAAAGAATTTCAACATTGACACTAATGTCGTCCTATTTCCCTCTTCTCTCCAACATTACATTTTAAACTGGACATTTCATTTTCTCGGGTTGCGTGTCCCTGGTGCGCTCCAGAGCGCGCTCGTCTCTTCACTCTACAGCCCCCTCCCCTGCTGCTGCGCTGTGGGACGCTTGAACGGGGGGCTCACCAAATGTACCATAACCCCAACTTCAGTACCTGTTGCCATGAGATTTATGTCCGATCAGACACAGCGCTGACCAGATTCTGGTGCACAACGATGGCACCAGTGCCACAGAGGACTCCTCCGGCGCAATGTATTACAATTCATTTAAAAGAGGAAGGGAAGAAAAGAGAGGCCGTGTTTAATACAGAGGTTTTATTAAAAGCCACTTTTTCCTTTTGTTATATTCAGATTTATCTGCTATTATTTGAAAATACTGGACGTTCATTTGCCTCTCACTAATACCTATGTTGCGCTTGCAGTCGTCCAGCTTTCCGTCCAAACTCTCTGTGACGTAAACCAGTAGAACGCGCAAAAGACTGACAGAAATACTACCGCCTAAACAAGGTTTGCAACTGATGACATTCACGCAAATGTTCTTCGTAAATCACCCGCAAAACGCCCACAAGCCAAACGTGCAAACTTTTGTAATGCACACGCAATTTAGTACTCTTTAATTGAGATCTTAGTAAATCAGGCCCTATGTATGTTTACATAGAGTTAGATAAAGTATTTCATTTTTTGTTAATCTGACTAATGCTGGACTTTGAGTCACATTTGAAGTCAGACGAACACACCTAGATGATGCGTTTGGGTTCGATTCACACCTCGACAGGACTCAAACATGACTCGGTGTTCTGCACATTGCTCCAGCTCCAGCTTTAACCCAAAAGACAAACAGCATAAATGCATATCATAGCAGAAGCCAAGTAGCCAACGTCTGCCTTCAGATAAAATGGAGATGTCCATGTTTTCACTCTTCCAATTTTCTTCTTGAGAATTTGTGAGGAAGGTAAACACGAAGAAGGTCCAACGTTGAGTCGCTGAAAGGGGGCATATCGCCACCTACTGTATTCGGGTCTAATACACGTTAAACATGTTTCAGTTTTCGAGGGCAGGTTTATCATATCATATCAAACTTTCTTTAAGCCTTGAACATCATTGAGGTTTTCCCTCAGTTACAAAAATGGCAAGATAAAAAAAAAACTTCCAAGGGAAACAACAGTGTCCTACTTAAGAGTGTGTAGTAAAATATTAAACACTCAAAATACAAAAGATTTAAATGTGCATGTAAACACACTGCTTAATATCTGCTAGGAACACTTGATATAAGCAGCTCCACACCTGATTATACCTAACTTCTTGTTTTTGTTATGATTCATATGGTAAAATGAAATACCATCCTCCCATGTAGAGTTATTTTGAATAGAAATATTAAAAAAAAAACATTTTCAGTGGCGGTTCTAGACTCCATTGGGACCTCAGGCATGCATTTGGGGCCCCTCCAGCCAGCATTTATCGCCATCATGTCTGCAAGTGGTTTGATTGAAGTTGGTCAGCTCTCAGTGGAGCCCCCTAGTGGCCAGGAGACCTAAGCAGCAGTCTGCCTTGCATTTAGACAGGCAGACCCTCTGCCGATGCTGTTGTTTTGGCGATATGTCAATTTAATGTTGCTCTCAAGTTTGGACTTTAAATACGGGACCTAATGTAGATGGCAGTGTTTTTGGAGCCCATCTGAATCGGCAGCTTATGAAACTGTAGTTTTTGGCAAGTATACACACTTTGGCTTTCTGTCTCAGCCTGAGAGGATCTGAATAATGGACACAGTGAGAATATGGATACTGAAACACTATCTGCAGTCTTGGCCACATCTTTTCTTCCAAGCATCCTGCTGACCAGAAGACAGATATTAAACGGGACAATTTACATGCAGGCACAACTTCTAGAAACTCTAATATTCTTTTGTTTAATGAAAACTTGGCTTCATTCTGGTGTTCCAGAGTGCATGATTTAACCACTTGACTAAGTTTTGCTGTGGCAGCGGGAATTTAAGATGCCATACTGTTCTGGCAGAGTGAATCGGGAAGTGTTGGCTTTGCATACAAGCTGATTTTTACTGAGTGAGTTTATATAAGCCATTACCCTGTTGTATCTGGGCATAGACTGTATCTCCTCATAGACTGGTTATCCTGATGCTGTGGACATTGTTGCAGTAAATTTGAATTTGGAAAAAGTGATGGTGTATGTATTTAGGGTGTTTAGGGTATTGGTAAATCCATGTACATGTCGAAGAGGATGTTACATTTTCAAAGAAGCTGGAGGCTCCTCCAGATCCAACAAAGACAACTCATTCCATTATCACTGGGACTGTGTGTTCATTATGTGTTCGACTAACAAGCCATCAGTCTTCCCCTTGTTGTCTCCCTGCATCTCTGAGACCTTAAGAAGGAAATACATTTTTTTAAACTAAAATTGGAAAAAGCAGGTGTCCAAGTGTCTCAAGCACAACATGTGTCTTTCTAAGAGCATCACAAAGGAAAATAAAAGATAAAACTGTAACTATGACCGTCAAATGAAGTGCTTTCACACATGCATAAAATGTGGCAATATTTTATTTAAGTTTACTAAAAGTTTCAGCATGAGCTCCATGTTTGAATGCAGTCAACTACATTTTTCATTTCGACTCTACTCGAAAATGTTTCCTGCCAGCCCCACCTTGCACATTTTTTTCGATTGAAGTCAGAGTGTGCTGATATGGGAACTCGAAAAACAGAGTTGGTTTTTCTTGCAAAAGTTCTCCAGTTTCCAAGGTGCATGGAGAAAAAAAAGTCTTGGAGGAGGTCAGAAAGCTCCAGCAACAAGGTCATACGCCAAAATATGAGATGAGAAGTCAGCAGGAAACAAGAACGCCGGTGAGTGTGAGAGGGCGCTCACATCGACCCTGATGTAGTAAAACTTTGTCCTTGTTTTCTGTTTGCCAATTTGTTCTTCCCTGCTCATTTCTTGTCACGGATGACTATGTTGGCACATAGATAGATAGATAGATAGATAGATACTTTATTGATCCCGAGGGAAATTCAAGGCATTCAGTAGCAGTATACAGACAGGCAGGACACAAGACATTAGTTACAATACACACCCGCTGTCCCCCCTCCCCTCTGTATACAAATCCCCCAAACAGATTTAGCAGCCCCTATGTGACTAAGAATAAACATAATTATATGTTAAACCTGTGCAGTTAGCATTAGCAGTTAGACTTAAAACTAATATGGCATAATGTACATAACCTGTGAGGAGAGAAAAATATGTGTTGGTTAAAAGAGACCTGTAAACAGTTAAAGAGCCTTAGAAACAAAGTGCTGACCTTTAGAAACTAGTTACATGTGCATGTACAGAAGTGTTTGAGCTTATGCCAGAGGTGTGAGTACAGTCGTTAAACAGTCAATGCAGGAATGTAAATTGGCTCACCCACTTAAAGGAGCAGTGATTTGCATTAAGTGACCTAGACAATATGGTGAAACCAGGAGTGCTTAGGGTAATTATCGTTAAGTACCCAACTATTGATGGGCAGATTAGCATTAAGTGTTGAAGACAATAGAGTGAAACTTGACCTAATTAGGGTGATCATGTCAGCCATTACAGATGTAGCATAACACAGCAGTAGGATGAAACCAGACATGATTAGGGTGATTATCTTTAAAGTGACCAGTGCTCAGTAAGGTGACTATCAATATGCATTACAGTGTCCAACTGGGGGCTGACTCTGAGGTCAGTAGTGCAGGTGAGGAGTGAGAAAAAAGTGAAAAAAGATTCCAGGGATCACCGTGCGCTTCTTCCCTGCCGTGACAGTGAAGTGTTATACAGCCTTGTTGCCAGGGGGACAAAAGAGTTCTTGAGTCTGTCCGTGGAGCACGACTGTGACAGCAGTCTTTCGCTGAACATGCTCCTCTGGCCGGTGAAGGTGCTGTGCAGAGGGTGGTGTGTGTTGTCCATGATGGAGAGCATTTTGTCCAGAGACCTCCTCTCTACCACTGTCACCAGTGAGTCCAGCTCTGTACCCACCACAGAGCCGGCCCTCCTCACCAGTCTGTCCAGGCGCACATGTGCAATTGATATATAAAGGCCAAAACTGAGATCAAAATGTTTTTGACGAGATAGACTTTATTTTGCATGGATCATCATTGGACAAACCAGATGCAGTGTTTAAGTGTTTTAGCATGCATGCTAAATCGTAACACCTGTCCACAGGAGGCCTTTGAAAGCAAACAATTAAAGACAGGAATAAAAGCCATAAAACAGGCAGAAACAATACAAATAAAATAACTATATCATGTGCAATATTACTTTGATAAAAGCTCAGCAATTCAGCTCAGCTCATTCATTCAATAATAAGCTGACAGTGAATCAAAGAAAGACAAAAAGAGGCCGAGCACCCGTTTAGACATGGAGAAGGTGAAGGTGAGCTGGTTTTCTCCAAAGCTTCAACAATAAAGCTCAAAGTGTCAAAGTGTGGATCCAGTCTGACGCAGACAGAATGATGAAACATGTCTGAAGTGGAGAAGAGAAATCTCTGAGGGACTCGACAGAGAGATAGAAGCAGATAGGTATGTGTGCGAGTTTGTGCGTGTCCTTGCAGTGCTTTGCCATGTGTTTAAACAGCTTTACATGCTTATGTCTAATTATTTATACAATGTGTCTGTTATTACATACAGTGCATTCCTAGTAGAGTCGTTGGCGTCTTGGGGTGTGGAGTAAAAAATAAAAAAAAACAATAAATGCTGTAATTTCTCATCTTGACTTTGTATAAACGACCTCCTTCTGCACGTTGTGCTTTAACTTTACCAGTGGAGTTGATGTTTACCAATCAGTTTCGACTGAACTCTCCTCGGTGTGGATGCTCACTGGAGCAGCAGCTCATTAGCTGTTTTTGAGACAAGCTACAGTGCGGCGTGTATGCAGAGGCAGGAATAAGTGATTCCATGCAAATTGGAGGAGGAGGAGGATTCTGGAAAACGATTCATTAAAACTGTGGAAAATGAACAACAGTGTGTTGCTGTTTCAATTCAACACAATATTCGTTTTTTGGAATCATTTGTTTTCATTTCCAGCTCCACCTCTGAGGCTAAAACCAGTTCTTTTTGTTCAGACTGTTTCAGGTAAGCTCATTTATATTCCCTGTGTGTTTCTCACGGCTCGTTTGAATCGCAGACTCAGAGGAGAGAGTGGTGAGTTCATTATAATGAACCAGCAGCCACACAGGTGGAACAAAGAACACAAAGGTTCAGAGCAATCATTCAATAAAAAAATGAAGAAAATGTTTCACAGTCAGAGAAGTGAGGCTATGCGACGGTGACGAGTGCTGCATCGGCTTTCACACAATTAACGTTGACTGTTTCTGTTAAAATGTACAAAGTCAATGTACAAATCTCTGCCTAACTTTCAGTCAACCTTTCCTCGTCAGTTTTTCGTTCACCACTTGGTGAAGACATCACATTTCCATGAACGTGGGGAGCTGTGTACCCTCATTAACCTTCTTTAGTAGGCCGAAAATTCACATTCACCGTACACACTCCAGTCCACTCGACTCTGGAAGTGAACACAAGGTTCAAAGCTTCTGAACCCCTGGCTGTCCTTATTCATATTTAATCTCCAGCCCTCAGTGTTTCCAACAGAGCTTCAGCTGCTATTTATGTTCTTATGTTCACGAGAGGTGCAGATTTCAAACGTGTGATTCTTTCTTTTTTTGCCTGTGAGGGATGAGCGTGTTTATATGAAATCAAACAGTGGATGAAGAGGAGGCAGAATAAATGAGGGGGGACAAGAAAGAAAAAATAAGGAGCTGTTGAAAGGAATATGAATGAGGCATGGCACGTTCAGTTATATAGCATATTAAAGCAACGAAGCAATTCAAAGGGCTTCGCAAACAAGACATCAAAAGCATCATAACAGGGAAAAAGAGATGTGGAAAAAGAGGGCCCTTAAAAGGGGTCACAACAGTTTCAAATTAAAGGGAAGATCAATTAAAAAATGCTGAAACAGAAGCTGAGATATAAAAAGACAAATGTAAAAAACATGAGCTTAAATATTGTGAGAGTTTGAAAAATATAAGAGTAAAAGTTACAAACAGTGTTTGTGAACTGGACAGATAATGAGACAGAGAATGATGTCATTCAATTTCAAAATAAAACCAAATCAACATGAGGTGAAAACAGGCACCGAGTGGAGAGGAAATGATTCTGTCTTTGTTCATGCCTGGTCTTGTCGTCCTCCTGTTTTGTAGTGAACTCAAGAGTAAAGTTGATCGTGGCGGCGGTCCTGCTGGACCCAAAGGGGCGGGGCACATGCCATCAGACAGAACAAAAAGGTGGCATTCTTGCAACAAAGCAAGCTCAGAGTTTTTAGAAATCGCGGGTGAGTGAGGACTCTAGCAGCAGCCTTCGGGATCAGATGCAGTAAAGAGTTTGAGTCGAGAGGAGAATGGACTCAAGAAATGAAAGACGGAACTTCAAGGATTCGGTGTCATCTTCGTCTTTGCTCTCCGCACACTCTCAGCTCATCAGGATGAAGTTACCACTCAGCTGAGAGCACCTGAACAAAATCTATGAGCCATTAAAGATGCTCTCACTTTGGGGCTGTATTCTCTGAAGGTTTTAAGGAAAGGACTAACGGGAACACGAGCAGCCAAGCAGCCATTATGAAGAAAAGAATCAAAAGGGAAGAGGCCAAATTAAAGATGGCAGAGCAGAAGAGGAGAAAGTAACAAGATAGCTCCGTGATCCGACTGCTGAGAGGCTCCTCTTCATTTGAGAAATGCCAAAAAACGGAATCACATTCCAATCCCAGCTCCTCAAATGCATGTAATAGAATAAACTTAAATAAATATCTTAGTGAGTCTGCCACTGCACAGAAACGGCTGATGGATTAGCTTTGCTGCACATGGATTGACAGTGACAAATATTCCAGGCTGAAGTTAACACTGAGGAAAACAAATGTGAAAATAAACGTTCAGTCTCTCTGTGTGTAATGAGATCAAAGAACGTAGTCTGGCATCAGACGTCTGACAGCCCGTGTGTGGTATTTAATTTAGTAAGCTCTGTGTTTGAGAGTTAAAGACCCAATTGTTACAGAGAAAACAAAATCAAACCCTCCACCTGGTCTGTGAGAGAAATACACGGGATTAATCACATCCCCGGGAAAAGATGAAACAAACAAAGAGTCAAGACGCCCAATAAGTGAAATGGAAAATGGTCTGGAGCTTGTAGCGCTTTGCCCAAGGACACACCGGACATGGTTGCAGAAGATGGGGATCAAACCCTCGACTTTCCTTTTCAGAGACGACTGACTAAACACTGATTTAAAAAATGTTGTTTTACATTCTTATCACCTCTTCTTCCTTTTTTCATTGCCTTTTTTTATTTTGATGTTTTCCTTCGTTTGTCTTGTAATTTCACCGCTTCCCCGCCGTTCACTGTTTGAACAAGTCTTAAACCACAGTTTACACATTCAAGTTTTTCCATTTAATTTCCAGTCATGTTCATACTCCAAAATAATCTTCTGACTGACAGGAAAAAGTAAAATCAGAAAGTTTGAGAGACGAGAAACTTGTGTGTGAGTGTTTCTGAATGTGATGAGACGGTATTTGGAAAGAAAAACATTCATCCTGCCTCTTGACAAAAAGCCCCGCCCCCTTCTCTCTTTATGGTCAGACGTTCCTTTTGGAGAGCAAACACTCACAGAGACTCTGAGCGTGGGTGTGTTGTTGCGCTCTGCTCAGCCAGAAGAACACCTGTGCAATAATCACGCCGTCTTATGTCACCCTGAGCTGCTGCAGGCCTACAGGGAGGCCTTCTTGGCGAAGGTCGAATACTCACTAACACAGATTTAAACACATTCATGAACATGCATCTTCTGTGTGCATCGAGCGTTTCAGATCTTTGATTTCAACTCATTACAAACTTGAACCAAAACAAAAGTGTGCCGTTGAAATCGGTAGCTGCAGCGCTTTAGCCACTGTGCGATAACGCAGAGGACTCCCTTTCTCAGACAGGATCTAAAGAAAGTCCTGCAGCATGCAAAAACACTTCAGACAAATGGAGCTCAGCGTACGTTCAGATAGGAAACCTCAAACCACTCCCCTTAATGCTGCCCCTGTCTCACACTCTGCTGATCAGCTGACTGGGTGTGTATCATCGTCGTAATTAACCCACCAGACTCTGCCTCAACCTCAATCCCCCTGCTGCAGTCAAACGGTGAAAACAGTCTCTCTCTCTCCCAAAGCCATTCTGTTGTTTCAGTGCAACCGCTGCAACCCTCCTCCACCACCGTCACCTCCATCCAGCTCAGCAGCTCCCAGATTCAGGCAGTAAACAACACCTCATCAGAGCCTCCATTCCCCTGCACCAGTGTCTAGACTCCAGGGGGGGTATCCTGCATCGGCCTCATTACCCGTCTAAGTACATGAAGCCGTCACGATGGAGTCTCGCCCCCCAAAAGACTTTGCACATTTCACTCTAAAACTGTCTCACATTTCATTGTTATTAAATAATTGTTCTCAATTCAGTCTCTTCTGCTTGAAATGTATTCAGGTGCAAAGACGCACAGTGTCTTCCTGCGAGTCAAACGGTGGGCCTACAGGTGCAGATTGGAAAAAAGTGAAATGCCGTCATACTCACAGCGAGTACGGGTTTTGTCTCGCGAGTGAGTGCACTCTGTACTTTCTTTGGATTCTGTCTGAGAGAAGGAGTCCACTGCATTAAATTGCTGCATGTATATATATTCATATCTACCAGTCTCCTCCATGATATTTAGACAGAAAGTGTGCAAGCAGGCTAACAACGAGCTAATTAATGTCAGGGCGCAGAGCAAAGGTTCAGCACCCTGATTAACAATGTACTACATTCATTTACACTGGTGCATGGTCGAAACTGGATGTGATTATGAGTACAGAATACAGAAAATGTTTAAGACAGTAAAACACAGGAGAGAACCTCAGGGAGCAACTCAAGTGTCTGCACCGTACACTTGTTTAAATGAAGATCGTGAGAATAAGCCAAACGTAACATCAACACGGCGCTTTCTGTGTTCGTGCGCTCTAATCTGCACTGCATGGAGGAAAAATTAATGATCCTCACTGAGTCTCAAAACACAAACTGCGTGTAATACAAACACCATTACAGCGATGGAGGAGATTTATGTGAGCTCTGACAACTGGAAACAGCCTCCCTGCTGAATCACTCTGATTGTTGTCACAGTACTTATCAACAGAAGTGGAGAAATCTCAGAGATGGTTTTTTTTTTTACTTATTGTCATAACCTTTACAAATTAATAAAAAATACACATACTGTTATCCTCAAAAAATAACCGATAGTCGCAGGGAGTAGAGAAAGAGAGAGACACAGTCCTGTGTCAGTCCTGGAGGATGTGCTGAAAACAGCAGCAAAGTGCCACATGATCGTTTATCTCTTTGCTTCTTGTAACGGTCGATCTCGTCACTGTCGTTTCGCCCTTCCCCCTCTAAATCTGCGCTCTCTCTCTTTCTCTCTCTCTCTCTCTCTGCAGTGACAGGTGTTTTTTAGGGTTTCATTACTTTGTAAACTTTTGCATTCCCCATCTCATCTGTTTTGCGGCGACTTCTTTTCAAGTAAATCTTGGTTTAAGGCAAATGAAGAAGGAAACTTTTCTCCAGTGTAATTAATTTCACCAGGAGGAGGAGGAGGAGGAGTGGTGGGTGAGATAAAATGCTGGAGGAAAGGAAGACAGGAAATAAAGACAACGCAATTAAGGATTAAATGACTGTTTTTTGGGGATGGAAAAGGTGTGATAAAATGTAATGAAGGGCTCCAATGATTACTTTAAGTACTTAAGTGTACCAATTATGATCACCGCTGCTTTAAAAGCTGCTGGTGGGATGAGGAGTCAAGAGTTGAGGAAAAAGCTAAATTGAGTGTCGACAGGAAGCATTTGGATTTAAAAGCCTACCTTTCAAACTTAGCCAGAAATGAGTCAGTCAGTATGAAGAGTGTTTGAGTCTTTGAACGTCCATGTTAGCTCTTTGAATAACTCATCATGCTTTCATCGATAGAGCTTACAATGTAAACAAGGGATCAGGGATTTGTTAAATATTTGAATGATCATGTCATTTTTTGGTGAAAACTGTTGGGACAATCCCAAACAGGATACAAGAAACCCCAAAAATGTGTAGTGGGAGACATTTTGAATGATTTAAATATGAATCTAGATGACTCAACCTAAACATCTATAAAGCTAATGATGATAAAACAGATAGTTTAATTCCAACCAAGCAGCTTGGTTGATCAATCGTGGCATTATCTGTGGACGTGGCTCAGAAACCGTCGTCCTGGGTCACACTGTGAGTGAGATGACCAATCATGGTCTCTGGACCAAATATAACCTGGGACAGTTATGGTCTTGGTCTTGACTCAGTCTGGATCCTTGGATGTCTTTGTCTTGGTCGTAGTAGCACTCTGGTCCGTGGTACTGTATGTCTTAGACTCGTGGTTGGTTAGTGTGCCAAAGCTGTAAAACTCTTTTAGGTGTAATATCTCAGCGTGTTACCTGATGACATCATTGATGAAGTATTAATGAACCCTACTTCCAGATTGGGGCGTCAGTGTGTTCGCTTCTAGTTAAAAGTACAGCGGTGGACTTTCCCTCTGTCTTAAATCACAGCCCCGGCTGTTTAGATTCATAATGCATGAGTTACATCCAGTCAAAACGATTCAGCGTCGTTCAGTGAGACTGGACCCCGACCGGGACTGAGTGACACAGCCTCGATCCGACCCAGCAGGGTTCCTGTGTGCTGTGACTGAGAGCGAGAAGACAAAGTTCTCCTCCTGCTTGCTCACGGCTTTCTGTCTGACTGAGCAGGTTTGGATGGTAGACTCGACAATATAATAGCAGGGAGCTTCACTTGAAACGACTTCTTGGGGTTGACAGTTTGATTCAGGGCTTCCCAAACTTTTCAGCTCACGCCCTCCGAAATCAGGCTGCCAGAGACTCCTGGAGGTGACTAAGGCATGTAATGTAGCCCGCAGCAACACCCACACACTAACAGGCCTATCCAAACACTGGTACGCAGTCACTCAATGTATGAAAGGCTAGAAGCAGAATACAAGTAAATAAAGGCTTGAGACACTGAGGGTTATTCAAACTGGATTAGCTGTTTCAGAAGGCCCTCTGGTGAGCCACTGGGGGTCCCAACTCCCTCTCTTTCCTATGCTTAATTATTGTTCCACACTCGATGGGTGGTTGCTCCTGTCTCTAAGGCAGCACCATGGTTTAAACAGGTTGACCTTCATGCATCCCTGAAAACTTTCAAATTCAAAATCTGGGATTTTTGTGGATATACTTAAAGAATTAAAGACTTAAAGAACACCCCCAAAAAAATATTTCTAGCTCTTCCTTCAGGTGTTGTTGCAGTATAGCAGAACATTTTGCAGTCCAATGCTATTTCATTCCACAAAATAAAATGAAACCCAGAGTCCTAAGAAATATCTTCCGCACTCTCCTTGTTGACAGTCTGTACATGCTGCACATCCTGACCTGCACACAGACGGCCTGCTCTACCTGCCGTTAACGATCTCACGCTGAGCAAAGCAAAGACGAAAAATCCTGAATCTTACCAAAAAACACCAACTTGTAACTTTCACATCATTCATGCAGGAGCCTTGGTGATGAGGAGAAATAGTCCCAGTGTAAAGTTAGGGAGAAATCTAGGTTTAAAAAAAAGTGTGTTAGGCAGTAAATCCTAAAGACAAGGCAGTTGTATGAAGCGTCCCTTCTTGACTGGGTGTTAGGTCATTTTCCATAGCTCCAGTACGAGGAGATAGTAGACCTCACTTAGAAAGAGTAAACCAGTCAACTAAGAAGGCCATGAACTCACGTTAGCTAAAGGTAAAATTATTCACCTGTTCACTCATGAAACACTCTGTCAGCTGATTCCTGAGCTCGGCCGTCCTCACACTCTCTGCTCAGAGAGGTCAGAAAGACCTTGTAGAGACTGTGTGACGTGTAGGATTGCCTGAGTATTGCATGTCCCACTATTATTATGTAGAACGAGTGGAGAGCATCATAAGAGTGTGAAGCTAGACAAATGAAAGTCAAGCTCATTGTCTTCTTCTAAGACATCAGAAAGTCCCACACACACTGCACTCCACTATGTCACAGAGAAGTTAAGAACAGACTTTAACAACTGAATAAGTTTTTGCTGAAGAAGACGACGGTAAGAAACTTTGAAGGGTGGCAAAGAAAGAAAGTTGAGAGTTTCACAACAAGCATTATTCACAGAGGAAGAAAAAGATTCTTGAAACCTGTCAGGAATTTTGCAAGATGACAAAAAACACAAAATTCCTGAGGAAAGTTCAACTGAGAGAGTAAAGAAATCTGTCCGAATCTCAAATATTACACAGTACGAGGTTGTAGCCCAGTGGTTAGTGTGCTTGCCCCATGTACAGACACAATAGACTGACTGAAGCTTTTCCCCCTCACTCTCTCTCTCTCTCTCTCTCTCTCTCTCTCTCTCTCTCTCTCTGCACAGCTGCCGATTCTAACTACTGTTATATCTCTAAATAAAGCTATCGAAAGCGCTAAAATAAACCTTAAATGTCATTTTGTTGACATTTTCTGTGTTTTTGATGCTCAATGAATTTGATACAGTTTTGGTTTCTTTTTTAGTTCAAAGTAAAGACGGACGTAGATCCTTAAAGAAAGAAGGAGGAGTTAGCAATTGGTTAATTTAAAAGGTTTAAATTATTTTGTTCAATTCTTTAAACAGATACTATAACACAAACTATGTATATTAGTGCCTGTGCCCCATATGCGGAGGCTTGGTCCTGCAAAGTGGGCGGCCCCGGGTTCGAACCCGACCTGTGGCCTTTCAAGCATGACTTTCCCACTCTCTCTCATCTTGGTTTTTCCAACTGTCTGCACTGTCATATCTCTATATTGAAGGCATATAAACCCCCACCCAAAAATCGAAGAAAAAAATATTAAAAAATTTTTTTATCACCATAGCTCTGCTGTCATGAGCATAGAAAAACAAAACTTGTAATTTTTACTGTATCTTTTAAAGGAAGTGGTGTTTCCTCTGAGGCAATGTTGTTTCTGCTACCAAGGAAAACACTGCAGTCTATAAATACTGCAGCTTGTAATGGCCTCAAGCATGCAGCAGTATATGACTACTTTCCTTACCGGCGTGTCATTTTAAGGCAGGATGCAATAATCATGTTGTCAGTCGATCCACTGAGCTCTTCACACATCAGGCTAAATCCATCCTTAAATCACGGTGATGTAATAAAGTGACCTGCTACACGCTGACAGTACGTGAGTTAAGCACCGCTGCTGGCTCAGCTCGGTGTACACTTACACTCAGGGGATTTGTAGTTTGCACACAGCTAAATCTTCAAACACTGGAAAATAACCGAGTATCACCCCTTGTTGGTTTGATGTGTGAGAGTATTGTTTGACGATGATGCTGCCCACTCTCTTTTTTATAGTATTATGAGTAGAGCGCTGTCCACACTGCATCAGTTAAATATCGACTTCTTTGCTCTGTGATTTTCAGTTTCCTCTTTCAAACAGTGCAACATGTAGTGCTTCTGTACTGAAGGTGGACAAACTGGATGGCGGTGTTATGTACTGTCAATCTTATGACTCAAATCACGGCACTCAAAGGCTCGTCAATATGCAGCTCGCGGTGAGACGAATCAAGTTTTCCTTGGATGTTACACAAGTGAAAGTACAGCTTTAACACAGGTGGAATTTTCATTAGAGCTCCATCCATTTTTAATTTTTGAAGGAGGTGACGGCCTGCCGGCCAGCAGGGCCTACTTGTGAGCTTCCCTTCTTTCTGTGTGTGCCTTGTGTCCCTGCAGGTTGCTGGTGTGGGGGTAAGGCGTGTTTGGGGCGGCGTTGGCTAAATTGAAAGAGTCGTTGTCACTCTATCGGAATGTCGAGGGTTCGATCCCCAGCTCCGGCGAGCAATCCTTGGGCTAATCCGACCACACAAAAGTCGTCCTCAGGTGGACAATGGAGGAACTTCAGGGTTTTTTTACACTTACACCTTTCTTCATTTTTCAACATCGGAGGTTGCCGCTTGTTAATCTCTTCAACAGCAGGCACCTCGTACAGAGAGAGCATCAGCTTATAATTATTTTTGAGAACAAAAACAAAAAAAAAACTCTTTGAGTAGTCTGAAGCCTAGAAGGGAGCTTTGCGAGTGCTGTAAAACTTTGATATTACAGCAAAGAGAGTATAAATATCTCAAAGATTTGATGATTGAGTTAGTTTTGCTTCAAGCTCGAGCTTGTTCAAGAATTCTGCATCTTGTAAAACATAAATGTTTAGAAATCTTTGAAAACGTCTTCTTCGAGAAGAAATGAAAACGTGATATCAGCTGTCTCAAATTATCTCCTACACTTTCCCTGATAACTGATCCAGCAGCCTTAACATTTCAAACAAACAGCTGTGTGGGTGTCTAAACTCTGCTGGGCTGTCTTATCACACACATACACACATTTCTTCCTCACTACACGAGAGGAGGGAGGCTGCCTCCTCCAATATAATCACAGCTCCATCAGCAGCAGAGAGATATAAACAGCTCTTACGGGAGCTTTAAACAGCCCCCCGTCTCAGTTCACTTTAATAAGAAACTGATACGGAGAATACTTCATGTGTGAGAGGGAGCCCTTCCAAAGAGCTGTCAAATATAAATCATCAAAGGGAATGTGTTTTAAATGATTGAGAACTCGTAAATGTCGACGCACGACTTCATGCTCATACAGTACTCTCCGTTATCTGATCTGGGAGCAGAGCTGTCCCTGGTTTCTCTTTATGAAGGGGTCAACTACTAACCTTACACTGTATAGAAGCGCAAAAGATTTTAAGATTAATTTAGGAAAAAGATTAAGATTAAAAGCTTCACTGATTATAGATCCATAACTGCCTCCATGTGGATGTTTTTATGTTTATTTAGCACCTGTAAGCTGGTGGCAACGGTAAAGACAAAACGTACGGTACATTTACATGGATTTACTGCGAGTATCCAGATATCAGAAAACGGGATAAGCTCTTGTCCCACTTCTCACAGACCTGATTATGCTAGCTGACAACACGATACTGTGGCATGTGTACACCTGGCCCTGGTTTGTGACAGCTGCTGACTTCCCGTGCAGGCATGGCCTCTGCCAAGTGATAAACTTGGCAGCGGTAACGGCATCATCGTACCTGAATGAGTGGAACTGTTAATGCCCCAAGGGGAATAATAAAAAAAAACACACTATACAAGAAAACAAATACAGGACAGCACATAAAGCACCACATGATTAAATGTGGGATTTCAGTCACAAGTTAAATAAATCAGAGCGTATGAAGCAGCTGAAAACAGCGTGGTACAGACGTGATGTGATGCCTCTATTAGTCTTCACCCAGGGCATTCTGCACCTGCACCCTAAAGTCAAGAGTTCATACTCAGACCAAAGGGGGTGCAGATGGTCAGTTGTAATCGTGTTAGCTCAGTTCAAAGGGTAATGAAATCAGGAAATGTAATTGGAAATGAAGATGATAGAAAGCATCAGACTCCTGAACTCTAAAGGTCTGTTGTGAACAGCCTACAGGATGCTGGTTTTTCTGCCATGTTTCCTATCGTCTCTGATTTCCAGAAGTGAGGTGAGTGTTGGTATTTTATAGTGCACAGCCTGCAATAAGCCACAGTGGTCTTATTTTTCTTTTCTTTTTTTTAAGATAGCCTTTGTTCAGAGACACCTGAACAAATAAGATGCAAACAATCAGAAAAAGAGACAGTAGTATACTGGGATACAAAGCTTTCCCTGTTTGCATGTAAACGCTACAGTAGACTTAAGGATGAACTGAAACTATGAAAATTGCAAAATTTTGTTTGATATTTATTTTTTGCATCTAAATTGCTGAAATAAAAGAAGACAAGACAAAAAAATTAGAAACTACATTTTAAAGCTTTCCTGCAGTGAGGGACTCTGGGTAACTGAGGTGACTCTCAGAGGAAAGGAGAAGTACTACTTGTGCACTGTATGTGAATCTGTGTTTGTCACTCTATGCGTGTCTTTGTGCGTATACAGGTGTGATTGTTTTAAGAGGAGGCAGTCAGCCTTCAAAGACACTTAGCAAGTCACACAGCTGTTGAGTCAGTGTGTCACTGAGACAGAACAACATCATCACACACAGCCCCCTCCCCGGCTCTCTGGCTCAATACTTCTTCTGCTTTGGTCTATTCAGCAGTTTTTGCTCATTACTACAGATTCTTAATATAAAAACTGGTAATTAATGTGGCAGCCATTCATTATACTGGCATATAATCGTAGTCCAGAGGCCATTTCCTCCCTTGTGAATTAAAGTAAAAATGCCCATTGAGCAGATTTAAGTGTATGTCATCCAACAGAACACAACACTGGTAGTAATAGAGTAGGACAATAAACACGTCACCAAAACATTAACACACAGCACCATCAGTTATTCCTCTGAAACGTGATGTGACTCCACCCCCTTTTTAAAACACTGTTCATACACAGCGGTCATACCAAGGAAAGCTGGATACACAGTCCACCATGTTACGCCTGATTTTGGGGCTAATTTGCTCCCTTCATCGATCGGGGGGTCGTGCTCCGATCTGCAGCTTGCTCAACCGATTGTTTGTCCAAATAAGTGTGTTGTTTCACTACGTTTTATTTTACTGCTCCCCATCAAGTCTGAGCCCCCCTGATCTGTAATCGTAAATACAGAAGTTTGAGATGTATGATTCCAAGTCTGACTGCCTCCAACAGAATACCCGCAGCAGACAATGAGAGTGCGCAGACCTCTAAGCATCACCGATTAAACAACTCACCCTCAGTTTGTGCTGCAAATTCTATAAAGCCGCACATCATCCTTCTTAGCCAGGATTGAATACTTATTGCTTTTCTCATTTTCTGTTTTTTCGCTGCAACACTGAAGACAAATCAGGAGAACTATATGAAGACGTACATTGTCCTACATATGTTTTTTTTCTTCGAAAGTCACGTTTAGTCACGTAAGTTTCTGTGAGATCTCATGCATGTGTAATCGTTAAATCAAACAGCAGGTAGTCTGGTCTCGCAGTCTGGCAGAGTCTTCTATTGTGTGCACTCAGAGGATTATAATATCCAAAAACGGTGGAAACTGTCCTTAGGTGTGAGGTGACATTCTGATAATTATTTAAAGTCCATAAAAACATCACAGGCATAGCTGACTTAAGGTGAGAGCAAACATGTCCTGACTTTACACACTTTTAGAAAAATAAAGTCCCTGTTTCTCTGCGAGTGTCCACAATAATCTCCCCACATGGCTGCTTCATTCACACACGTTGAATAGATAGACTTTACTGAGGTTCAAGGTTCAAGGTTCAAGGTTCAAGGTTCTTTATTGTCAATTCCAGAATATGTCAGACATACAGTGAAATCGAAATTACGTTTCCCCCCTCCCCACGGTGCAATGTAGATAAAAAAGGCACAAAACAAGGTAAAAAAGATAAATAATATTTACATTAATAAACCTAAATGTGCAAAAAGTACAAAGTTAAATAAAATGGAGTATAAAACAACATTATAAGAAAAGTGAAACTTGTGCATGCGTGCAATGTGCAATAAGTGACCAGAGACGGAGCGATAAAACATTCATCACTTTGTGTTTGACTTGTGTACATTTCTTCATTACATGGTCCACAGACTTGTGTCGTACTGTACTCCTCCCGCAGAGCCGGGTCTCACTGACTGACTCTTAATGACTTCTCATGGCTGGCTCACAGCCAGACTCAATAAAAACAACACCAACGTTGAAATGAAGCAGCCTCTATACAAAGAGGTAAACAGCAAGAACAAGACCATCTGAAGGTTGTATCTGTGATGTCTGTGTAACCAAGCCTCCATGTTCACTCTGTGTTTAGCTGTTATATGGGTACTGCACTCCAAATTCAAAATATTGCAGGGAGCTGTCTCCCCCCTCCCCCCACTCTAGAGTGGATGCTCACACAGGTCACCATGTGGTGGACACTGTAGCTTCAATGTTTAGCCAGCTCTGCATGTGGTGGACACTGTAGCTTCAGTGTTTAGCCAGCTCTGCATGGGTCTGTAAAGCTTTCTGCGTTCTAACCTCTCTCCATGTTTCAAAAGCATCTCCAACATTGATCCTAGTTTGAGCAGCTTTCTGCTGCTGGAGCTTATTAGAAACATGCAGAGGCTTTTTAGCTCGGGTACAATCACTTCTATCTGAAGCAGTTCCACTGCCCGCTTCCATCGCTGCAACACCTGTTCACCTGGGGCATTTTTTTTTTTTTTTTTTGGGGGGGGGGGGATTATTCTATGTGACAGTCTTACTGTGTGGAGTCAGGTCTTGATAGTTTCCTCGACACCTTACAGATTAATACTTTAACACTGTGTATAGTACATTTCTAATGTAATAATTGTTTCGGGCACCTAACTTAAGAAATAAAGCCCTTATTTTTAAAAGCTGGTGGAAAATTAAACAAAATACACATTAATCTGTGTTCGCCTTTCTGTTTAGTGTTCAGTCTGTTGTGCAGCCGCAGCAGTCTGTCCCCTGAGCTCCTTCTCCAGATGTAGCAAGAGGAGATGTCAAGTCAGAGGATATGTCCATCACTCTCTCCTTCGACTGTGAATCAACTCAAACAGAGAGGTAGAGCTCGACTCACAGCTTCCTGTTTCATACACTGAGTTATCATTCATTCAGCTGTCAGTCATGGTCAAGACCATTCAGTGGGGGGTCTGAATGAGACTTGACATTATGGAAATGATCAGGGAGCAGCTGCATGTGAAACAGCTCGACTGGAAAATTAAACACAGACTCTTGTGCATTTAAAGGGAATGCTTGCTAAAGGTTCAGTATCCTATGAAGGTGGTAAAAGTAGTGAAATAACGGAGCCCAACAGCTCAGTCAGGCATCTCTGAAGGGGAAGTTACAGCCTCATTAGCATACTTCACCAGCAGAGACTTCATTATGGGGGGAACAGATATTAAGGTGACATGCCAATCCTTCAAGTGAAATATGAAGAGTGTTCAAAGATCATCCTCCTCAGAAATGTTTAAATATTTATAAGGGGGTAGTAAGCAAAATGTAGTGAAGAGTATCCCCCACATAGAGTCCAGTCAGTGGTGGTGATACAGAAGAGATGATTGGTGTGATGAGGAGGAGACGTTGAGATCTGATCCGATTTCAAACCGGACACTGGATGACTCTTTGTGTTGTGTCCAGCTCTGTCCATACCCGTCGGCTCAGTTTGGCCTTTTATTTGCCCATTCCACATGTTGGATCAGCGAAGGAAATCTCCGGCATGGTTGAGGATAGGAATCTCTCTTATAGGCTGTTCAGATAAGCTAATCATCACATGGTCAGAAAAACGGACTGACACCGACAGGGCCATTTTCAGCTTTTTATCGGAAATGTTTGATTAGATTTAGGCTTCCTGTTACGAGTGGTGAGAGACAGCGGTGAGAAAATACTCTTCTCTTCTCACAACAATGGTTTATGTATCCGGATTCTTCCTCGGCCTCTTCCGGTTTCCCCTTTTCAGAATGATAATTAAAGACTACCGTCCCCTGCTGGCATGGGGAATTATTGCCTCATGTAAATCAATATGATTAGTATTTATAATGAACCAAAGAATTTGAAGTGACCAAAGATTTATTTCTGCCCTCGCTGAAACATGGTCAATGTACTTATTTTGTTTGAATGCATGTGTCAGGCAGAGGTCGTCTCTTTTTCAAGAAATCCTCCGAAGCTCTGTGTCTTCACAGGCTTCACACCTTCAAGCTTCTCTGCTGCTTTTGAAGCTACTTCAAGAGTCTGAGGTGGAAAAAGTACAATTCAGGAATAGTAATTCAATACAGTTTAATTCAGGTCAGCTCATCCCAGAAACACTGATGGGGAGATCACTGTCGAGCAGCCTCAGATTGCTTCAGCACCTGTAACTCGCTGGGCTTTTGATGTAGAGCTCTCAGACTTTACTGAAAGTACACACATTGGTTTGATGCAAGACAATCATCTCTTTCAGTATATTTGTTGGATCCCAGGATATGATCATGTTACTCTCATGTTATCCCTGATTGGTGGAAATGGGTGATATAACTCCATACCCCATCCTCTATTTCTGCATTTGGTAATCATTTCTTTTCTTTTTTTTTTCTTTTTTTTTTGCTTATCTATGTACCCATTTTATAGAATAACATATAGAGGAAGTCAGTGTTAGGTAAAGGGTGGAGGTCCAATCAGTGACTGATGAAAAGAGTATGTAAATTGTCAGATAAAGTGCAGAGAGGGAGATTAAATTCATCGTCTGACACTCTGTTTCTAATCAAAAATGTTCCTAAATGTGGGCTCCTTACAACACTTAACTGAACTTTGTTAAATAGAAAAATGACAGAGGGAAATTTTAGGCTGTTCAAAATGTAAATTGCAGTGAAGCTATTAAACATTATTTTAAATTGGCTCTAATTTACGACTCTATTAGTGTCTTATTCCAACCCAACACTAAATCTAGCTGTCCTTGACTTACATCAAAGTCAAATGGAGCTGAGGTTGACTCTCTGCTCTCAAACTCTTTTACTGATGAAACACATTAAAGAGTCCTACTGTTGTTCCCAGGCTCCAGTATTTCACATCAAGCCGAGGGATATGAATAATTGGGTTCAAAAAGTGCTGATCGCCCTCAGGTTAGGGCATCTGTGGTGGGAAAAGACAATCACTTTTATTAGCATTATAGAATATTAAATATACATCAGGAGGCAAAAAAAGCACAGCTTTGATGACAAAAAGCGACAGCTGTCATTATTTCAACAAAATATCTTTGGAACATTTACCATCCAAAAACCTTGTGGCTGCTCTCACCGTACGTGTGGGTTAATGTACAGTACGGCCAGAAATGCATCCAGCCAGTCTGCAGCAGATGATCAGTTGTACAAGTTACAAATCGGGTCTGAATCGGTGTGAAATGATAGAGTGTGGAAGACGAAGCTGATGTTCCCGGGATCTTCTTTCACATCATGTTTCTTTGCAAAAAAAAAAAAAGCTTTAAGCAATCAGCCTTGAAACCGAGGTCGGAGACTCAGTTGAAGTTTCACATCATTTATTCAACCTTGTGCTTTATTTATGTGTGTAGGGTGTGTGCGTGTGTGAGTGTGTGTGTGTGTGTGGGGGGGGGTGCAGCCTTAATCACTTGTGTTCCCCGTGGCCCTTTTAAAAGCTTCTCAGTAGATAGACAGTATCGTGTAACATATTGTGGCATCTCTTGTTTGTCTGTCTGGTCGGTATTTTCAGCCTCACTGTGGCACTGAGGGAAAGATATCAGATAATAAAGGCCTAAAACTGCCATTCAGACATGCTGCCATGGGTCACTTGTGAGTTTTGAAACTGTGTGCTTGTGCAGTTTGTGTTAATGTGTGTGTTTGTAAGACCACCACTCAGTGAGTTTCCCTGTGTGACCACCACAACAAGCAGTAAAGAGAAACAGGCGTCATTAAAACAGCTTGACAGCCTCAACCTGGGAAGACTGGACACTGATACTGAAGCAGGGGTGAAAAACATCTCATCCCTCTCTCTCATTGTTTCTCACACTCGGACACACACACACACACACACACACACACACACACACACACTTCCTTTTCCCCCTACTTCATTAAAGATGTCTTCCTGCTTACCAACAGACCTTCCTCCTCCTTCCTCCTCTCCATCCAGTATCAAGTGTCTCTCTGTGGATCTGTGGATCTGTTGCTCAATTAGACATCAGACTCTTCATCTACATTCACAGCCAGCAGGGCAGGTCAGTCTTAAATAAGAGCAGCAGCATGTGTTCAGCCTGAACTGTACAAGAAACTTAACAAGCTAAAGCTCATTTACATACAGATAACCAAGAACACTTAAAGCCTCTGACTCTGCTCAAACATTATTACAAGAATCTGTGAAGCAGCACAAATCACCTCTGATCCTCACAGAACGCCAGTCAAGACAGGAAGAGAGCCGAGCTGCAACCACAACTTCAACTTCAACCAACCAACCGGTGACCTCTGGGTTTACACTTCATACAGTCATGGCAGCCTGCACACACTGCAGAAGTGCTTTCTGGCTCTGCAATACTTCGCCAGATCACCAAACCCTTCAAATAGAAACACTTAAACAAACCTTAAACTGACTCCTTGATACACAGAAAACAAACAAAAAGGGCCAGATTACTGTCAGACAATAATTAAAACAAGAAGGAGTCTTTACCTGTATTTGAGGATCCACAAACGAAGAAGGTCCAGGATGGAGGGGGCAGGAGAAGAGAGAAGAAAAAAAGAGAACAATGCAGTTTAAAGACAATCATTCATACAGAGATACAGGATCCACTTTAAGTCATAGCAGTAGACAAAACCAGTTCTGCTTTTTCACCCCGGAGGGAAAGAAAAGCCTTCAGTTGAAAATGGTTTTCTCGCACTGATGCAGGGTGTGAAATACAGGGGGCCGTCAGGGGTCTGAAACCTATTGGTTGACACTTAAATCCCCCTGAAAGCCTCAACAGAACATTTTGTGGGGTCTCTGTATTAAAAAATAAAAAAAAATAAAAAATCACCTGCAATTGACTTTATACTCTGCAAAAAAGAGTAAAGGGGATCTTTAGAAGGTGGAAAGCTGGTCAATGCAAAATTTTAAAGTCTTTTTGGATATTTAAAAGTACGGAAGACCAATCAGTGATGATAAATGAAGTCAATTCTGACAATCGACTCCTCATTGGACGCTTAACCCACCAATAAGCTGAATTCTCCTGCATGCAAGTAGCTGCAGTCTGAATAACTCTGGCTGATATTCGGCTGTATTCCTGATCGTTATATCGTCCTCTAGATTCATTTTAGACTTGGAATTGTTACTTTTTACACCACAGTTTCATCACTGGTTTGGAGGAAATGATCCTCTCTGAGAGGTGAGACATAATCATGATGAACAAAACAAAAGCTCAGCGATGTTAACTCGTTCTTTTAATGAAATATGTCGACAAAATGTGTTCATTTCGCAGTGAAGACTCCGAAAACCATTTTTACTATTAAAGTCAAATGATCCAGCCAGACAGACATCAGAGCCGCAGAACAAAACAACACAATGAGAAAGAGTCAAACCCTTCTGAGCTCTATGGCAGTACATGAAATGGATCAAAGATGTTAACAGTGACTTTTCATCAGATAATTATAAACAATGATGGGGGTCCGAGCCAAAGACCCACCTCTGAGAAAAACGTTAATTCATGTTTACTATCGGACTAATTAAAATAAATAACAATGGGACATTTGCATTAAAGTATGAAAAAACCTCAAAGAGGCTGGAAATGTTAGTTTCAGTCCAACACACCCACACACACAAACCCTGCGTACTTTAAAATGAAATTCAACAAAAATTAATACGACATAGACTTCAAGCACATGTCATATGATGCAATGGCAGGTAACAGCTCATTAGAATTTCCCATAACACTAAAAAGTTCTCTGTCTTTCAGGTGAAGGTCGACGGGAAGAACATTAAATGTGTCCTGATGGAAGGGTTGGGCCTGATGCTGCACCACTCTAAACCTCTTTATACGGGCTAACAGGCGCCTAATGACGGAGCAGCACAACTGACCAGACAAATGACAATCAATAGGCCCATCCCCAAATAAATGGTTCCTAGTAAAGGAGAGAAAGAGAGAGAGAGAGAGAGAGAGAGAGAGAGAGAGAGAGAGAGAGAGAGAGATACCGGGATCAAAGTAATTATATACTTTCTATTGAAGAAAGAGTGATAATGTTGTCGATATGATCATAATGATTCCCTGCCGGCTGATACACTGACACTCGCCGACTGACTGATGAGACGTTTCTGCTGTTGTCCTCATGTCCTTCCTGCATATTATCCCATATGCTCTATTGTAAAGCGTTTCGAGATCACACTTGCTTATGAACTGGAGCTCTGCAGATAATGAGTGACTGACTTGACTGTATGCACCCGGTCGAGCTGCTAAACATGAGGTCACAGATAACAATACAACCCAACGTTACATCACAATCATAAATTCATTTATGAATAATACATGCAGGAACATACACTCTTTTTTTTACTCCGCCCCTTCGGACTCCTCTTAGTTCTTCATACATCACTGTCTCTGAGCCTCTGTAAAAAGATGGGCAAACTGGCTAGCATCGTAAAGCCACACGCACTTCTTATGACAGAACCACATGCAGCTGAGCAGCTTAAATAGCTTTTAGCCAATTGGTATGTGCAGGAAGTGTAAATGTGTCTTATGCTCACTCAGTGGAGCGTTAATCATCATATTGAGAGGCTCCCTAATTATATGGAAAACAACTTCATCTATAGCCATCACTATTAGAGAAAACAGAGTGAAGATTATATGCATGAGCAGGTGTGCAGGGTAGCAGGTGTACGTTGGTGTAACTCATCGTCTGCAGAATAACAGCCAGGAACATTTGTCAGACAGCGAAACATGCAGAACAGATAACATGCTGCTGTGGACAGATCTGCATCTTTCAGTCTGTTCATGTTCTGCGCTGCAGCTTCAAAAAAGCTGTGACTGCCGACCACGACATATGGTACAAAATGAAAAGCACATCCATAAATATCAGGTCGAAAATTAATTCAAACGAAGGACATATGGTTCCACACGGTGTGGAAGAGGCCAGTGGTGCTATCAGAGGCTGCAGAGTAGAGCTGTCAGAGTGAGAGGCTGCACATGAAAGAGTGCCCGAGCAGTTGGAGGCTTGCTCAAGGGCACGTTGACAGTTTTCAAGAAGTAAACTGGCACCTCTCCAGCTATCAGAGGGCTGGGGTTGGTCCCCACTGGGATTTGAACTGGCCCACTGGTCCCCTACCCAAGTCCACAGGCTATTGTCTGAAAATACTGTTGTATTTTCACAAACCATGAGCGCAGCGAAGAATGCACGGCTGTACATTCTGCTATGCTGTGTTGATGTAGAAAACAGTATTTACCCCTTTGAAACCTTTGAAACTCAAACATTACACAGCTAACGATCTACAGCTCCCAAATAAAAGGAACAATAACAAGAGCAACCTGATGAGCAGGGGAAATGTCATCCAGGCTTTAGACTGTGTGTCGCACTGCAACTGTGCAGCATATTCTTATTGCAGGTGCTGCTTAAACTCCCTTTGCTTTATACACTTGTCTGCAGCACTAAAATATATCAAATGAAAACTTCCTTTTTTGCACAAAATGAACTGTGTGATCCGAGAGGTTTGCTCTGCTGTCATAGAGACATGTGGCATACAGGTACTGCAACACCACTTAGACAAACCACAGAACTGTGGGAACACAAGACAAGTAACATCATCAGATGACTTCAGTGCAAAAGCAGAGATTAAGGACAACATTCATAGTAATGTATAGGGGCCAAGAGTATGAAAAGTGAGTAAAAGAATTGAGTTAAATATTACTCAAGTAAAGTACAGATGCTCAAAATGTACTCAAGTCCATCTGCTACGTTACTGCACACCGCTGCTGACAGGTGAAACTTGGTCATCAAGCTGTACCTCTAACATTCACCGGCACACACATCTGTGTGACCTTTTCTAAACAGCGAGAGGAGAGACAACATGTTACAGTACAGACACAAATACTTCAAATTCATAAACACACGCATGCTTGCAAACAGGTCACATGCTGGTAGACACACACACACACACACACACACACACACACACACACACACACACACACACAATGGCCACCAAGGAGGGATTTAGAAAATTCCAATGAGTTTCCTTCGAAGCCTGTCACGGCTTGGTAATGCCACATTGCAAAGGACAGTTTGAATAAGAGGGTTATAACCACTGTGTTACATCAGCGCCTCGATGACATGCACGGAGAGGAGGCCATGTTTGCTGTCAGTGCTGAGCACAGTTTGAATTCATACAACACACAGCAGTGAAAGGTAAAACTGACAGACTGAGGCGATCTGTAGAGTATCAGTGGGAATTCTACGAGTAATACTGCAAGTGGAGCGCAGACGTGACATTTCCTAAAGTCTGTGCAGAGACACTGAACCACAGCGGGTGTTATGTTTCGTCTGGCAAGCCACATAACACAGAGTGAAATAGAGTGTGGAACAGAAAATGATGTTATCCTTTGATAAGGTTGTCTCAATCATACTGTGAACAACAAAATCTCAAACATCCTCAACATTTCATTTCTCCCAGGCATACATGAGGTTCAGAAAACTGATGCCGGCTCCTTTTTATCAGGATGTATTTTCAGAAGACTGATCATGACACAGAACTGTTTATTTTATAAAATGTCCTCGTCTCACATTTTGTCAAGAGTCTGCTGATGGGAGGCACGACTGCTGAAATCAAATGTAGAAGCTGATCTTCTCAAGTGTGAGTGAGTGACACATAGCCACACCCTGTGTCTCGCCCTCCTCTTTCACAGGTACGTTTGTAATTCACAGCATCGACAGGCTGACATCACCCACCCCAAAGGTCATTGTGTGACAAAGCATATCAACCTTACAGCTGGCACAGAACGATACGCAATAACATTTGCAAGAAAACAATACTGACAAAGCAGGACATGTCCTTATAACCAATCTGGAACTTAAACAGTATAAAAAATGAAACTCCACATAGCTAGCGCTAGAAATGCAACCTTTCTCAACATGATATTGAACCGTTTCGTACCGCCTCCACGTTTCAACACACGCTTGCAAATTGCAGTTTTGGTTTTACATATGAGCCAGGCGAAGTATGTTCAGGTCCATGCACTGGGTAAAGGAAACCTCTAAGCTCCAAGTTAACGTCCAATTACAAAGTGCTATTGCTAGCATACAACAACAGCTGCAGCATAAAGGAACACTTTTAAATCCAAGGCTAGGGGAGGTTTCAGTGTCGGGTATAATGACAAGAAAATAACATGGAAAACAAAAATGAATTCTGAGTTTGAAAACAATGATTCACACTTGTCTCGAACCCAAATGGAAACACTAATGGAGTTTGGTTAACACAGTTAGCAGGCTGTCATGTTAGCCGGCTGTCGCTCCACCACCAGCAAGCAGGGTGGGAGTGAACGGAGAAGCTGCTTGTGAAAGAAAACTAGACCATATGCAATGAAATATCAATGCAGCATGACCTTTCTACATTTATTCATTTAAAAATACTGACATGTTTTCCTATTTGTACATTTCTACTGAAACGCTCCTTTCATTTCAGTAAGACTTTACATTAAGAACAGGGAATGTGTAGGCCCATACATAGACCGTTTTTTTAATGTGTGCTTAAATAAGTTAAATAAAGAAATTGTCTTACTGTTCCCATCAAATTTGCCTAAAACACTCCGTAGGCCCAGAGTGACCAAAAAACTAAGGTTGGTATTAACTGTGCTCTGACTGTATTGTTACATCTCTAGTTAGGACCAAAGTCTGCTCATGGAATAACAGGGACTGTCGTTTGATGTGAGTGAGGAGGAAAGCCAAAGCAGTGTGTTGTTAACGCAACACCAAAAACCGAGAAGCAATCAGACAAATTGTGAAAAATAAACCAATGAAAGTCGAGTACAATTACATTTCTTTACAAGTTCTCTCATTTCTTGCCTCTTATCCTTTTGACAAAGCAAATGGATAAATAACTACAAATGCCTTTAGTAGGAATATTGATTCCCCTGCTCACACTCACCCACTCATAGTTTACCACTCTCTTTGAAATTATGAGTCATAGCGGTTCCTGTGGGAGGCTTGGCTGTGCTCCATGATTACTACTGTAGCAGTATAGTCTAATAACAACATCACTAACAGAAGAAAGTGAAGCAGTGAACAAATAATGGTGCTTTATAGCCTGGACTGAAAGGCTCAGAGACTGAAGAGGATCCATCACACTCACGCTCTGAACAAATGGCTTCTACTGCACAGATTGGAAGAAGTTGGCCACCACACAAACTGGAAATGAGTGCTGCCCATTTTCAGTGCAAGACAGATGAGAGCCAATTAAAATGATTAGCTTTTGAAAAATGAGCGATAGGTTAAAAGTTAGCCTACGTCACTGCTGCGATAATTTCCGGCAAAAATGCTGATGAAGTCAAACTGAAATTAAAAGGAAAACAAGGTTAGATTGATGAGGCCTCCACGCAGCACACAGTCGACAGTCTCTGTGCCACAAAGAGTTACAGACCACTATACAACACTATACAACATATAAAAAACACCTACTGTACCTGTACTGTACATGTGAACTGGTTCTTAAGACACTTCATATCAAACTTCTGCATGAGCTGAAGCAGCAGCATCTCTTACATTACATCCCTGCAGACGTTTTTCAGACGCTTAAGGCTCTTTGTCTCATCATCTCATCAGCTTTAGATTAATTAAGCAGATTCATCCTGCAGGAACATGTGGCTGACAGCATCTGGTCCATGCCAGGATAGGACTCGCGCAGTCTGGCATGGCAAGGGGCTTTGAAGTCAGACTTGATGTGAGGTGAAGAGAGCTCAAGCATATTAGCAGATAAAATGGGAATATCTTCAAAATGGACGGCCAGGGAAATATAGAGCAAATTAATCGCTGCCAGATAAATTCAAGTCAGGGGACTTCCAGGGTGAACAGCAGTGAAATGAACAGAACCAGAGCCAGCTGCAGGTATTCCAGTGTGCTAGTTGAAATGAAGCAATGAAAGTCAAACTCTCACCAAAAACACCTCCATCTCTCAGAGTGAAAAACAACTTAAAAAAAAAAAAAAAAAACCTACACAGAATGCACAACAATCCCTTCAAAGTGAAGGTGAATACAAACTCAAGAGACTGAATGACTTTGTGTTGAACGGAAAAAAGAGAAAACATTCGAGAAGGAAAACAAAGACAGAGAAGGGAGATAGCGCTATTACCTGACCGACTTGTGACTTTGCATTCACAGAATCTGATAAAAGAAAAGGCTTTTATCCAACTTTATGAGCGAAACCTCGAGAGGCAAAGATGGCAAAAAGATGGAGTTCAATTATAAACACACAATGGCAGTTCAGCGTATGGAGCAAGCGTCTAGCACTTGAAACCTGCTAAAAGCAAAGCAGTGCTCTCATCTGAAGCCTTTAATTCCTTCTCTTCGCTGTTCACATAGCAGGCGGTAGTTTGTGTGGAGTGTGTGATACACATGCAGTGTTTACTGTGACATAATTGTTTTGTTATTTTAAGACAGCTGAAGACAGACATTCTAGGAAGAGCTCAGGGGGCTCGGTCTTTCTCGCTCCATGTCCTATTGTTTACGGTGAGAAGGCAGACTCAGAGGGCTGAACAAACACCTAGCTGTGGGAGTGTCACCCACCTGGGGGAGGGGCTACTGCCCTGTGTGATGTCATGAAGGGGAAATCTCCAAACTGTTGTCTCCAAACTGTTTGAGCACACATTTTCTGAAAAGTGGAGCAGGCAGAAGACGGAGAAGATGGACTTGTCTCATCACTGCGGGGTTTGTACACGGACCAGGGATGCATTATGGTAAAGTGTATTTTGCAGAATATGTGACCTTTAAGCATTACATTTAAATCTGAAATTGGAATCTTGGTGCGAGTAGGTAAAAGACTCTTAAAAGCAGAAAACAGATAAGTCTGTAGCGAGGCCAGTTGAGATCCCAGCATGCAAACAAACACAGTGAGAAATGCTTTTTTTGTGTCCTGCAGATGTGAGGTCAGAAATCAAACACAAACACATTATTACAGACACCATCTCCTGCAGAACATCTACACAATGTGATGAACAGTCAGTACTTCTCTCTCTGGTGGGACAGCACAGCACGACTCCTCTCCCTGCTGTTTGCCTCTAATCTGTTGTTATCTCTCTCAGCCCTGTTTCTTCCCCACTTTAAGTCCCTGTTTCTCTGCCATGTCCTCCATCCATCCTTACTCTCCTTTCTGCTCTGCTTCACACTCTGTTCAATTATGGTACAAGAGACGACCAGTATTTCATCACGCTAGAACTTCATACATCTCAAACACCGGCCCAAACAACCCTTTCAGTTCTGTGGCTGGCTCATTCTTAAGTGATTTATGACCAGGCCTCTTAAGTCTGCTCTGAATCCAATTCATGCTCAGTCAATAGCAGACAAAGCTTCTCTTTGTCAGCTCACCTTATTTTTCTACCTGTGATTCCTTTTTCTGCACCCAGCTGCAGTCAGCAGGTCAATAGTTTGTTGTTGAAGTATCTTCACGATTGGAAACATTTCAGATTTCAGATAACAGAGAACACTGTCTGGTTTTATATGGGAGCGGGGATTGTCTGCAGCTTCTGCTTTCGAGCCTGTGTGCAGTTTCCAGCGCTCGCCGTCTTGAGCTGTAAAAAACGTCGGCCTCGTCTGTTTTTTGTCGCTGCACTCTCAGTTGGAAGAACTTAACGTTTTTAAACAGCGCCACCTTCATCAGCACTTGACTCCTTTACGCCGTTGCCATGTTTCCTTGGCGATATTTACTTGACTGAGATATGAAGCTATGTAAAACACACATTACTGAGGGAAGCATAAGTTTACTGTCGTTGCCTAGCAACATTGAGTGCTGGAAAAGAAGGTTTTGAGCGCGAGCGGTGCAAAAAGCACCGTCTGCCTTATCCTTAAAAAACAATAGACGAAAATTAGAAGAACATTTAAGCACGTCAACATTTCTATATCTACGCATGGAAAGTCTTTTTTCAGTGGCAGAAGGAACAGATGGTAGAGAAAAATGGCGCTCAAGATAAATCCCCCAAAAGAAAGAGAGAAAGAATTGAATCCATTAAAGCTTTTGGATTGTCAACCACCACATAATAACCCATCTGTGCTGTGCATATACAGTGCAGGAAACAAACTCACTAATGCATTGTTTTAATTTGAATGTGACAATAATCAAAATCTTGAAGCATAACTCAAAAGGGATTTTTAATATATTTGATTTAATCTAACTTAACTGCTGTGATGAATTCTATTTAAACCCGTTTAAATCAGTCAAAGCAGACAACAAGAGAGCGTGACAAGTGACAAGACTGCAGATGTGAAGCTTTGTGGAGGTTTGCATGAGAGAATTTGGAGGTGAGTCTGTTTGAGGTTGCTGTGTTTGGAGAGTGTGTTGGAGAAGAGACAGAGAGAGCTGAAGTCCAAACACTGAAAGGACAGAAGAGAGAGAGAGAGAGAGAGAGAGAGAGAGAGAGAGAGAGAGAGAGAGAGAGAGACAGAGAGAGAGAGAGAGCAGCTCCAGCCCTCTGGCTCTGACAGAAGAGAAAATAGAAAGACAGAAGAGGACAGGACCAAGGACTGGACGCTGACAGGACACACAAAGTCCCAATGTGAAACTCACTTCATGTGTAGCTTTCATTTAAACTGAGGACTGCAGGGCACTGGTTTCCATTTGAATAGGACCTCACTGTTTCCTCAAGTCAAAGCAAACACGTCCAGACTTCTAACAGAATCTACAGACTCCCTCCATAGAAATAAAATCTAATTCACATGATCAGCTGATATGATGTTCATTTTCTGCATTATGACCAGTCATCAGCTCACCATCTGCAGGGCTACAGAGCTGATCAGCTCAGCAGATGTGTTGTGATCTAATGAGATCAGACAGGTGTGAAGACATGCAGGGTAATAACACCTCTGTTTCAGTAGGAAGCTGGATGGGAATCATCAAGTTAAGCTACTTCAAGTCAACTACTTGGAATGCTCTTTATGCACTTCAGTTAACGCCACTCTAACTATAAAGACATGACTACAATGTTTAGCAAAATGACTTAAAGAAGGAAATGCAAGTTTCATCATTTAAAACACTTTAAAACAGAACTGAGACAAAGTGATTAAAACAGATGATAGTTGAACAGAAAAGGAAAGTTGAGCACTAAGAGATTGAGATGTCTCTTACTCAGTGAGTAAAAAAGCTTCTAGGGGGGATCACGTGATGCACAAACCCGAGCAGACGTGAACTCATCGGCTCCCTGCAGGATTGCTATAAACTTTATTTTTTAAACAAATTTCTACCAGTGGAGGGGTCCGTCGGGTGCACGATAGATTTATAATGTCACTGGATGCATTTTTTGCGCACCCTGGACCGTACAAGAAAAAGAAACACGAACGGAAAAAGGGAGCTAAAGCTAATGCTACGAAGGCTAACTCGAACGATGAGCTGGAAACGGAGGACGAAGCAGTGTACGGGTCTGACTCCGCCAACAACGAAGAGTTAAGTGATGGACGAGACAAGCTTATAGTGAATTGTGTTACTGCAAACATAGAGAAGATGCTGGACAGCAAACTGGCTAACATAATTAAACCAGTTAGCGAACTCTCGGAGAAACTCGACAGCTTAATACAGAGGATGGGAACGGCCGAACAGCGCATCTCGGACCTCGAGGACAAGTCGGCGGCAACAGCACCCCGGGTAAAAGCTCTGGAAGGCGAACTGCAGAAGGCATTAGATCGGCTGGAAAACTTCGAAAACCAAAGTCGACGTCAGAACCTGAGAATTGTTGGACTTAACGAAGGTACGGAGGGCCGCACACCGGTCGAGTTTTTTGAAAAGTGGATACCAGATGTGTTGGACATGCAAGCCGACCGTATTAAACTTGATCGAGCCCACCGCACGGGCCCACCGACAAGATTTTCTGGTAAAGAGGGGCCAAGAGCCGTCCTGGTGAGGCTGCATGATTACACCGACAAACAGAAAATCCTGCAAGCAGCCAGAAACCGAGGCACGCTAAACATCAAGGACAGCAACGTATCATTCTACCAGGATTTTTCTATGGAGGTTGTGAGAAGGAGGAAGGAGTCCGCCAATGCTCGTAAACAGCTGAGAGAAGCCGGGATAAGATATTCGTTTCTGTACCCCGCTGTCATCAAAGTTTTCCATCCCAATGGTACCAGCTCCTCATTCTCCACCACAAAGGAAATAAATGATTACATCAGCAAAATGACTGCATCCAATAATATCTGATTGTCTGGTTAACCACTTTTGGACAGCTCCAGGTATGACTTAAATGCAACATAAACAATGTGCTTCATGCCTTAAGATAAGTGCTTTATGTTTCAAGGTTTTCTTTTTCTCTCTTATAATGTGATATACTGGTAATTTCATATTGCAATCCGGCAGGGGGGAGCTGTTCTTTCTTGTTGCTTCCGACCCCCTCAGCTGTGCTTTTTTTTTAAATTAACAGTACAACTAGGTACATTTATATTTTACTTTTCCTCTAAGTTTTATTCTGGAGGGAGTGTGTATTCATTATGCACTCTCTTCATGTGTTAATGTTTGTAGTGTTTCTGGGCTTGTTCGGTTTTTGCTTAGAACACATTTCTATGTTTGTTAAACTTTATTCTACATTCAGTGCTGCAGACTGGCCTCCTTCACATAAAATAGTTGAGCATAATGGTGACATACAACTCATAACAAAATTGGGTGTTAATGAATATTAAGATAAACACATGGAATATCCGGGGCTCTAATAATGTAGTAAAAAGGAAGGCTGTCCTTAATTCTCTTAAAAGAGACAAAATTCAAATAGCCTTTCTTCAAGAGACACATTTGAATGATGAAGAACACAAAAAATACCGTAGGGAATGGGTTGGCCAAATCTTCTTCTCATCACACTCAACAAACAAGAGAGGTGTGGTGATCTTATTGCACAAGAATCTTCCATTTACTGTCACAGCCTCTCTTAAAGACACTGAAGGCAGGTTTGTTCTGGTCAAAGGGGTATTACACGGTGAAAATATTGTATTAGGAAATGTTTATGCCCCCAACATCCAGGACGAAGCATTTTATGCATCCCTACTTAGCCATCTAGCTGATATGGACTGCCCCAACATCATAATTGGGGGTGATTTTAATTGCGCATTATCCCCAATGATGGACAGACTCCCCCCCCAAGCAAATACATCTAAAAATGTTAAGGCTGTCTTAAATATCAATAAGGAATTTGACCTTGTAGACATATGGAGGCATTATAACCCACTTTCAAAACAATATACATTTCACTCTCAGCCCCACCTGTCTGCTTCACGTATTGACTATATTTTTGTTTCTAGGTGTCTTCTGTATTTAGTTGAATATGCAGATATAGGCCATATTGCTCTCTCAGACCATGCTCCTGTGATCATGGCAATGCAACCTCCTAGACCCAGTGAGCGCTCATTCTCTTGGAGAATGAATGCAACCCTTCTTTTGGACGAAAAATTCATTAAATATTTGACAGACCAAACAGTCTTATTTTTAGAAATTAATGATAAAAATGGAGCTGATCCAAGAATTGTGTGGGATACGTATAAAGCTTATATGAGGGGTATGATTATATCCTATACAAGTCAAAGGAAAAAAGAGCGAGCTGCCAAACAACTGGAAATAGAAAATAAAATAAAGCAATTAGAGGAAACCTATTACACAACAAAATCCGATGCAACTCTTATTGAATTAAAATCCTCTAGGACAGCACTAAATAACCTGGTAACAAGGAAGGCAGAAAGGGATATACTATTCACTAAACAAAAATTTTTCGAATCGGCCAACAAACCAAACCGCTTGTTAGCACGCCTAGCAAGGAACGCCCCTGTCAAATCCTGTATATCAGCTATACAGGATGACAATCAACAAAGACAAACCAATAATCGTCAAATTAACGAGAGCTTCAAAAGATTTTACACTAAACTGTACAGTACTGAGACTGATAAGGAGAGACTTGGGGCAGGAAGCCTTTTAGATCACTTATGTTTCCCACAAATATCAGAGGATCAGTCTGTCCTTCTGGAGTCCCCTATATTAATATCAGAGATAGACAAAGCTATATCCACACTTCAGTCAGGGAAATGCCCTGGAGAAGACGGCTTCCCGGTTGAGTTTTTTAAAGTGATGAACGGGAAAATTAACAAACTTCTATTAAGGGTCTTTAATAAATCATTTGTCGAGTCTACACTCCCTGAATCCATGTATAGAGCTAACATAACACTAATAGCAAAGAAGAATAAGAATCCAGAGCTATGCTCCTCTTATAGACCAATTAGCCTCCTTAATGTGGATAACAAAATACTTTCTAAGATACTGGCTCTTAGGCTGGAGAAGGTCGTAAATACAATTGTGGATGCAGATCAGACAGGATTTATCAGGGATCGAAACTCCTATCATAACACTAGACGCCTACTTCATATTATTCATCATCTTGATACTAACAAAACACCGGGAGCTGTCGTTTCTATGGACGCCGAAAAGGCGTTTGATAGAATTGAATGGGAATACATGTTTGAAGTGATGAAGAGATTTGGTTTTAAATGTGGATTCCTAAAATGGATTAGACTGCTGTATAAAGCACCGACAGCCTCGGTTCTGACCAATGGTCTGTTGTCTGCTCCCTTTAAGGTGAAAAGAGGTACAGCTCAAGGAAGCCCACTGTCCCCTACTTTGTTTGCCCTGGCTATAGAGCCATTAGCGTTGGCTATTAGACAAAACCCTGATATCCAAGGAGTAACAATTGGCACCAAACAACATAAAATTTTACTGTACGCTGATGATATTCTTTTGACATTAACAAAACCCTCTCAATCATTAGGAGCATTAACTACTTGTTTAAAAGAATTTAGCCTAATATCTGGATATAAAGTCAATTTTGACAAGTCGGAAATAATGATCCTAGATAATGACATAAAAACAGAACCACCCTATATTCAGCCCTTTCGTTGGGCTCCATCTGGGTTTAATTACTTAGGAGTCAGAATCACTCCCCAGCTCAATCAGATATATTCAGAAAATATTATTCCTCTGGTTAAAAGTGTCCAAGAAATGTTAACAAGATGGAAGAGCCTCCCTATATCGTTCCTGGGCAGAATCAACCTCATCAAGATGACAGTCCTTCCAAAAATATTATATACCACATCAATGTTGTTTGTAAATTTAAATACAAATGACATTACAAATATAAACAAAGCACTATCAGACTTTATTTGGAATGGCAGGAAACCAAAGGTTAAACTAGCAAGATTACAACTTCCAAAAGAGAGAGGTGGATGGAGCCTTCCTAACATAGAATACTATGTGCTATCTATACAAGCCAGGATTATCTCTTCATGGGTGAACGAAAGCATGGACCCGCCTTGGTTAGACATAGAATCATTTATATGTAAACCTCTCTCTCCTGTGAACCTGCTGGGCAAAAGCCTGAAGGAAATTCCACACTCAGCTAAGAATAACCCTTTGATAACTAATGTATTGTGGGCTTGGAAGAAATGTATGAAAACATTCAATAATACTCATCCTCTCTCCCTATTAACAACACTGACAGATAATACAGAGCTCTCACCACAGGGAACAGGATCAAACTTTACACTTTGGCAAAAAGCGGGTATTGTTAGAGTCCATGACCTCTTCGAGAATGGGAAATTTAAAACGTTTGAGTCATTGAAAGATCAGTATCATATATCAAATAAAGACTTTTACAAATATTTACAGGTCAGGCACTTTGTGTATACGAAGAACAAATCATTGGAAATCCCAAACGACTCACACTCACTGGATAGATTTTTTATTAATTGTAAGCAACAAAAGCACTTCATATCCAAATTCTATTCTGAGATATTAAGCTTGAGCCCGAGTAAATTGTCATGCTTAAGGACATCGTGGTGTACTTTGCTTGAATGCGTAATAGATGATGATGTGTGGGATGAGATCTTATTGCTGCCATCCAGAATTTCGATTTGCAACAGATATAAAGAACTGCAGTATAATATCTTGCACCATATCTACATCTCTCCACATATCTATAGTAAGTACAGAACGGGAACCTCACCAAATTGCCCCAAATGTAAATCTTGCATAGGGACCAGGTTGCACTGTTTGTGGGAATGCAAAAAAATCCAAACATTCTGGAAGGCAGTATGTTTAAGTGTTAGCAAAGCAATAGGTCAGCAGGTGTCAGTAAACCCACTTATGTGTCTGCTTGGGAAGATCCCTGCGTCTCTTAAAGGCAATGAAAATGTAATCCAGTCGCTTTTAATGCTAGCAAGAAAAGCTATAATGGTAAAGTGGGTTGGAGAGGACCCTCCTTCTATCTCTGTGTGGAAATCTCTGATCTCAGAGGTTGTGACTCTGGAAAAACTCGGACATTACATCAAAGGAAGGACTCATCTTTTTCTACAGGAATGGAGGAAGCCACTGGAACTTTTGGGACTCAATTATAATCTGGATTTAAATTGGTAACTCTATTTTCTTTTATTTACTCTTTTTTTTTTTTTATCGCTGAACAGAGGACACGGGTTTGATTCGGATTTGAATATGAACTCACCATATAGTATGGGCAAATGCGCATTATCTCACTGTGCAGTGAATGCCACATGCTTTATTGTATGGACCAGTCTCGCAGCTCTATTGTTGTTGTTGTTGCAGCATTAATGTTTGTTCACTGTGTAATGTTTGTGTTTTTGTTTCTGTGAAAACTAAAAATGTAATAAAAAGAATATACAAAAAAGCTTCTAGGCCTCTTATCATCTTATTTCACAACTTCTCCTGCGGCAGATTTCCTTAGAAGCTGATGAATGAGATCTCTCTTCCTTGGTCTATAGTCTTTTTCATCAAAAGACACACAAAGAGCAGTTTAATTTCGAGAGGAGTAACCGTGGTCACAATCCACATTACTCAACTGAACATTATAGTGAAATGTCACCAATGTCTTACAGAGAGACAAGAAACAAAAACTTACTTGATAAATGTCAAGCCGATTGTTTCACATGTGGATGTGTTCAATGAAAGGCCGAACAACAGACACGAGATTCATCACCATAAATGCACACAGACTAAAATCTTACAAATGCCTCAAACTGTATTTCATTCATTGTTGAAATTCAGGGTAAAAGTCACAAGAAGAACACATTCAGTCATGAAGCAACACTTTGGAGAGTTGGAGTTATTGACAGAGATATTAAGGCTTCCTGTGAATTTGTGAAGACTGATAAGGAGCTCTTGAAAAAGCTGCTTGAGAAAATTAATTTGCCATTCTCCTAGATAAAAATATTTAATTTGATTTCAGGTTCTAACGATGCGCTGATTCGCCACATTCGACTGGTTCACTCTTTAATATGAGTCACTGAATATTAACTGACAGGCTGATGTCAATTATCATTAAACTCTGTTGTCTAGTTGAGTAATAAGAATCATTGCTGATAGTGGGAGCTCACCATTTGTCAGATTAATAACTTTCATTGAAATTAAAGCAGAGATTCAGAAGCATATTAATAAAACTTCAGACACATGACAGAAACTTTGGAAACAGGAAGTCTGCGTTTTCTTCACTCCATCTTCATTTACTGCTGTCGGAAATTTGAAATGCTCTCATTTCATCAGAACATATTAAATGTCATTTGAAAGTCAGATTTCATAATTATATCTGATTGTTCATTTGCATATCAAGATCTGAGGAGCACGGAGAGCATTGGATTATTACCTGTCATCCAAATGACAGTATTAAAAATAGACTGTTAAATTCTTCTTGATAAATGAGACAATCTGCACATAATAAATGGGAGCTGAGGGAAATAAAATGATCCAGTTATGCAGATGGTATGAAGTCTGTATATATCCACGGTGAATCAGAGCAAAAATATGTGCACAAAACACAAATGTCACTTCTTTCCAAGATATTCCGATATTTATCGGAGCAATATGTAACTGACACCTATATTGTTTAGTGCAGTTCATATACAAAACGACTGAGAGAGCTCAATCACTTCCACCTGAAGCAGTTCCACTGCCCGCTTCCATCGCTGCAACACCTGTTCACCTGATAACTGCTCTCATATCTGGCAAACCCAGGGGCGTCCAAAACGGCCTTCAAAGCCCCGCCTACCTTCTCTGGTCCAATCAAATCCAGAGCATTCAGGTGCAGAATGTAAAGTTAGAAGGAGGACATACTGGCTGCTGCGTTGTTGTCAGAGAAGCTTCAACACAGCATGTTTCCTTCATGTGAGATCATAGTCAGGTCACTTCATGATAAATAGACATCTCTCTTGTTCCTTTAACAGTTTAGCAACTGCTGTGTCCAGGTTTAATCCTCGCCCTCACGTTTACACTCAAAGCAGCAGCTGTGGTATCTTTTTCATCACAAGTGCAGGAAGCAGGATTAGGAATAAGGGACAGTAAAGGCTGTCTGATGCACTTTTCAAGTTTTAAAACCTGCAATTTGCCCTTACAGTACTTTCCCTGACAAACAAAGTGTCAGCCTTATCCACATATCAACGGTTACGTCTGAAAGCAACCAGCGCAGTGATTGCCTGCCACTGACTCTTTGGAGAGTGTTTGAGGTTATAAATCTGTTTACTGAAGCTGGAGCTTTTAACAGTCCACATTATGACAACAACAGATGATAAAGAGTGTCAACAACCTCAGTGAGTACTAAATTATCTTTCAGATTCTGCAAACCTCTTCGATGTAAATCAGTCCACAGGCTGAGTTATGAAGCTCTCTTCCACTTGAATGTCCTTGAAAAGTTTTTGAAAGCTTCAGCATATCAGAGAGGACCTATTATGGACTGATGGAAATGCAAAGACACTTCACTGTCATTTCCTCCTCGGAGGTCCTCTTCACCTCGCTTCGACAAAGAGAGGGAGCAAGGTGAAGCTGCAATTATGAAGGTGAACTATCCCAACCAATTGCCTTGTTTGATGAAAGCCACCAGGCAGTTACATGGAAATCTATTTCCACACAGTTCAACATGGATGCCACTGTAACGAATGAAAAACAAATTAAGATGATCATTTTGTTATTGTTGGAAAAAAAACTCTGAATATATCTGGAAACCACTCCACTGATGTATGAGCAGGTCATTTATCTACATGCAAAAAGATGGAGCAAGCTGCAGATATACTGACAACAGGAGCCAGACTGAGCCATACCCAAGTCCAGAATCATCAGAGATGAAGGCAACACCAAGACAGATAGGGGTGGAGACCAAGTCAAGACCAAGGTAGGACGAGACTGGGACAAGACCAAGAGCAGAAATATCAATGAAAAATCATCTGATTGTGTTTAGGGGCCGTGTCACTCATTTCGACCGTAACACCGGGAAGGTTGCAGTCGTACCAACAAAAAAAATAGTTTTTTGATGTTTCAGAAAGACGTGTTTTCCTTCAAATCAAAGTAATGTGGAAAAAAAGGCCAATCAGTGGTGGTCGGACCAGTCTTAATATAAAATCTAGAATCCATTCAGTCTGAGACCGAGACAAGTCCGAGTGAAAATGCGTGCGACTCTGAGACAAGACCGATGCCTTTAACAAGTGGTCTTGTGACCGAGAGCGATGAACAGCTGATATCTCTTCCTGGTCATCAAACTCGTGTTTGCTGCTCAGTTAACAAACCTTTTTATTATAGCTGCAGGAGTACAACAATTATCCTGTGTTTGAATGTTATGGAGTACGAGATTTACAAATTAGAATACCATCAACAAATTGTTCTGAACGCTGAAGATGGTTTGAATACATGTTTTATATTTTAACACCACAAGACACATTGAAACATTTAGCAGTCTTTATCTTTTAATGTCAAGGAATAATCTTGTGAGAAATCCATAACCAAAGTTTTCCTCCATCAGGGACAGAGGTCACTGATGAACCCGGCAGCTTAACTCTGTGCCACTACGCTCTGCTCCTTTTCAAATGTGCACCGAGTCTATTTTTGATGGAGTACGCCGCAAGCACGTTTCAAGCTGGAAAGAAAAGAATGACCCAGACAGGAAGTCAGGCAAGGAAACACACAGAGTGTCCGCTCAGTTTCAAAATAAAACACAACATACGGACTCACACTCGTATTTTCCATCAAAATCCTTTGAGTGATGAGGATATTCTCCTCTTCTTGGCTGCTGATATATAACTCAGGCCATTGTAAAGTAATAAGAGAAGGAAAATGGTAATTTGGCTCAGTAACTCTGGCTCAGCAGGGAAATTTGTGAATCCGAGTTATCTGAACCGAAGACCGATAAATCAGCAATTTTGTATAATTTTCTAACCCAGTGCACAGAAAAAATGGAAGTCAAAGCATTAATTTCACAGCTCATAGTCATTTTTTTCATCACTTTAAGGCAATGGCTCATTGGACGCAGACAAAGCTGTGAGACTGATAGAGACACTTCGATCCGCTCATCAGAATGAGTCCGAGTCATTTCTTGCTGTGTGTTGAGTTAGTCAGAGCAGCTCAGCTAACACTCCCATACAGTGTTTGTCTCCTATCAAATGATGATGTCTATGTTGTGATCTAAACAAAGACATCCATGCTGCTGTAAGAGCCGTTCAGCGCTGACTGAGAAGCTACAAGAGTTGGCAACATTCAACCAGCAATCTGCACTTTCAAAAGTCCTCGCCCAGCCAGCCAGCCTCACAGTGACAGCGTTCAGTCAAACCCTGACATCATATTTGAATGGAGAGAGCGAACAGTGTATGGTTTGCCGTTGATAAGTAAACAGGTAACACAGAGAATTCTGTATTCAACTCACACACTCTCCAACATAATGACACATAATGATCAAGGCTTTCAACTTGTTGAAATGAAAACCAAAGAGGGAGGAGGTCAACGTAAAGACGAAGGGTCATGGATGATGAGCGGGCTGCTATCAGGTCTACTTTAAAAAGCTGCAGGACGCCTGCAGAGAAAGATGAATGTATTATTTGAATCTGACCCAGAGAGAGTTTCATAAGCTGTAGACCTTTTCATTTAGACTGAGCTGAAGCAGGAAACAGCAGGACAATGACGGCCTTTTAAATAGTACTGATTACAACAGCCTGGTGTGGCGTTAACATGATGTCTATTGTGACTTTTTGAGGGGGCATAACGTGGACAGAAAGCTTCCAATAGGCAAGTGTAAAACACACGTTTACTCTGAGTGTTATACTGAGGAGCAGCAAAGCTCCAACTCCAAAGTGGAATATCAGAGTTTTATCACATATGTTTAGAGGAAGCTGGGGATGGGACAGAGACAGCAGTGTACGTGTGTGTGTGTCTCCTGACATTATTATGCATCATTTGCTTTGTTTATCAGTCTGGAGCCAAAAGACAACGTCACCCTCACCTTTCCCTGCTCCTCCGCCTGCATCACCACAGGGAGCTTTGGTGATCCCCGCTGACGTCCTGACACTCTCTGAATAACAACACCACTTTACACATTTAGGATTCAAGTGTTGCCTCAAAATGGTCAGAATCCTCTGAGTTGCCGCAGATTGAAATGATCGGAGTGACGAGATTAAAAGCTGACGTCATCATCATCATCAGCTCCTTAAAAACCGGAGACTGAAGGAGAGAGACGGGGCGAGAAAGGACACAGGCCATTGATATTCAAGAGTGGCCTCTGAATGGACCAATGTAGAAAATGTTGTTAGACTGACAGCAGATTTCACTGGCTAAAGGGGAACGCCGAATGTGAAAAGACAACTTGAATAGAAGAGGAATGGATAAGAAGACGTCTGAGTCTGATCAGAAGAGAAATTGATGCAATCATCCTGCAGAGAGAGACAATTAACTAACTGTTCCATTGTTTCCCAGCCTCCTTCAATCACAATGTGAAGTTCTTGCTGTTTTGTTCAACAAATGTTACTTTTTTTAAACAGCGACCTGTATTTTCAATATTATCCACAATGTATGAGTTAAAATTTTGACACGTGCACCCTTTGTTGCATTCAAAAGTACGGTGGCATTTGCTCAACAACAGCTTTATAGAAACGCTCAGCATATTCAAAAAAGTGGAGCATTAAAAACCAAAATCCAGACATCCAAGACAAAATGCAATGATTGAAACATGCTGCCAGACGCATGACGTCCAGCCATCACCATCGGACTGTGTTGTCCCTCAACAAACACCATCTTTCATTCCTCTACCTCAGCGACGAGGAAGTGTGGACAACAGGAAAGTGGGGGGTACAAAGGAGAAGTCCTTCCTGCATATTATACAATATGCTCTTTTCTTAAAGCGTCTAGAGATTATACTTGTTGAATTAACGCAAAACAGAAGGTATATAAAGATTGATTGAACAAAGCCAAAACAACTGCATCAACATTGAATGCTCTGCAAATCCAAAATAAGTCAAAACCACACACATTCAGACCTACTCTTTTCTAAACTTGATCCAAAGTCGACTAGCCATGTTTATAGACAATTTAACCTTTTCTACGAAGGGCTTCTTCAGCGCGAAAACAAACTGGTAAAGGAGCTAGAAACATAACGGTCTCTGGACCATTAGCATGCTAATGTTCATGATTTAGGATGACTAACATGGCTGTGGAGTCGTTAGCTGAGTTGAGCCGAGAGTCGTTACCACCCTAGTCGTGGGTCTTTTACACAGTTGTTCTATTCAATGAAACCGACAGTGATCGTTTCAAACTGTAGTGCCCTGTAAAAGTAGCATTGCATTCTGGAAACAAAAACATTTGTTAAGACAGCTGTGAGACACGTGCAGTCCAATTTCTGGGACCGAAAGATGAAATGTTCTAAACAGCAGGTTGCCTTCTCTACTTAGCAATATACGTTTAAAATGCTCTTTACCAAATCAGTATGCACTCCACTGATCTTGAACAAATGGGAGTCAGAGAATCCTTCTTGCTTCTGCTCTGCACTCCTCGAGTTATCAGGACTTTGCTGTGATGAATGAGGATGTAAAGAAAAGAATAAAGACATCCTGAATTTATCTGACTCTATTCTTTGTTGGAAATTTAAAGCACATGGTTTTAGAGCCATTCTTCATCTAGTCCCACTCTAATGTTCTCTAAAGTAACTCCGTCATTCTTCATTTATTCACTCTTGTTTTCAGGTTTTTGCTATTTCGGCCGCTTTTTTCACTCTTTATAATCCCTACTTATCTAGCTTTCACAACACATTGTCTCAGTCTGCATCCCCCTGGCTTTCTTTGATTGTGTCTGAATGGTATTTCCACCACAGTATCTATTCAGCGAGACAATTTTCTCTTTAGATCCCAAGCTTTTGTTGAGTAAAAGCACTCGTTTAAAATGATTTTCCATCTCTTACAATTGTGTGTCTCTCCCTATCCTCAATTCAATAAGGTCTTTTCTTCCTCAGCACTCATTGTTTTCTGCTCGGAGCGATAAGAAAAATGGATTCAGCGCCCTTCAAAAGATTGGAGGGACATCATTTCTCTGAGCAAATAGATGCAAAGATAGACAAACTTTTTTTTTGCTGTCTGTTTTTAACAGCCCAGAGATCTAAATATGACATTATGCATGCAGCATCAAGCCTCAGAGCAGTTTGTTTTTTAAAGGACAGACAGTCAAAACACCAGGGAGAGAGAGAGAGTGGGGAACGACATGCAGGAACCACAGGTCGGATTTGAACCCAGGTAATGAGTATTTCAGCCTCTGTACATGGGGCACATGCACTAACCACTAGGCTACCGGCGCCCCAGAATGGGTTTAGTTTTTGAAGGTGAGTCGATGCTTAATTAAACCTCATCCTATTTGTCTTGTGGGTTTTTTCAACAGAAAAAAATGTTTCTCATTTGGTGTAAAAAAAACTGTTTAATCAACAAGTTATGAACCACAAACAATTAAATCAACCATGATTGAATAGATAAGGGGGTTAAAGCTTTTTATCACAGTGGAGAATTAACATGCACATTTATGACCTGTGTCTTTCATTCTCAATTAAATTCACATCTATGGAAATTCCAAACTAGTGTGCTAACCAAGCACACACACAACACACGCACACGCACGCACACGCACACACACACACGCACACGCACACGCACACACACACACACACACACACACACACACACACACACACAAAAATCAAAACTGACACTGGACCACATAGGTCTCAGTATTTCGACTCAATACATCTGACTTTTACAATGCTTTACGACTGTGTTGTGTGACCGGGGTCAGGCAGTTCATTCTCTCAGAGATTGTTTTTCTAGTTCCTGGAGGTGTCTCTCCCTGTGGGAGATATTCAGGCGTCTCTGTCACTCAGTCAGTGGTTAGGATTAAATTCAACAGTACACACAAAACCAAGAGGGAGAGAAAATGCAATAGTGCTGTTTATGCAACACCAAAACTCAAAATAACTCCAACGAGCCAGAAAGCTGGCCTTCACTTTCCTGCCAATCAGGCCTTTGAATTCAATTCAACTTTTATGACTAATGACGTTTAACATGTTTGCTCTGAGGGTGAAATTCAAACTGTTATTATTTTATTTTTGACTCTTCTCCATGGTCAACATGTCATATTTGTCTCAAAGGCTCGACCCTTAAACTACTCACATGTCAGGTCTGGGAAATTCTTCCACCCGAGCTTTATTTCCCAATGCTCACTTTCTATTTTGACCTGTCTCTTCTCAAAAGGGTGTCTTGTCATTTCAATTCACATTATTCAAATGTTGTCATAAATATTTATGTGGGTTCTGAGATAGGGAGGAAGGAGGGTGGCATGAGGGAGGCCACTTCCTCTCCCCACGTCCCCGGTCATGGAAATTATTCAATGCATCACCTGAATAGCAAGTTTTTTTGCTGCAAATGAGAAAGAGGGCATTGGAGACAGAGAGAGGGGAAGCAGCACATGGTTGTTGTTCTTCCCATTGAGATAATCAGTTGCAGGCAGTTTAAACTTCATTTAGTCTCCGTGTGTAGACAAACACTGACAGGATGGAGGTGCTTTAGCACATAAAGCCTCCTACACACTGTGATCATATACATTTATTATAAGCCACACTGTTTGACACAGATTCTCATGTAAGACATGCATGTAGTACACCTTGTGATGAGGCTCTCACTGTACTGTAGTCTGTGAGGCAAGTCAACACGCAGCGTCATCAGTGTGTGTGTGTGTGTGTGTGTGTGAGTGATCGAGCTGAGTTTGCCATGGTGGGTTGCAGAAAAGGATGTCTTTGATGTTTTGGTATTCATGTGTGTGAAGTTATTTTATAAGAGTAAAGCTCTTTGTAACAGCTCTGACATTTGTACGGTCACACTGATGATGCTTCATTTCAAGCTGCATTCCTATTGGTTAAATAATCGACAGACATTCCCACCAAGGCTTCCAGTTCGTTTGAAACTTTCTCAATTTTGAATTCGGTGGTTGCAGCCAGTTTGTCTGAATGTGATTTATTCACTGTGACTCAGCATTAGGTCAGCTGCTGCAGAGACAACATCTGCTGAAGCTTCTGCTGAGCTGAAACATTTCTCTCCTGCTCGTCTGCTTAATGCCATCTGCATGAAATAGTGAGCTGGAGCCATTTAGCGAGGAACACTTTTGTCGGAAGTAAGCGGCCACTCTGCGACCCTCCACACTTGAGTACTCAGTAACACTTTGCCAACTCACTTAAACTGCACACAGGTGTAGGTGAACAGTAAAGGGATACAGTGGATTCATGATGCAGCACCAAATTATCAAGTTGTGTTTTTGAAAATCAGAATATCAAACCAACGTGGGAATAACTTTTTATTTCCCTCTGCATTCAACTCCAAAAATATCTCATAAGGGTCACTTAACCATCAGTGGTAGCCAGACTATAGTGTTGCTATGGTGACAGGTTTCTGACAGTTACCATCTTATTATCCTCCAAATTATTTTGAAGCATGCCTTAGTTCAGGTCAATGGAGGGATAGCTCTGAATGCAGGGTCTTTATGACACTAAAGAGCAAAAGCAGAAGTAGATAAAGATGGATTTTCACACTGATGCTCTTTTCTTTCATCTCTGTGAAGCATTGCATGAAGGCAGTCTGTTAGGTAGATCTATGAATTCAATCTCCCTGATTTAGTTGGTTTTACTTTACATTTAGCCACTGGATACGTTAAAACAAGTCTGACAAGCTGTCCAAACAAATATATAGCAACTTGATATTTTTTCTGTCAGTCCAAAAATAATCCATCACTTAATCATGTTGGGATATTTAAGAAGAAAGAAGAAGGTTGAAGAGCAGCAGATGATGGAAAGGAGAAGAGAGAGAAAACAGAAAGTGTCTCATCCACTCCCTGCTGCACCTGAATATATTATTCATGTCAAACCAAGCGATACACATTTCTTCTGTCCTGCTGTCTCAACAGCAAAACTCCCCTAACACACACACACACACACACACACACACACACACACCGAGCTAAGATAAGACAATGCCTGACTTTGCTAACACCAATGGGACTTTTCCTAAAAGATTGAACTTATTAAATGAGATATGAGATACCCTCTGCACCCTCCCACCTGGAGTCAACGTGCATGCAGGTTGATATGTCACTGACATTGACTGCCAATTTCAATTCTCCTGTTTCCAATGCGAGCGCTGTTGTCTGTCTCAAATCCAACCCAATCCATATACACGCAGAGTCATTACACCTTCAATGACGACAAGTACGCATCAAGCTGGACAAAAAAGATCGATGCATTGCTTAATAGAACAATGTGAGGGGTGCAAGCTAGCACTTTAACATAGCATGTTTCCTTTATATGAGATTGTATAGTGAAGTCATTTCAGTAGTAAATATCTTACATATTGGGCCTTTAAAGAGTAGACTAACATGAACATTGATCCAGCAGGCTAATCGTTGTTGTAACCTTTTAACGTCTAAACAGTAATGCCCATCTATCGGATACAGGAGGCTCATTTAGTAAAGTGGGTTGAATCATCAAACTATATTGATTATCTGTGCTGCTAGAGCTCAACCTCCATGTAGACGGTCTAAAATGGTCTACTTTGCACTTTCAACCTGAGAGAGAGAGAGAGAGAGAGAGAGAGACAAAGGACATCTGAGTGTAAACAGCTCTATAACGCAGACATTTCTTCTCCCCTAAACACAGAACTGATAACAGACTATTCAGAAAGTTCTCCCTCACCTGACCCTGATGCTAACACTCCTCAGGTGTCTGCCTCCTCTGATGTATTATTCCTATTGATCAGTGTCTTTACAATCAGAAAGGTCTGTCTTATCCTCTTGCTCTTCTCTCTCACAGCCTTCGCCCTGTATTTTACATTTACCTAACATTTACTATTTCTTCAGCATTTCTATTCATGGAGTATTTAAATGTATGGCTCTCTAGAAAGACTTATTTCCCTTTGTATTTTTAACGAGCCAGTATTCTGTATCAAACTCAAAGTCCCTGCAGGTTCCCTGAAGGGTTGAAAAGTGCAACACTGTCTGCATATTCTCTCTGTTCAGTAACAGCCTTTACTTCACTGCTGTATTCTGTGGAGCTCAGTTGGCTTATGAGACACTTCAGCTCCTTCTTTGTAAGTTAGTCATATCCCCTTTTATTCCTCATAAAACATCAAAAGATTCTTGTGCATGCCTGTGCCGTGCAGAATCAGACGTTGCTTCATCCCTCCCATTTTAGGAAGATCCATTTAAGATACGCAGAGCTCCTTCCCCAGAGGACTGCGCACCTCAATCCTCTTAATCGACTCTTTTCAGACCGGGACATGCACAGAATGTCACACCGACATGAACTCTGCAGCATCCTAACATAAAAGAGCCATACAATGCCCGATTGTTAGGGAGGAGGAGATGGGAGTAGCTTTTGAAAGGTTGAACATAAAACCACAATAATAGAAAAGTCTCTTTGGACACACATCCAATAGATTTGAGACAAATGAAGGCGACATGTCCTGTTTGCAGCAATTAATAGTTAAGGTGGCCGTGTTATCGTTACACGCCCTCTGCCTTAACTACAATTGAAATGATTAAAATCTTCATGGATCTCTATGTTAGATCCATCAGCAGCTCCGGATGCTATTGGATGCGCCATTCAGATCAGACCCCCATGATTCGAGCCGTACGGGATTCACAGAAACGTAACATGTGTGTAATGCAGTTATCAGCTGGTGAGTAGCTATGACACAATATATGTCAGTCACATAACTGCCTGCTGTAGCTACAAACTTAGGCAAAAACAATGACAGAGTGCTGTGTTGGTTTACTAGATGTAACTCCAGTTCTATGACTACTTGACTAACCCTCTCATGGGCGTTGGTATTGGTTAGGTATCAAATCGGTCATTTTAAGAAAATGATGCAGCATGTGTTTTGCTGCATGTCACCCGCCACTTTCTCCTCCCAACATTTCCCATCTCTCTTCAGCTGATCAATACAATAAAAGCAAAAACAAAAACAACAAAAAAAAAAAAAAAAGATCCTGCAACCATGACTATCTTATCATACATTATACATCACAAATTCCCTTTATGGCGATACAGTTTTGCTACCATGTCATATCATGAGTTACCCTGCCATTCACACTTTAAATTGACATCTAATTAGCTATATCAACATTTATGTCAAAGCCCAAATGTGAAAAGAAACAGTTTTGATCATTTGCAACACACTGGCGTTTCACTTGACGTTTGATCACTGAACAGAGAACCAGCAGCTAAAAGTGTGTTTTGAAAGGCACACAGAAAGCTATCATATCTCTATATTCTCTTCCTCTACAATCAGAGCACTAAAACAGTTCCAAAAAGAAAATGCATTACCAGTGGAGCTTCCATTTGGGTCCATTAGAGCAGCATGAAAACACAGACATGCAGACACGAGTCTGCTGGTAGAAAATGGTTCTCAGCTCTCCATTTGTATTGTATGTGTTATAGAGAGACTACAGTATATACAGAGTCGTCCAAAAAGAGACATTTCCACTGCTCCAATGACAGAGTTTTTTTGGGGGTAATTTCACTTTATGCTGAGCTCAGAGGATAACAGACCTTGTCTCATTGTGTTAATGGTCTGAATGTCACAGCTGTCATCTCCAGTACTCCGGAGAGCAGCAACGACGATTACAGTTTGTATTGAAATGTCTTTTTGATTACTCACTCACACAATGAATATTGCCATTCAAGGACATATAATGACAAATCATTTTAAAGTTCTCATCTGGCACCAGAATGGTGTACTTGCACAGGGGTCAGTGCATTTAGAAAGCAGGAACAAAAAAAAAAGTTGAGAGCAAGCTTTAGGTGCAGTGTTTTTCTCTAGACCAGGTCCCAGTCTGTTTGACTGCACAGATCAGACAGCAGCTGTCACATTTCTGACAGACAGGTAGAGAGAGGCGGGACTTTATGGCAATACCAATGTCAAGTTAAGATATATGAAGTATAGTAAAAAGCATGCATGCAATGCAACTGGAGCTACTGGAGAAAATTCTCAAAAATCACAACGTAACTCATCGTACATGTGAGCCATGAACCTGTTTCTCCTGTGACAAGGTGGTTGTAGCGTGGTTTATGTGTGTGAGTGACAGGGAAAACATCCAGTCTGTTGCAGAGCCTTGTTTTGTGTTAATGTCATCTATTTTTTTTATGTTTTCTCCTCACTCACTCCTTCATCGACGTGAGCCGACCTACACGAAGGAAAATGATTTCCCTTGAGATATGTTATAAACAGGTTGGCCATTTTTAGGAAAATAAACAACAGAACAAAAAGCAGTGCAAATGCAACATTTACATCTACCCTCTTGCTTCCGCCTGGGTTTTCATGACCTGGTTTGAAACAACCCAAGGCCAAGTACTCGTCCAAGGCCCGGTTGGTGACCCATGTTCAAGACCAGTAATTATCAAGACTTACACAGCCACTTCAATAATGAAGACCAGAACAGGAGAAGAGCTTAGAATAATTTTTAAAAAAGGTCAGGGGTTTTACCAAATGTCGGTACCTTTAAAGGTCATATTCACCTCCTTTTCAACAACTTTAATTAAGTCTCAGAGCTCCTCCTAACATGTGTGTAAAGTGTGTTGTTTTAAATCCACTCTGATCCTGTATTTGATCATGTCTATAAACCCCTCTATTTCAGCCCTGCTCAGAACAGGCTGTTTCTGTGTCTGTAGCTTTAAATATGTAAATGAGCTGTCTGACCACGCCCCCTATCTGGAAGGGCTCGGGTGTACTCAGTGCTATCTGGCTCCATGTCCTATTGTTTACAGTGAGAAGGCAGACTCAGAGGGCAGAACAAACACCTAGCTGTGGGAGTGTCACCCACCTGGGGGAGGGGCTACTGCCCTTTGTGATGTCATGAAGGGAAAATCTCCAAACGGCCTGTTTGAGCACACATTTATTGAAAAGTGGAGCAGGCAGAGGACGGAGAGGATAGAGTTTTTTCATCATTGGGGGATTTGTAGACATACTATAGAGACACATCAGTGTTAAAGAAACATGGTTAAAATGATTTGCATTGTATGATTTTTACATTAGTTTTTTACATCAAACAAAAAAAGATAAACTTTGAGATGGCAAACAAGGTTTCCCCCTTTTACCTCATGTATGTTTGTTCTGCGTCAAAATAACTTAAATCTCAGAACAGAAGCATGCACTAACAGAAGACATTCTTGCAAAGCTGAGAAATGAGAACGAGTTTGTCATCGGCTAATGTCCTGACATACACCACTGATGGAGCACTCGGCCCAGTCCTGCAATCACCAGATTTATGGTCAGGATACATTAATACACACCTGTACACTTAATGGATGATGTGTTTGCTATAAATACACTGTGCTTTGTATAGGGGAGTGAATTACTGGAAATCAAAAAGTGCAGTGGCAGCAACATACCAAGCAAGAAAATCAATGATCAATGCACATAAATAACACTGTTTTAGATCAAAAGCTTGTCTTTTATTCTCCACAGCGTTCCTCTGATGCTTAATACTGCTGTGATCAAATCTTTTTGTGTGAGACAGAAAACAGATTATCACAACAGTATACACATCCTCAGTTCAGGAACCATTCATGAATATTTGAAATGCAGTTTAGATGAGCAGATTGCTGTAAACACTTCAGGCAGCTCTTCTGAAGTTAAGCGGAAAACTTTCTAAAAAGGATTATCTTGAAAAAAGAGCTGTGGGCATAACATTCATGAATAATGTGAATTGTGGTAAGTTTGCTAAAATCCAATCCTCCAATACTTATCCTTTTGAGAGAGTTGCACACGGAGTCTGTGTTTATAGAAACTTATTTTAAAATCCGCAAACCGATAAAATACATTAGGCACAGAAACCTTGCACACTGAACTATTCATTGGAAAAACTGGCAGTACAAGACAAAAATGAGTCATCAAGTGGGGAAGAAGATTTTGGTCCACAGAAATTACAACCCAGGCTTGACATTACCACTTGTTGACTCTTGGGTAGATTTCAGCAGTGGCGTGTAGTCACCCCCATTAGCCACTTTGGCAAGAAGATGGTTGTAATTAGTGTCATTTAATGTTAGCATGCCATAGTCAATGTTAATCAGACATAATGTAATTTCCCAAGAACAAAATTGTGTCTGCTAAAAAATGATGAATGGCGAATAACTTTTAAAAACCATTGGTCACAGTGGCTGGTGACAACATCAGTAGATATACTGTAGAGTCCTTCTATTCAATGAAAGCGTGAGCTGCAAAGGTGGTCCTCGACCATCTGCATGTTCGGCACCATTCCTGCTGCATCTGAATGAGACTTTTTTTTTTTAAGCCCCAAATGAGCAGCTTTGATTTCCTTCACATCCCGCTGATTAAATTAGAAAACCCTAATCAAACAGCTCGGGAAAACAACGTGACGTTGGAATTGGAACAAAGAAGCATCAGGATGGAAGAGTTTGAGAAAAGATGAGAGGGCAGGAATGAGCTCCAACAAGCTGTGCATCTTTGTGTGTATGTGTGTTTTTATTGGCATTTACTTTCTATTCCAAATTTGCAGCTGTTATTGAGGGAGAGGGGGAGTATATTGTAAACACCAGTCAATCATACAGATAACCAGCCATACTCACATTTACACCAAACGGGCAATGTAGAGTCACCAAATAACGGGCATGTCTATGGACCGTGGGAGGAATGAGGAAACAGTACTAACCACTGCAACACCATGCAGCCCTAACCCACACGTAGTTAAAAATTAACAACGGATGATAATGGTTTTTTAAGTCGTCCATTTGGCTCCACAAACACTATTCTCCCACTGCTTGACTGGCACTGGACTGCTGTAAACCAACACACTCCTAGTCTTTCATAAATGAGAGGTGAATATTTTGGCCAGAGGCATCAGTCAGATGGCACATTTTGTTATATTTCTTTTTCATCTTAGCGAGGGCTGAAAGATATTTCTAAAATAGAAAATGTTCAGTGCAATGTATGTTTTTTTCTGCTTAAATGTTTTTAACAGCTTGGACTATTTTCCACATTTCTTTGTATGAAAATGAATCTGAATTTAATAAACTGAGCTTTTTTACAAAAAAAAAATAACCACAGGGTTACAGGTTTGATTCTAAGAAAAAACAAATAAAAAATAGATGAAGTACAAAAAGATCAAAGTATTTGATGTCCTTTTATTAAAGGGTTTCTTTTGCGAACCTTTTGATTGTAATGTACAAAGAAAAAAAATACAACACAATAGTTTCTTACTGCAATTAGATATTGTGTATTTACATTCTTTTTTGAAGAGGTCAAAATACAAAAAGTTCCTGACGATATTATTTAAAATATTTAAAAAACAATAAGTAAAAAAAAAAAAAAAAAAACCTGTGGCCTGCAAGGTTTCTAACATAACAATTTTGGCCGTAAGAAAAAAAAAGTTTGGACACCACTGCTTTAAAGTTAATCAGATATATGTTCATTAAAAATGTCAGACTTTTAGGTGTTCTGTTGAATTGTGATACAAGCTTAATTCAGTTAGAAAAAAGACAGATTGATGTAACACTAATTAACAACACTCAGAACACCTGAGGCAGAGTGATACATAAGTCCCAGTGCTGCTACACTCAGCATCACCTACATGAAATGCTTCTGATCTAATCATATCATTTAGTAGAAACTATTGTTCCTCTAAAACTTGACAGTGAAGCTCATTACTGTGAAACAGCATGACTGCTGTTAGCAGCAGCACGTCATGTTAGGAAAGAGCTGCTTTGACCGACGATGACATTGATCTCATACTGCACTGATGATTTCCAAAACACATTAAGCCCTGATGATTGTGTCAGTATAAATAGCAGCTGCAGTGTCATTTGAATTAGTCCTCATGTTTTGAGAGGACAACATGATCATGTCTGACCTCTGGCACTTTGAATGAGATGGTGTCCTTTTTTATATTTACTTCTCAATCAGCTGGATGGAGTGGTCAGAAAAGGCAGGTCCATTTGACCGAAATAGAAGAACAAACCTCAACACCTGGAAGTTTTCGTCCAGACTGTACTTTCTGTCATAAATGCACAGAGTCTTAGGTCCTGCTCAGCCCCTCACACTTTAATCACATAAGCTCATTCTCATAATGACCCTCATTTCAAGGAGACAACAATAAGCTCTAATTAGATTTTCGAGCAGCTACCGTTGAGAGAACATTAGTTGAACCTTTCATTCCTTAAGGGTTAGTCTACTTACAAATTCAAGTTAATCCTGCTCGTGTTGTGTGAGCCCCATTCTTTGTGCGATATGTACAGGGTATTTGCCTCACAGCATTAATGCCACAAGAGCGGTTTGTATTACTTGAGAAAGCTTCCAAGAGGGTCCGTTTCACAAGAGAAAGAAAGAGCACCCGTGGGTCCAGAGGGAGTCTCAGTGTCAAACTGGAACAGACGATGTGAGGCAGAGAGAGACAAACACTACTGACCTATGACTGAGGTTGTTACTGTTCATTCAGTCAGTGAACCTACATTTGAACTCGCCATTGTCTCTGTCTTTGCAACTTGGAAGCTAAGCTAAAGCATCCTGGTATGAGATGGACTCATGAGAGCAATGGACTCGATATGATGTTATTGCATATATGAAGTGAACTCATTGGGCAGAATGACACAGCATTTTTTTCTGGACTTCTCTGTCTATGTACAACCAATTTAATTTCCCTCCCTCTTTCTTGTGCATATGGACTCTATGGAGTTTTATGACAAGTCTATCTTCTCAGTTGACAATGTTCCCTTTAATAAGTTGCTGTGCTTATTGCAGTCTATGCTTCGCTTACAGAAAGAAGTGGCTACAGTCTCTGCTCATTGTGAAGCATGCATTCATTTTTGTTAACACAGACACAATGCAGCAGAAAGCAATTTTAAGTTACATTCAGCAAAGCTGTGTCATTAAATGTAAACTTTGTAAATACACCTGAAGACGTTTATCAGCTGACACACTTCAAGTACAACATGGTTTCCCCGTGTGTTTCTGTAAACAGGGGCCTGGAGACCTGCAAATGTGAGAGGAGCGGCATGTTGCAGAACATTTTGTGTTTTTCTTTTGATTTGTGCAGATGCAGCAAGTTCTGGTCATTAAATTCAGCTTATGGTCTGAGTTGTTTTTTTAGTCGGCACAAAAACAGGAAACAATGTAGATGACACAACGAGTGAGGCATGTGCATCCAATTCGGTTTAAGACACAGCCTTCACATGGGGTAAGGCTTTCATTTAATGACACAGAACTGAGAATGTGTTGTGTGTGAATGTATTCTCTTGTTACTGAAAAGAAAAAAATCAACATCAATGCAATCATCTCACCCATTTATTACCTATTCTGCTTTTCTTGTTTGGGGTCGCAGGGGGGCTGGAGCTGATCCCAGCTCTCATTGCAGAGGTGGGATTAGCTGGACTGTTCTGGACTGTTCTCCTGTCAATCACACGGCTGACATATAGAGACCAGCCACCCTCACATTCACACCTACGGGCAGGCTCCAGTCAGACGGGGATTCAAACCAGGAACCTCCTCCCTGTGAGGCAACAGCGCAAACCACTGCACCATCATGCAGCCCAATGCAATAATTATTATTTTTTTAAATGTACAGTATATTTTTAAAACTATGGTCTTATTCTGTGTTACAACCTACAAGGACGGTCTTGTAATCCTGCATGCATGCATAAAAGGCAAAAGCAGCACTATCACATACTGTTGACATGCAATCACTGAACGACACCTTGGAGATCAATTTCCTCCATTTCACTCTGAGTGCAGTCAGTAGAGCAGAACAAACTTCTCTGCTCTCTGCTCTGCCGGGCTGAACCCTCTGAGCCGAGATACACTCTGGAGATTGTCAGCTGCTCTGTACCGTCAGCTTATCAGGGTACTGTGGCACAACCTACTCCAGGGTTCATTTCAGTTGTTTTGTGAAATACAAGTGTGCTTCAGCAGCTCGCGGAGTCGGGTCAAAAGACTAAAGCAAACTGAGAACGTTTACATGGACTTGCGTATTCCAGGTTATGAGACACTTCAAGCGTTTACATGCACAAATAGAACTCTTGTTATTTATTTATTATGTTAAATACTGGCATCCCTGTTGCTTACTCCCACATCTTATTTGTGCAGGCGCCTGTGATGTTATCTTTTCCAGCACACACTGGAGCAATAATACAATCTAGAAACGCCAACATGGTGTTGCAGATGCACCGTACCCACCTCATTTTCAGGACAGGCTGTGATTGGTGTCAGCCTGTTGCTTTCACCACACAGGTCAAGTAAGCAATGGCTGAAGATACGCAGCTGTGACAAGTCTGACTTGCTCCACCGCAAGAAACTGGCGTGCTGTAGCGACAGACTTTTCTCCTATCTGAACTATGAAATATATATTTTTTTTTCATTCCTTAAAGAATTTCTCTATAGCTGCAGTGGTGGGGTCATCTTGTAGTAGGGGGTAGGTTTGTTTTGCTGATGCATCACTTGGCTGAGGTCGTGCCTGTGCAGCTGTCAGAAACCAGCAACAAGGTGTACACATGCAACAATATCATGTTTTCTTTCTGAGTTCTCTAGCTAAAAAAATAAATAAAAAATCGAGATACTGGTGCATAACAGTTTCTTAAATCTGAATATGATGTTTACATACACACACATGCGATACTTTATATCCAATCAAAGCAGGGGTACTCGAGTCCATGTTAACAAAATCAATCATAAAAAGAAGCAATCATAAAGTGTAAACACATTTCAAATCAATATCAACTAAATCGAAAATCCCCTCCATCTAAACTCATTAAACACCCACATTGTTCAGTCATAATTGGTTTAACAACTCAACAGACACAGACTCAACCTCTCTCATATCGTGTCTCCTAATTATCCATGGAAATCTGTTTTGCTGGAGCTTCACTCAGCTCAGTGCAATGAGCTCACATTACCATTTCTGTAATACCACCATCAAATTCCCCGGACACGGTCCTTCCCACAGAACTGTAGGAAGAAAACACTCTGACAGATCCAAATGTGACTGCTGCAAGTATCAAACCTCAAGCTGTTTGCTGTCTCACTTCTAACATACTGACTTACTAATGAGCCCGTATTCCTCAAAACGACAACATTTAATGATCTCTTTTCGTCCCTGAGAGCAAAATGCAATGAAAGGTAAATATAAAGTTATCCGCTCATGTGCATACTTTGCAGAGGCAGAATGTGTGAACCATCTGATCTATATACTGTATCAAACAAGAATGATATGATTTGACATACTGCATGCCTGTGACAGCTGCTGATGTCTTTCTTTGGCAGAGTATTTGGTAAATGCTTCGAGAACAAAAGGCAGAGTTTAAGGAGCACAGATTTATGCTGAAACGTTTTATTCCTGCAGATATGGAGTGGGATCTGCAGAAGATTAGATTTTAAATGAGAAATTGTTCCACTTCAAGCTGCCTGATTAGTATGCCAGACTGCAGGCTTACAGAGTCCTGTATCCTCCGTAAAGGGATTGAGTTAAGAGTGGCTAAAGCCAAAGTCTGGTACAGATATATGTAGATATAGAGGTAGGTATCCTACAGTAAACTACAGAGCTAATTAAAAAAAAACACCTGAATCTTGTGAAATAGCAGAGATATAAAAACATTTTTGACTGTGACAAAAGGACAGTTCATTTTTAATCGACTGTATTTAAAGTTTCACACCCAGCCATATTCAGCCTACTCAATCCCTTGATAAAACGGAATTGAGCTTGTCGAGCACTTATCTATTCTTGTGACTCCTCAAAGTGTTTTCTCACCTTGTGTCACACAGACACATTCACAACCTGATGGCAGACGTTGCTATGTAAAGTTACCATGAGGAGCAAACATTCATAAAGCCATTCATAAACATTCACACGCTGCCACAGACGCAGCGGGAGCAACTCGAGGTCAAGGACACAATGGACATGTTGCTGCAGGAGCTGAGGAATCGAACCCTCAACCTTAAACTTTCTGGTTGTTAACCGGAAGTGCTTCATGATGAATTTTACTCATATGTTAAAGTCTAATTTTGACAACCTCAGAGCAGACTGAGATTTGTCATCCCTGCAAGATCTTTGGGGGTCTGGACCTCATGTTGGGGAGCACGTCTGTGATACACCTTTTGTCTTAGAGTCGTGTTTTACATGCACAGCTGTGCTATAACTCACAGGCAGCGACCTGGAACAGACGCCTTGGCTATAACACAATTTAGGACTGATGTTTTATGTATTTCTCTTTCAGGAGCTGTGCAAGGACATCCATAACCTGAAGACTTCCATAGCACAAGGAGACAATGTCTATTTGTGCACCAGTGATTTCATTTAAAACACAAGACTAGACTCAACCATAAGCCTCGATAGTCGTCTGGATGAGCTCAAATGTCATCGTTGTTTGGGACCCGGGGGTTCGATCCCCATCCCTAACCATGACTCGTGCTAACAGGAGCTGCCACCCGAGTGCTCATCTTTCTCAGCACCGTCACTCTTAAACTGATATCATAGGCAATCTGCCAGACAGGAGAGGCTCCATATTCAGGCTAGATATCTATGATCTGTGTAGAGCAAGCATTATTTCATTCATGAATAAATGTTCGAGCACTTTAAGGGGTGATAAAAGTTTAACGAGTCTTCAGAGTGATCAATTCCTTCCTTACTCCAACCCCACATGACACCCTCTGGTGCCAAGCACACCTCTGGCTCCATAACAGAGAAATGAGTCGTGGCGTAGTCGGCTCGGGGATGATTATGTGCTCACCTTCAAGATTAGAAAAAAAGTGCTTACATGTGCAAAGCTTTCATTTGTTTGATAAAAGAGCAGGACGTGAGGCTGAATCCTCGTCAGCTAAAAATACAAATATCTTTTATACAATGCAGCGGGAGGAGGAGAAACAGGAAGGCTTTTCTGAACCTTAAAACTCATCTGTGACGATGAATATTATTTATCTCCTCAGAGAGAGGCTGAGTGGAAGACTGTCACACTGCATGCTGCCTCACTGTCCCTCTGTGTGTGTGTGTGTGTGTGTGTGTGTGTGTGTGTGTGTGTGTTTACACCCTCTAGACAATCTGCCAAAATAAAAACACATGAAATATACAATGGCCAAAATGTCTCAGAGGGTCAGAGGATTCATTCCAGGTGAGAAAACTGCCCAAGAAGATTTCTGGTTACAGAAAAATTCAACGTGTTGACAATTCCCACAAATAGTAATGTGTAAGCTTCCTTTTTTTGGACTACAAACAAGTAAATGTAAAATGATTGTAGTTGGATATGATTTAGTTTTTCTTCCTTAAGATGGGTATTCAACTTCACCCAGATGATTTTTTTATTTTTTTCCCCAGAAGTCTTCCACATCTCTGAACCTGTGGCTGCAGGTCGCTCCCGTGAAGGGAGGAGGCAGCATGCTGGAAATGCTGTCTCACAGTCCTAACGACAGGCGGAGAGCTGGAGCTGAGGCGGGTTTTAAGCCTTTCAACGAACCATCACACCGAGCCCACCTCTCAATCTAGTCAGCTACACAACTAACTATGGATGACAAGCATCGTTTATAACTCTAAACTGAGACTTAGTGTGTCCATCATGACAACACCACCTATTTAGTGTTTTGTTTATTTATGCTTTAAAAAGGTTTTTTGTTTTTTTTTGTGCTATGTGACTTTGGGTGTTTTTGGAGCCAGCCTCAAGCAGACACTGGGTGAACTGCAGGATTTTTTTTACTTCTGCTTCATTTTTCAAGATTGGAGGTTGCTGCTTGGTTGGGATGCAGTATGTGAAGAGTGAGGTGACATCACAGGAAACCATGGATTCCTTAGAATGTCATTTCATAACTTTCACCATATTGGAAAGCCGGTCTGGGAGTCTTTGATGTAATGAGTGTCAAATAAATGTATCCCTGTTGGTGTTGAGCTCTCAGACTGAGAAAGTGATAAAAGCCACAAGCTCATGAAACATGTGCTTCCATGAAGTTTACAAAGCTGCTGCTGAAAGCAGAGTGAAAGTTACTTTTTTCTGTATTATTCGAAATGAAAGCATTCTTTTGAAAGTCCAAAATGAACCCTTTGAGGGTACAACTAAAACATGTATTTCGAGAGTTCTGTGTTGTGATAATTGTAGTACAAAGAAAAACAAAAAAAAACATTGCAAACAATCTGAGATATTCCCTCAATCGACAGAAAACAAATATCAACTTGGAGGAAGAAACAAACACAGGTGCTGGAAAATAAAGGACAGTGTTTGTGTGGTATGTAAACCAGGTCAATATTGGTTCCTTCTGCCTCCAGCAATCAGTTCAATTGATTCATTATTCGCAACTATACATGTTTTTTACGACACTCAACATAATAAGAGCTGGGTGACAAAGTTTAGCATTGAGAGGAGCAGATGGGGCTCCTGATGGGCTACAAACATATCTCAGTGTTTTAAGCAGACTCTGCTGTTGACGATAGCAGCTGAGCTTTCACAGGCACGCTTCTTGCAAAAGACAAAGCACAGCCAAACGTTTGTTTTCTGTAGACAAACAGCTTTTACATTTGCATGAAATGAGCTACAGAAATAACATTGAACCGGATTCTCAGGAGGTGAGACTTGCTGTTTACCAGAGACGAGTCAAGTTATGTAACATGACGAGGTGGACGAGGTTGACATGTGCATGCAGACACAGTGCTCGGATACATGCATTGATTCATGTTTCAATACAACTGAAATATATTATTTTCAGTCTAACAGTATTATAATTATGTGTCTTCATGTTATGAAAGTCTTGAGTTTCTTTACTTCAAAATAATTTGACTTTTGACTTTTGTAATGATCACCATAACAACCTTAAAAAATCCAATCTGGAGAATCCAGGCAGAAATCAATACGAGTCTGACTCTGACCTGAGTAAGCTCTTTGTTTGTCTCTCTTTAACATTGATTACTGGCTAGATTTCTAAAGACATGAACTCTGTACTTAGCTCGAGGCACTCCATCCCACCAGCACCGTCTGCAGCTGCCATCCATTCGACTGTCCTCTCAGAGAAAGTATGCTTTAAGATACGAAAGGAAATGATTGAAGACACCACACTGACTTAGGTTTCTTTGTTTCCTCAGGCTGTTTATTTCAGAGCCCCGAGGTCCTGATGACAAAGACACCTGCAGAGCAGCTGCAAGTAAACTATAGGCCAAACACCTCCTGTATATCACTGGTGAATAAAACCTCCTTTCCAGAAACCTCTGCAGAAATCCAGATTTGATCCACAGCCTGAGTTTTTCTAAATGCTATAGTTGTACCACAGACGAAGCCTGAGTAACCACAACGATCTGTTCCCATCGATGGTGGTCTCCATTTTGGAAATGCTGTGACAGCCTAACTTTCAGTCAACCGAACAACAGGCCATGAGCTGGAGCGGAGGCGGGTTTGAAACCTCCTGACAGCAACTTCATCTACAACTTTAGCTTTAGCTTCGCAAAATAAAAGGCAAAATTATTAAGCAATAAAGGCAGAAATCTATTGGGGGGCTCTGCAACCTGTGTTCAGCAGGGCAACGAGGGTTGGTGCTGTCACATGGGGCCCCCTGAGGGTGATTTCCTAACATCATCACAAAATGTGCACATTTTCGAACCCCTTCTGGAATGGGGCCCCAAGCCGTTGCCTGCCTTGTCTGTTGACGAGCAGCGCCTCAGTAAGCAGGGTACACTTCCTTCGCCCTGGCAGCGTTCATGCACGGTTACACAACGTCGACAGCCGTCATGATCGAGAAATCCTCGAGTGATCTGTCTGCATCTCAGTAAAAAGACACAAAGTCAGACACAAAGTCATCCTCTCTTTTTGTAACGGTCAGGCCCGGACTTTGTTTAAACTGTTTAAGGAAAACTTCTTTATATCCATTTAAAGTTTTTTTTGTTTTTATTTGTGTCAACACATGACTGAGAGAAAAAAAATGACTTGCATTTCATACTAATAATACACAGCACACATATGGCGTTTTGCCGTAAAGAATCAGCCCCAGAGCTAATTAACAGTGTTTTGGCAGGTGGGCGACTGGCAGGAAACCAAATAAACATGTCTGTATGTGTGACTGTGAAATGCTTCTTCTGTTCTGCCAATGAGTGCTTCACACACTCTCTGTATAATTATATTTACCCAACAACTCCAAGTTTACACGATAATGATTATCAGGCCCGGCTCTTGGCATTGGATAGGTTGCCTCGAGCTGACGGACTCACAAAATCAACACGCTTCATCTTCAAAAAACACTGGAAAGTATTTTATTTTGTCCTTATCGAGTCGACCAAACATGTCACATTCAAACACTCAAAGTTTGATGGTTTGGTCCGATGATGAAAAAAAAACAAAAAAACAAAAAAACTGAATAGAGCGGGGAGATGAACTTCAGTGCACACAGATCACATCATCATTGGCTTACTTTGCTGACAGCCTGTCGTTAGCTTGTTAGCTGTGTTTGTGTTGGAGCATCTGTGAGAGCACAGGAGAGACTCCAACATGCTTCAGCAGGTCGACTTAGTTTGACCCCAACCAGGAAGACACGATCACATCCAGTGTTTACATGGATGATAATCCGAACAACGCTCGACATACACCACCCATCGTGTTCCGAATGAAATCCCCTTCTGATGGTGGTGATTATCATTATCGTCAAAATGCAGCCTTAGAATTCGCTGCAATAGATTTAGAAAGCTAACTCAACTTCTGTCTCCTCCTTCAGACTGCAGACCAGTCTGACATGTTTCAAGGGCTGAAATCACACTTTTTTCCTCTCTCAGGCAGACTCTCCTACAGTCCACTCTTCTCCTCCTCCTCCTCCCTCTCATTTCTGTCTTGTAAAGCTCTGATAGATGTCTGACCATGACAGCCTGTAGTGTAGATCTGAGGCTCTGCAGCAAAAACCTTTTAACTGTATTAAACTGTCACAGCTCCATTCTTCATGCAGCTCGCAGACATCCAGGACTCTCACATGGAGCTAACAGGACTAAATCTCTCTTGGTTCACCTTCTCCTATCCTTGCCATGTGTGTCCCCATGGAAGATACATTTTACAAAAACTTGCTATAAAGAGAGCAAATTTGAGTGTGTGTGTGTGTGTGTGTGTGTGTGTGCATTTCCTGCAGCATGGATGCAAATGTCTGATATTTCTGTTTATAATGCTTTAGAGCACAACGTCCCTGGGCTGTCGATCAACAGATCACACACACACACACACACACACACACACACACACACACACACACACACACACACACACACACACACACACACACACACACACACACCTCTTCTTCTGAAAGGATGTGACATTTTACACATTTGTTATTTAATGTCTCTGTCGCTGAGAGCCATGGGGTCACTGCTGCTTTGTCCTGAATGTTGTGACTGTGTATCCATCAGGTTTGAGTCAAAGAATTATAAACTGGCAGATGAGGAGCCAACTTAAACACCAAAGGCCCCTCATTCTGTTCTTCAGACGTCAATCAAACAGATTCATAGTTGAACTTTTAGTCACGTGATCCTCCAGCTCCACACTGGACCAGTGTTCTCCTGGGTCTCTCTCCACCCTGCTTCCAGTTGCTGGAGCGAGCAGAAAGGAGAGAGCTCAGGGGATTCTCTTCTTAAGTCTCTGCAGACTTGTGAGCTGGTTCGCTTTCACATCTCCGTCAGACCAGATCGGATCTCCCCCCACTGGATTGAGACCACCGACAATGTTAGTCGTTTCAGACATGTCTAACTGTGTTTCTGATGTGTAACTTCAATGCTTCTTTCACTGTCACACACTTCCATCTTTCAGCATCAAACCATGCATGAACTCAGATTTTCTTTTTCCCCACCTGGAGTTTATCTGCCTACAGGACCATGATAAAGGAATGTTTTAAAATACAAAATGTACACGCATTGTTGAATCAGTGTTTCCCTATACAATCTGAGGTGCTGGGCAGCTTCTCTGGCTACACATATATATGTGCTCTCTCTCACTCTCTCTCTCTCTCTCTCTCTCTCTCCCTCCCTCTCCCTCTCCCTCTCTCTCTCTCTCTCTCTCTCTCTCTCTCTCTCTCTCTCTCTCTCTCTCTCTCTCTCTCTCTCTCTCTCTCTCTCTCTCTATATATATATATATATATTCATATATATACACACATTCATATATATATATATATGAATTGAAGTTCCCTCAGGATCAATAAAGTATCTGTGTTTTTTTTTTTTCAATTGCTCAGTTAAATACTTTTAAAATCAAATATGTAAATATGCAAACCTAGAGGCATCACTGTGAACCATACAGTGATGGGTGAAGCTCCTGCTGCAGCAGCCATAGAAACATGTAGCTGTAGCATCTGCTCTCAACATGAGCACGAGCGTAGAAAATAAAAGATAATTCCAAACACATGAATAAATATGTAAGATGTGTAAAATCTTACTCTGCCTTTTCTACATCTTTTCACTCAGATATTTCCAGATACTGAAAGTTCTATTTCTATTTTTAACTTGTGAACTTAATGTCACCTGAACAAACTAAACAGACAGGAGTTTGTTTGCAAGGAAAACAAGTCACTGACAGGTAATGTGCCATAATGCTGCAGAGTTTCAGAGCGAGGCTGAATGCTGCAGAGTTAATAATAAACAATGCATGTCGGAAAGACGTCAGACCTGTGATGACTGCTCTGCACTCACACAGCAGCCCGTTCTGCATCAGCTGCACTGTTGTGAAGAATTAAAGCAGCTGCTGATCCAACATTCAAAAGGTGACAGCAGGGCCAAATCTGACCTCCTCTCATGAATAATGACGACCTGCTGCAGAGCTGCTGCCTGTGTCTCTTTTAGCTTTAAACCACTTACAGAAGGAAGCATAGCAGCCTACAAACACACACACACACACACACACACACTTTTTTTTAGCAGTTCTTTCACCAAGGCAGCTCCACATGACGGATGTAATTCATCACACAGAAATACACACGTGGCTGTCCCTGCATAAGTCCACATACAGACAAACAGTAGCTCGTCACACTCAACACTACTACTGGAAGCTGGAAGGACTGAAAGGAGTAAGAAACCCTTTCACACATATGGAAGTCATCTGAAAAACTCCGGAGATTACCTTGGATTACCTTGGACCTCACCAGTTTGCCAATCTGACCTTTCAGTCGGCATTTATCTTTTGTATATCTCCTTTTCTCTCTGTGAGTTGTATTTCTCTGTATTTCAGTTTGTCTTGGCACCTCTCAGTCCCTCCAATTATCCCCCCACTCCCATCTCGGTCAGACTGATGGAGGCGAGCGTAAAAGGAAAATTGAAAAGATACAAGAGGGGAGCAGACCAGAGTCAAACCTTCATTAGTTCTGAAGGATAAGCTACCCCCTGTGGGAGCTTTCAATATCACCCATCCTGCATTCACTTTAATGTTTAATTGATTGGGAGGCTTCCAACACAGCACAGAAAACACCACCCGCTTCAAGGTGTTGGTGTTGATCTCCAGAGAGAATTATGGAAGATGGGCAACAGGTAGCTTTAAGATTTTATAGCTAGATAGATGGATAGCCACAGTAGAAAGAAAGACAGAGTTAGACATAGACAGATAAAAACATGAAATCTCACGGTCTCTGCAGTCCTAATACTTTTACCGCACAGACTCTCAGGGTGAGAGAGTGCTACAGAGAAAAAGCAGGCAGTGATGTTCCAGCCGCTGCTCAAGGCATGAGCAGCTGCCAGTAGCCTGGGTGGTATGAAGCCTAATGGCCGTGGGGACTAAGGAGCTCCAGAACCTCTCAGACATGCAGCGCGGTGAAATTACACGTCCACCGCGGCTCCGTCTCTGGCCTGCCAAGATGTCATGGAGAGGATGGCTCAGGATGTTCAATATAGCCGGTCGCTCCCTTCGCACACGTCTCTCTAAATCATTCCTCAGCAGGTCCAAACCTTTTTTTTGTTTTCAAGCTTGTCAAGCTGCTTAGTGGGCTTGTCAGTCAAAATGCCACCCAAACAAACCGCACCACATAAAAGGACACTCTCCACATCTGAACAAAATGAGGGGCTAAAGTTGCAGTTTTGGTAAAAAAAAATCTGTATCAAACGGCATCCAGCCTTGATTGTTTCCAACTCTATGATCAGACACTGATACGTTTCACTGCAGCTCGTAAAGACATAGTTTTTATCATGCTATTCAAAGGTTCAATGATGAAAAGACTGTATTAAAGTGGATCGACCTTATAAGGGAACAGAGGAGGACACAAAGGCTGGGATGAGGAGAATCATCCATGGAGCTTTGCTAAGATGCTTGAATTAATAATCATCCTGTACACTTGCTGAGAGAGCTCTGCTGCACCACCTGCAGACTTCCCAGAGCTCCCAGCAGGACGTTATTATGCAGCATACTGGGCCTTAGATCATGGTCAAGATTGTCAGCACTTTCAAGCAGAAAGAAAGCGCTCTGAGTCTACCAGAACTGTGACAGATATTCAGCAGTACTCAGATCACCTGAAGGAGTCTGCACAGACACGTAGAAACATCACCATATGTGACTCTGACAGACAGTGAGAGCGAATCACTCAGGGCTGCAGCAAACCAACACTCTGTTTATTGTTTTCTATTGATCTAATTAATAAACGCTCAGCTCAGTTTTTATTTGCATCTGAGCAGTTTTTTTTAATTAAGTTAAAAAAATGTTTTCCTCTTTGAATCATTTGTTCTCAATGAGCTATAAGAGGTTTATCAACACAGATCGCACACACATGAGAAGAGAACACTCTGGAGCTGTACGGCTTTAATCGTAATAACGGGACGTCAGTATCACACTCTGTTTAATAGACACGATTAAATATACGGAGAAAGGAGAGGATGCCACTTTCAAAATCATGCTAGTTTTTGAAAATTACAGACCCTGCCTTTAAAGTACCCTCAGCTGAAAACATTTAAAACTTTCAAATAAAAAGCCTCGCTATTTTAATCACGTGAAATGATTAAATTACAAACATGCAATTACAAAGTGAAGTTTCATTTCATTTGAGTCCTTTCAGAGCTCAATAGTGTTTTGATATGGTTGAAAATAAGGTAAAATTAATGTATAGTCTGCATAACACGCGACAATGAATTTGGTGTGAAATCAATAATCGTAATGTTCCATTTAATGGAGTCAGTCGTGCTTGTCTTTTTAATTGAGGATTGTATCATCTCTCTCTCTAATGCTGCGATGTGAGAGCTCCGCAGGATTAAAGGTATTAAACATTTTCATTCGGACCTCTGGACGACTCCACATGGAAACATATTTCAACATTTACAGGGGAAAAAAAAACAAGGTGTGCTGTGAATAAAACAGATTGCGGATATACTTAGGAAATAGTGTTGAAGTTATCAGAAAGATGCAGAAGGACATAAAACACTCAATGCTTGATGCAGTACTTTCTTGTCGACCTGCTCATTTGCTTCAAAGGGCGCTCTCACACGAGTCCTGACTTTCAGGCTTAATGTGATGTTAATCAAATGAATCCAGAACTCTCTGAGATTTCTCCACAATGTAAGTCGTCCACGTTACCAGTTCTTGTGCTGGTGTATGAACTGTACTGTGCAGAAACTCTTCAAAGCGTGCCATGGCCAAGGAAGTGTACCGTGCATGAGCATGAATCAGTGTCCTCCCACGAGTCAAACAACGACGTTAGGGGTGAAGGGAGCTAAGTCGCAGTACGGATTGCCTAAACCTCATTTCTCTTAGACAGGAAGGGACGTAACCTGTTTGATTTTATAAACTGGAGGGTGGCTGGTGTTGAATAAAGCTATGTGAGTAAACTGCTGCTGATGCACGCTGCAGAAGCACAACAGTAAGACAGTACCGGCTCAGTCTTCAGGGGGGATTAGCTTCACTGCTGTGCAGTTATTTGAATAAATTAACATTAAAATGTGAAGAGATGTGAGGCGCTCAGGCTGTGAAGTCTTCATTGCTACAATCTGGGCTCTTCTGTACTAAGCCAATGCAACAAAGCTCACTTTGATTGTGTTTACAGTGAAGAAAAACACGAACACAGAGGAGTGATGCATGCGGCAGGTTTGTGTGCTTCTCTCTTTTTCTCTCTTTGTCGAGTAAAGTTTTCTGCCTTTCACTTGTGATCTGCTCCACGACACCACGCTGGCATGTATCGAGCTCTTTTATCTCACCTCTGGGACTCATGATGACTCTTCTCTCCGATCTCACTGATCCCATCCTGGCCTCTCCTGCTGGGAATCTTTATGCCCCCCCCTCCGAGTAACCTCTGGCACCATGGCGCTGTGTGTAGTTGTGTGTAGCTATGTGCGTATCTCATTGTGTATCTGTGTGTCTCTCCTGGCCTCCTGCCTGCTGGGCCTCTTTTCCCCTCTTTGTGAGGACACATCCTCTTCTTGAGCCTCTCCTGACTCCATGACTTGATTACAACAGAGCCTGATGCCAAACAACATAAGGAGAGTGAACCTTGGGTTGAACACACACTGTGGCCTTATGCACAGAGGCTCTACCCTTCAAGAGGGCAGCCTGGGTTCAATTCCAACCTGAGGCTTTATATCCTGCATGTCATTCCTCAGTATCATTCCCCACGCTCTCTCGTGCAGCCAAGTAAAGGGTGAAAGCCCAAAATGGAAAGTTTGCTCTCAGTAAGTCACTGCAGGGTCAGCTACACAGATGCAACACAACAACACACTCATGATTTGATGCTGATCTCTTTCTATTAATCCTCAGCACAATCCTCAATATGAGACATAATGTTAAAATATGTAGCCAACAGTTCAATATGTCTGGCACGTGGAAAGGCATGGAAAGAATTTACATGTAAGTCATTTTCACACCTTGTTTGTTTTCTCTGGTCTGAATTATGAAGCAGTTTGTTCCCTTGCTGTCTGACCGTTTTCACACCAGGACATTTACTGGGGGACCAAAATGTGTCAATGCTTACAAAGACTGCTTGACTACAGCCTGGCTGTGACTGCTCCAAAGATGCTTTCCAGTTTCAAAATAGACAGGCAGCTTCACGGATTGATGTCGGCTCTGGTCATCGTGTTTTATATTCATTAGATTTATCACTATGGCCAAACAATACAGTTTACAAATGAGGCACAACGGAGACTGGAAAATAATGTTTTATTATAGAGTTCGGTGTTCTTCTGCATTTGTCAAATGTTGGGAGCATTTATAGTCATCGGGCGAATCTCTATGAACAACTGCAACACCTCATGATTCCACGTCTGTCCATGGTTCATCGTGCCGCTGTCGAGGTCGTGAAAGGTTAACAATCCTTCCCATCAGCACTGCACAACTGACTGTGCTAGCTGGTTCAATACAAAAAAGTACAATACTTCCTGTAGTTGGGTCGGATCAAGGTCAGTTCATGTTTAACTAAAACAAGAACACACTAGACTCTTGAAATAGACCAAGACCCATCTTTTCAAGTGGTCTCTGTGTTGTTTGGGTCTGCACCAGGTTTCGATTTACACCACCGCAAACAAACCGCATCAACTTGGCAAAACTCATGTTCATTTTAATTGAGCCAAAAAGGTTAGGATTGAAAACACTTTTTTTCAGAGAAAGCAGCTCACAGCTGGAAGCCTTTGAATTTAAAACCTTTCCCTTCCGATTGTAAAAGCAATAAAATGTGAAGCCCTCAGGCTGCTGGATTCTGTCTGTGAGTCTGAAACAATAGTGTGTTGAATGCTTCAATGTGTGTGTGTGTGGATTTCACATTAAGCTGTTTCATCTCCTCCCTCCTCTCATCCCTTCATTGTTCATGTGAACTCCTGACTCCCACAATCCCTCTCTCTCTCTCTCTCTCTCTCTCTCTCTCCATTAGGGAGCTGCAGCTCTAAACGGGTGATGCTGTTTTTGTCTCATTTCCTGGTGGAATCAATGGGCACCGTTAATCAAATGACAGAAAGCTAATGGCTTTAGTGCGGCTCAGGATCAGGACAGAGTGCACTGTTTCATGGCGGATGGTTGAGACACTTTTGGGCAGGACAGACAAAACGATATAAACCAGCCTTAACAAAAACAACTGTTTTGAATTCACATTGAAAAATCAGGTTGTAGTGCTCAGAGAGCAGATCAGAGAGGAAGTCAAACACACACAGCTTTGACAGCAGGGTCGGTCATTTTCGACAACTAGCATGATTTTGAAAGTAGCATTCCCTCCGTGCTCTGTCTGCACCAACCCCTCACTTACACGCATGAGCATCATTGGTCCAGAAGCGGACCTCAGCTCATGCTTTGAGAGTGGGCTTGAGCATCGCATGGGGTAGAGAATGAGCAGCGAGACAGGGACGCATGATTGGTTCATAAAAATAGAACCGACTGCAGACATTGGTCAAAGTTTACAGCTGCTACAGATTAAGGATTTTCTTTGTTCCTTTTTCAGAGCACATGAGTTATTCATTTCTGTCAGGGCCGAAATACAATTTTAAGTAACATCTTAAAAAAATGGAAACAATTACCAACCCTCCATTTAAGTAGTAGAGTACCATTAGTTCTCACACTGTCGGGATAAAAAACACGATCATCACCTAAGCAGAGCGATCTGAGAGTTTCTTCTTTGAGCGGACATATTGAGCTGGATTAAAGAAGGTGGTTCATTTTGTTTTGGGTTACTTTTGCAGCTTGCATAACTTGCTGGAAAATCATACCATTTTTAAGGATTTGAATATCAGAACATCACTCACGTCAACTCATACACTGAGTTACATGAAAGAAGTCTTCACGTTCACCCTGGCAGAAAAGAGGCTTTAAAAGCTTTTGATGGTGTGTTAGTTCCACACAAAGTTCCAAAGGAGCCATCTGTGAACCATTCACATGCAGACGTGTGTGTGCATCATATGTGTGCTCCGGTAGTCCTACTAATAAAAATAGCACCACTACAACAGGATTCGATGCATTTTAATTAACAGTAGGGGAATACTAACTGCATGTATCTGCCGATCTGTGTTCCCATCAATCCTGAGGCTACAGAAACATGACACACGTGTGGCTGGATGCCATTAAAATCCTCCTGCAGGTGCTGCTTTAGTCATCGAGCAGATGTCACCAACATACATAGAAGCGGAAGAACATCAAAACTAATAGTCTAATCTGGGTGAAGCAGGGCAGATTGGTTTCCAAAGAAATGAAAAGTCAGGACATAACACTGATCTAATTTAAGAAAAACACAGAGAGAGTGTGACAGTAAGATACAAAAAAAAGAAAAAGAAAATTGCAAACAAGGACGCGATCAAAGAAGGCTTAATTTTCATCTTTAGCCAGATTCTGTTTTGGAGAAAAGTTCACTATTAGAATGAAATGTTAAAAGGAAAATACTCAAACATTTCATGAAAGAGAAGTTCACAGTGTTCCACCATCATCAAGCAGTGTTAACCTTGTTGAGCTCTAAGCTGTACAGACATAATGTGACTAATAATAACAGTATTATCACTCAGCCATGTCTGACAGCACAAGTCCAGAGTTTGAAAATCAATTCAGCTGCTTTAAGGGATTATGTGACTGTAATAAATACACAGTCATTTCAGTAAATATCTCAGAAGTTATTATGTCTTTGGAAAAATGAGACTCCGACTGGCAGTAAAACGCTCTAATCCTGACTGTCCACACCAAGAGCTCACAGACTTTGAGGTCTTTCCCCCTCTAAGTCTGCGAGGGCTTAACGGAGTCCCTCTGTGAAGCCGTGGAGTTTATGACATGAGGGCTCCCCCCTCACAGACACTTTGAGCCTGTTATACACTGATTATGTGAGATTGTATTTCTGCAGACTCAACACGAGGGAATGACACTGTTCAAAGTGTTGGGAAGAAACTCAGGGTTACAAGACAACGCCTAGAGGTGTTGCTAATATAAACACAATTTGATAAATAGATGAAAATTTAGATAGAGCATTTTCATCAGAAAGCGGTCACCTGGAGCGTCTTATTAACAAGCGCTCAGCCGTTTTTATCCAGCCTCTTTAGACTTTTCAAAAAGCCGCTGCTGACGTCACGTTTTTCATTACATTACTCCGCTTTACCCAATTACCTGATCTGATATGAGACTCAAATACAAGAAGTTTGCTGAGGTCATTACGTGTCCCACGATAAGAAAAGGAGAACACAGCGTCCGTTGCTGTTGTTTGTTTTCTGTCTTACTTGGAATAAAGGAAATCTAGGACATTGTGTGTTGACGTTTTCTGTCTCTTTCCATTAAACAGCATGCACGCACTCAGGCTACATGACTTCCAACTGTTGGTATTGAGCCCTTTGTTGTCATATTACACGTTACCTGTAGCTTTAGAAAATCCACGATAATCCTGGAAACATTGACACTATCCATGAATACAAAAAGTGACTGTTTGCTGGCTTAATACTGCAGTTCTTCTTCCAACATCACAAACAACTATTGTGACTTCCAGCTGGCAGGAACATGACTCATTCACTACGGCTTAAAATACTTCTCTATAGGTAGAGAGAGATTTAAGACAGGAACACAAAAAAAGCTCATTTGCAATGTCAATGACAGCACCATAAAAAAGAGGCGAGAGGAAAAAAGCAATGAATGCAATAATCCCAGAGTGTATAATTAATATTCAAACTGATCCAGTGATGAATACTATCATTAGAAGCCAGGCAGCTTTAACTCCCACAGTTATGAAAATGCAGAGTAGTAATCATGATGACACGTCTAAATTACAAACCACGAACCTAAAGAGGGAAACAGCAGTCATTGTTCACGGCAGCATCAATCATGGAGCTGATACAAAGTCAAAGTGAGCCGATGGGGGATGTTGGACTTTAAAGGTCCTGTAAACCCGTGACACTGACAGACACACAGGAGTGTGAAGAAGAGGTCATCCTCCATGACGACAGGTGAGTTCATACCTGCAGGCTGCTCTCACACATTTCAGCTGCTGCTTCTTAACAGGAAAAAACTGATGAGAAAAAAACATGTTTTAAGAATATGTGGGATGTTATCAGTTAGCAGCTTTAACACAGCAGGTCACATTCACTCACTGACGACAGAGGCATGCTTAGGAAAAGCCAACTATCTATTTTTACATATTCACACTCCACTGGCATGGCAGCGGGAACAAGTTGGGGTTACAGGAGCTGGGCATCAAACCCCACACCTTCTGGCTGACAGTTAACAGACTCCACCACTGATCCACAGCCCCTTTAATCAGCTAAGACGTGAGACGTGAGAAGAGTTTATGTGCAAGTTCACAAAGTCACTGTAAAATGATTGTCATATAAAACAAATGTCTTCAGTCCACATATTTCCATGTGTGTGTGTGTGTGTGTGTGTGTGTGTGTTTGGGGGGGGGGGGGGGGGGGGGGGGGTCTGTTCTCTGCATGCAGGCTGCAGCTCCAGCAGACGGGCATCATTATGCTGCCTGACAGCATCAATCTGTTCTGATGGGACACCCAGAAAAGATGCTTGTGTGTGTGTGTGTGTGTGTGTGAGACACTCACCCCCACCATGAAGCAACACCCACCACACACACACACACACACACACACACACACACACACACACTGCTGTCTGCTCTCCTGTATCCGCCCCTCGACTGACAGATAGCGTGACTCAACCATCTTAAAACACTGGGTAAGCTGCTTCTTATTTCATGACAGAGATCGTTATTTCGTGTGTGTTTCCATTACAGGCTCCTCTAACTCTGGACTGGGTGCAAGCTTGCTGATTGACACCGAGCTGAATGCCCACTCCATGATGTGAGCAGCTGGCTTGTTTGCAGAGGCAAAACCACTAAACTGTTATTATTTGATTTGATTGCCACACTGAGTGCAGGCTGTCCTGCCAATCCTGCAGCTTGTTATTGACAAATGTATGTCACCACAGCACCTTCATCTGCTCATGACGTCATCAGCTGAACAGACGTACAGTTTTTGCAGAAGTTATTCACAATGTCTAAGTGCACATTATTTATAAGACCTTACAATGGGTCAACAGAGTGGAAAAGTACTGCCGTCCTAAATCTGCTCTTTTCTCTTAAAAATAAATTATTCAACAGATCAGCCATTAAAACAAAAAAAAAAAGACTTTCAGTCGCTGAGTCTCTTCTCCAGCAGCAGACACAGAGTCAGTTTTCTTCAACAGGATTACCTGTCTCAATGAAGGATTAATAGAGAGAGGATGGATGTCTCTAATGCATGAATACATAACAAATAAAACAAATCTTTAATCTTGTAATCCTATAATACTGTCTCATGTCTGATTTGTATTGACTCTTCGGGACTAATTTGTTTGCTCAGTGTGACAGAAAGGTGACACTCTCAGCACTGTTCTGTTTTCTCTAAAAGACACTGTGATGATGTAATGTCACTGGCTTAATCCACCGCTTACCGCCCAGATGTCACATTCAGGAGCTGATCGTTGGTGTTCCTGCTGCAACCCGCCACCAGGGACAGACTAGGGGATGACGTGGGAACATGGGACTGGACTTAGCTGCTAGCCTATCAGCACCTCGTCTTTTAGATCTATTCAGATTGTTGCTGGTGCACAGATGACATCAGTTTATATTTTTAAAAGCATCAACAGGGTGGATTTATTTCACAGGTCACACGTCATGTGCAGGAACAAAGGTACAATTGTACATTGTCAATCTTATTTAATTCTTACAAATATCAAACATAAACAGAGCTGGAGATTATCTTGATCCAGCTGCTCCTCCACAGCAGACCTGATCCCATTCATCAGGTATCAGCAAACAGCTCCTAAAGTTCTGTATTGATCTGACTTCTGAACGTGACACCTGATCACACAGCACTCTCTCCTCTCTGAGCTGTGACCTGCAGAATCATTTACAGTAAAGTTGCACACACTCTGTGCTTCTTGTTCTCTGGCGTTAATGACTCTTGGAGCTCTAGTTTCCTCTGCTGTTGTCTCTGTCCTGAATAAAGAGCTCCTCTGTCTATTTCTGATGACTCCATCCCAGTGGTTTCCATCACAATAGACCCCCAGCTGATTACCTGGGACTCTGTGGAGAGCATTGATTTATGACTGTTTTGCTCCTATAATAAACGAGTTCTCTGCAACAACAGTGCAGCCCTGAGCTGGTTTAAAATCACCTGAACACTTCCTGTAAGACCTGCAGCGTGATAGGAGTTTGCTCCTATAAGAGAGCCAGACGTCTGTGGGGGACAGGATCACTTTGTGGTTCCGGTCCAGTGAAGGAGTGTTGGTCATGACCACTGGACCTCATTGCGAAGAGAGGCCATCTTAAATAGCCAGACAGAGAAAATAACTCAGCCTATAGCTATATAAATAAAACCCATAAACAATTAATAGGAGAGCAGTAATTAAAACAAATGCTTTTACCACTTGACTACCTCCCTGTCATTAAAGTATTTACTTTGCTGTAAACAGAGAGCCACCAGCTGCAGCGTCTCTTCAAAGACTAGAGGAGGAAGGACGAAGATTGACAGCGGCGTAGGAAAACGCAACAGGATGATGCTGGGGACAGCTGCTGTCAGTTTCAGCTGTTTGAAACAACAACAACAGTAGGTAAAAAAATAAGCCACATATTAATTAGCAAAAAATCTGACAGCCATTTAGACCCATTGGTCTCAACTGGTGGGTCTGGATCCAAAAGTGGGTCGTGGAACTGTTTTCAGTGGGTCGCCTTCGTGTGAAGGTTGCATCAAAAACCCAAAGCGTTTCTTTCTCCTCCTGAGGGTGTCTTAGTGCAGGATTAAACATGATTAATGAATTTTAAAAAAGTCACGTGATAGAAAAGAGATGGTGCCATGTGATTAAATCAGATATGTGATATGATGAGTGCGTGTTTGAGCCCTCATCAGTCAGTTAGCACTCAGCAGAGATAAGCAGCCAGACCGCTGTCACCGATAAGCTTTTTCATTTAAAAATAGAGGGAAATTAGAGCGACATCATTCTGTATATTATGTATATATATTAATGTGCAGTCAGGAGTATAAAAGAAGCTGTCGTTCCTTGTTGTCATTGTGAGCTGCTGCACTGCAAGGAGGACATCAGACAGATATCAAAGCAATATTACACCATCGCAGCAATGCTGTAAATTCTGTTGGAAACACATCACCTAAACGTCTCTCTCTCTCTCTCTCTATCTCCACAGTGCCAGGTTGTCATATTAAACCTCTTTCTGTCCCTGTCTCTCTCTCTGGTCTCTCTCCTTTGGGACACATTATGTCTCTTTGCCCCCCTCACTGTTCCCGTCCTGACCTCTGCTGCTGTGACAGGCTGCTCCTTGTCCTTTGCCATGACTGGAGGCTGATGATGCCAGTCAGCCGGAGCACTGCTGCTGATCTTTGTGCCAGGAAGCTGAGAAACATTTGGCAACGTGTCACAGTGTGGCGGTGTATCTGTGAAGGTGTAATAAACTAAACAGATAATTTACTTTTAAACTCACGAATCAAGAAGGCGAGCATTCTTCCCCACATTAAGAGTGACCTTATTAGGAGTCATTCGGCCTTCCTATGCATATACACACAAACAGGAAGAAGATGAGGTTTCTCTCCATCATGTCTTTAAAATTCTTCTGTGACCTTCTGGAGACCAGGAAGGGAGCCAACATTGAGGGGGAGCAGATGGTTTCACAGCAAGACTCGTCCTTTTTTGTTTTTTTTTGTTTAAGTCTGCTTGATGGCACAAACACATGAATACACACACACACACACACACACACACACACACACACACACACACACATATACACACATCTTTGCTTGACACATGGCTTGTCGACAACACTTTAGCATCTCATGTCCTACAGTTGGAGTATGCATCCAAGAAAAACACTGTAACACAAATAATCTCAAATCCAAACGAGGACTCCGTCTCTGCTGCGTTCGAACCAGCTGGAGAGATCATGTTGTTTGCAGGACTACTGTATGGTGAGAGTGCCAAACACTCGGTGTGTTTACATGGACTTCAGAGTCCCAGTTATAAGCCTGATCCTGGATTTTAACATATTGGGGATATGCTGTATACAAACAGAGAAACCTGGTAATTCATACCCTGTACACTTGATAAATATTAGTAATCCTATTTCTGATTCCTGCATCTAATTGGTGGAGGCGCCTCTGATGTTTCTTTCTGTGTACCTTAAAAACAAACCTCGACAGAAATGAGACCACTGCACCCTCACCTCTGACTGGTGGTCGGACCACTGCGTAGGACAAGATGCGAATGACAAAACTGAGAGTCACTCAAAATCAGGATAAAGGTTTATCCTGCTTCCTGAAATCAATGTAAATTGTTTAAACACATAAATGTAAACAAACAACAACCATGTAAACACACTCGGTGTTTCTCTGCTGTTCCTCAAACTGACTGAAGCTCGTCGTTTAGACGGCGAGGGGAGAACAGATTGTGTTTAAGTTGAAAGCATCACGTGAGAACACAAAGTCTCTGAGCGCTAATGAAATGACCTCTCGACACTTCTCCACACACTCGCTCCCATGAAGGAATTATCAATTCATTTCTGTATCCTTATTATATAAATTCTGTATTGTGTCTGAATGATTAATTTTGGAGCAGACCTCAGGAGACAGCTCATACAGTAATCAGTCTTAAATGAGTCCTCTCATCAGCAGGATTAAAAGGCTAATATTGTGATCAGACTCTTTTATCACAAATTAGCGGAGGGTGTGTTTCGAATGTCAAATATATAGTAAGGAGCCAACGAGTGAGGATGCAGGTCCATTTTTATTTATAATGTGAAATAGAAGCTTACATATGGAACTTTAAATACTCATTGTTAGGTCGACGTGAAGAGACTTCTCCCAGGTGAGCTATCTAAGGTGATCACGCCACGCAATGCACTTTACAAAGGTCGACTTCAATATTATGAAGCACGCGCACGACTTACAAAAGTAAGACAAGTTTATCAACTGCATCAACACCGTCCAGCTGTGACTTTCACCATGTCAACATGTCTCCACCATCGGACTGTGTCGTCTCTCAACCAGCGCCGTACTCATTCATGCACGGCCTGCTGCGACCTCCACCTCAGCGGGGAGGAAGTGTGGACGACAGGAACGCGAGAAATACAAAGTAAAAATCCTTCCTGCATTTCATCCAATCATGGTCTTTTGGAACGCGTCTCGAGACAACATTTGATGATGAAACGATGGGAAAACACACAAATCTCTGTTTTAAGAAGGATGTAGGCAGATAGAAGATATCTCACAATTCTTTTCTTTTTATTTTTACATAGACATATTTCTCATCTATTTAACCACTCGAGATGTGGAGGAATAACAGTGGACACATAAACTCCTCAGCTTGTCATATCCTGTTTCTTGAGCTGCTCGTGTCATTTTAATTTTGTTGTAACAACATTCGACTTGATCGTCACCAATCAGCTCTAACTAACCTCTCCTCTGGCGTCGCTGTCCGACGGAGCAGCCACTCATTATCAGAGATGCTCTGTGTGTGAGCAGACACCAGAGCAGTGTGCATGCAGACATGTCTTCTTGCAAAGGGGAGAAAGAAACATCGTGGTAAAACCCGCAGAAAGCACAATATCACAGCAGAGTGTTCCGAATAGAACATCATGTCTGGTGTTGATGATGATTTCTGTGCAGACTTCCCCTGTGGAGCTTCAGCACATGAGAGCCTACGACTCCGGTGGACTGCTTTGTAAAGTTCATTTATATTCCTCCTGTTCCACTCACGCTCATTTGTATTTTGGACTCAGAGGAGAGGCTGCTGAGTATTATAAAAGGTGCAAGCAGCAACACAAAAGAAGAAAGAACTGACAGGTTCATCAAGTAAATATGATGCAGAAGAAAGTCTGTTTCATGGTCACAGAGATGGAACTATTCACTGAGTTCAAACAGATTCCTCCTGCATTTATACTTAGGTGCAGCATTTCTATAATTAAGTTCATCATACTGTTCTGATTGTGAAGCACTTTGTGACGTTTTTATGATCTTGAAAGGTGCTATATAAATAAACTTTTACTTTAATTACTTACTTCCTGTTACATCATCATCTCTCTTATACTCTGTACGGACTTTAATGCAGCTGTGCATACCTTAAATATGTTATTTATGTTCCCTATAGTCAGACATTACCCATACAGTCCATGTGCACTGTGTGCCGTCCCAGAGTGTGTCTTTTTCCACTATACGTCAGTTTTTGGAGCACAGCATATTGCAGCCACGAGTAACTGTACACACACGGGTTCACAAGGTCACATGAGAATGACAAGGTCACGTGTGACTAAAGAGGAAAAACGTGCAAACAACATGTTGGGGTTTTTTTCTGAGATTGATTTGTTGTTCATTTGCTGTCCATTTATGACACTATGTTGATAAAGGGATGGAACATACGATCAGGGTTTTATTTTGAAAAACACAGGATACTCTGTGTGTTTCTTGTGTGACTTCCTGTCCAAGTTGATCTATTCTCTAAAGCAGGCTTCTTCTTTTTTTTCCCCAAAAATACAGTTGGAAAGCAGAGTGCGGTAGCGTTGAGGGCGCACTGGAGACAGACCGCAGTACGTGTGGAAAAAGAGCGTTGACTGGAGTGGCAGTTAATGGCGGCGTAGTGCGGCGTTGACAGACGGCGGCGTGAACGGATTTTGTAGAAAAAGGCAGTCAGTCTGCAGGAACATAATTTTATCCATCTTTAAATACAGCTTAATACATTAAATTGCATTAGTATGCAGACAGATGTTTGCACTGACTAATTGAGTTGTTGGCAGATGGCAGATTCATGTAGTGGAACGATACTTCCTGTTAATACATTTTATGGAATAAAGTTGTAACAATAGGTAGCAGTCATGTAAACACATCAATGTTTAGATGATTAAATGAGAAGTAAATTCTTTACTGAGTCGTGGGTGTTAAAAAAGACTAAACCTCCTTTTTTTGTGTGTGAAAAATTCATATTCACCACGAGCTGCCGTCCACTCAACTCTATTACTGAGAAAAAGGTTCAAAGCGTCCGACCCCTGGCTGTCCTCATTCATAGTTAATTTCCAGCCCACAGTGTTTCATTCTGTCTGATTTGGCTGCAGCCGGCAGTGAGAGAAACCTCCGGCTTATGATCTACAGATATTATTTAATGTTCCTAATTTATGTGCTGTGCAGATTGAAAACTTTGATTCTGCATGAAGAAACTTCAGAAGCTCGGGGCCAACTTTGAATCATGAGATTTTTTTTTTGTACAAGTTTCTTAAGCCTTCAAGTTCTGATGATAGTTTATGAATTTAATCACACAGAAAGAGGTCTTTACTAAAGCTCCCTTTTAAGGCTCACTATTCCATATCAGAGGCGATTTACAGACCTAAACAGACACGATGCCATCATCTCTCAGCTCCTGTCTCTAGACATCTCCGTCACCAGCACGGTTCTGCAAAGCCCCGCCCACACTAACAAATATTTAAACTCTTCACAGATTTTGACAATGTGTATAAATAAATAGAAATATTACACCAAAGCCAATAGGAGTTCAGATGGGGCAGGTGGCTCAAAAACCTCCACGCCTCTTACCGGGTTCACGTCTTCAATCACGACCTCGCCATTCTCCTCAACCTCAATGTCACTTTCTGTGCTGTTGTGCGAGAGGTACTCCTCACTCTCAGTCTCTACACAAGATGACAAATAATCTACTCCTGTGGTGTGTGGTGTATTGTTTTGGTGACGACGTGCTGTCAACACCTAACGAATTCCATTCACCAGCAACCGCAGTCCTGATACTAAAAACTGAAAATCCTGTAAAATCTCCTGCTATCAGAAGGATCTTTGGAGTAAACAAGCATGCTTGATGATAGGCAGGATGAAATGTGGTAGTTTTTTTTTTTAACTTCTTTACATTCAAAATACACATGAAGTTAAACTCTGGATAAATACGTGGCGATGGTAAGAACAGGGGCTGTTTCCTTGTCTGACTTCCAGCTTGACGTGTGTCTGCAGCAGGCTCGACCTTTATCAGCTCATTTCCATATTAATCATAATTTTATTCACATGACAATCCGCAGAGTGCTTTCCTTTTTATACATAAAATACGTTGGGGTTTTTTAAAACAGAAACCATCTTTGTGTAAAAAACATCCAACACCCAAACTTGAGGGATGTGAGCCCTTGTTCACGTTGTGTCTGGGCCTGACACTTATTATCTTCCACAGCACAAGGAGAATTGTGTCACAACAGAGACGGCACTTACAAACACTTAGAGAGGCAGTAATAGTGAGGCAGACGGACACTCCCATAAAGCCGAGTGGACACAAACACTCTCTCTGCGTCTGTAACCTTGTCATCTGGAGAACCCAAAAGCCAAATTGCATTGCGTTGGCGTCCCATGTGGAGCTCTAAATCCTTTCAGGGTGAAACAAACTGGATGTGTTTGTGAGTGCGTTTTGTCTATCTTAAACACAAAGAGTCAACGGACGGTCGCGTCAGCTGACCATTATCCACTACAGCAAAGAGAAGAAATAAAACACAGACAACAGATATGTACTAAAACAACACCTCACGGGTTGAATTCAAGGTCTGTGTCCCCTGAGAGTCCCCATCTTATGTTCCAGTGTGCACAGTGTGAAAACAAGAGAAATATATTCTACCTACGTTGTTACTGCCAGTGGGAGTCTCGTCTCTTAGCCTGAATCTTAATCCTCTCATTTTGGTATTTTATACAAAGACACAATAGTAAGAGTAATGTGACAGACACAGAAACAGGCTGCTAATGGATCTGCTTTGCTGCACACAGATAGGAGGGGTAGGATGTTTATAAAATGCTATTTTATGGAGATGAAGAACCTCTTTAGGGAAGACCTGACCAAGACTGGCAGCAGCAAAAGAAAAACAAAGTTACAGATGGAAATACCAAGTTTAATTTACGGAAAAAATGTAAAGATAAATTTTGGATTAAAAAAAGAATAATCAATGAGACGAATCGACGTGTCAGATGTTCAAACAGTCGAGCTGAGTTATCGACGTCCTCTGTAATCTGCTTCCAGGTATTCCCTTTGGGATTTAAAAAATCATTCAATCCAAGAACACGATCGCCGGGGGACTTTCCCCCGAGAAAACGTATTGATATGAGTTTGTCTGAGTGTCATGGGTCCCTCAGTAGCTTCAGCATTGACACCACTCTAATTTGTCATGTATTGTCACATTGATATATTTTAATGATAAGCCCTTTTTATTGGGTATATTAAATGGGGTATTAATCACCCGGCGTTAGTGATGGTGTTGCTAATTGAAGTGAAAGTGTTCTCGGGCTAAGGACACCAGCTCCCCAAGTTTTATGTCGTTCTGCAAAAGATTCCAGGCTGATGGTACAGAATACCAAAAATTCATTTTCCTTATTTCTGTTTGAGCGCCTGGGACAGAGAGCATAAAGCTCTACTTAAAGCAAAACTAGAAAGCATGAAGTTTTCCTCAGCTGACCTGAGTGTGCCGGTGGAGGAGCTTAGATAGGTCGAGGGGGAGCCCGGTGATGGAGGGCTTCAAAGGTGATGAGTCTGAAGCTGCGGGATGGGGAGCCAGTGGAGGTTATGAAGGACAGAGGCGACGTGGTCACAGGTGTAGGAGAGTGTGTGAAAAGAGGTAATGTATCGTGGTGTTACAGTTTTAAAAGAGATTGAAACAGCTTTCTCATCTTTATCCTCTTCCATTCATTCAGTCCTTTTCATTCTTTCATGCTACATCTGATAGTCTGACTTCCCTCACGTTCCTGTCGTCCATGCTTCCGTGCAGCTGAGGTGGAGGCTGGAGCAGGTCTTTCCTTTAAACGCTTTTAAAGCCACAAAGCAGCTGCTTGACGTTTCATTGGTTGTTATCTGCTTCACAGCCTGCAGCTGAAGTCACACAGCCGACTTCACGAGTCCACAGAAACCCAACCAATGACTGTAATGTTGCTCTGTGCTGATATTTGTAACCGTCTTCTATCACTTCAGGGTTTGACATTTAAAAGTAAAGACTCAATATTGAAATCAGCATGAGTTTAATGATGTATCATAGCTATTACGTGGATCTGTATGGTGATTACAGCGCCTGAGAAGGACTGAAGCTATGTCATCTCTGCAGAAAGTGAGACTATATCAGAGGTGATATTTTTTCCACTTCATATAAATACTAGTCATTTCCTTATTTAATGCATGAATTAATTTGGTGAGATATCCTGCTAACACCTTGTTCCAGTGAGCAGTTTTGTGCAATATGAGATTTTATAAAAAAAAAAAAAAAGAAGAATACCTGCTGTGGGTGATATAATCCTAATGAATATTGATGGAGAGGTATTTGTATTTGCTGAGATTATTCTCTGTTGAGTGAAGGAGCTGACTCTTCTAATCTCACTGCTACACTTCATTTGTCATATCCACATTTTTATTAAATGCCTCAGCACATCAGGATTTCTTTATACCTCAGTCCAAGTGTTATTTTTGAACATATATATTCCAGACAAAGTAAACATTTAATTTTCAAACTTAATTTTGAAAAAACTAATCCTTGTATTACTTCTTTGGAAAGTAAAATAACAAATAAAGAGCAAATAAGAGCCATTCAAAGATTGATCAGTGTGACTACAGGGAGACACTGCAGAGGCTTATCTACGGTGTCCCTAAAGGGACAAAAGATAGCAAGCAATTAAAAAAAAAAAGCATTAATGTCAGATCATGTTTAACATCACAGATGTGCATCGATAATAAAGGGATCTTTTTCACAAACAATTCGATCTGTGTATGTTATGAGCATGTTGGATTGTGTTCAGGAGGATTTGAACAACATAGAGCTGCAGAACGATGCGTATAGATGCCTGTTCCACTAAAGGGCCAGACCAATAGGTGAATGTAATGTTGAACCCTCTCATGGGCTAACAGCTTCATCCATCACACAGCAGGAAGCAGCAGAGAGAACCACTGTGAAGAAGCTGGACTCACTTTCAAGCTGATGAAGTTATTTAGGGTCACCTCAGGAGTTTTCAGAATGAAACCATGTCTCAATGTCTGTGCAGTTTGTGTGCATTACTCTTCTCCGTAGAGACTTTACCAACAGAATTCTCCTCCATGACGTTTAGGCAGAGAGCGAGTGAGCAGGCTAATTACGAGCTAATTAATGTCAGATTACAGTGTGAAGGTCCAGCACCCTCGTTAAAAAACAATGAGTAAATTAATTATAGCTGTTGTAGGAATGAAATTGGATGTCACAGGTTGAGAGGAAAGAAAAGGTTTAAGAAACTACAACATCTGGCTTAGCCTGAGGAGACGCGCGTTTAGCCTACCATCTATGGCCAGCTAGTATCGGTCAGCACCTTGTATGAATCTACAGCATGTTCCTCAATACACAACTCTACACTAGACAACTACAAAGAAGAAGGTGCATGTTCGATTTCATCCTCAAGGCTTCAAGACAAATGTTAAAGCAACTGAGGGCCTGATTCAAGAGAGGAATGTGTGACTTGTTGTCGTCTTTACCTGTGCAAATGAGACAACCAGACGCTGTGGAATCAAAAACATAAGCAAGGGTTAAAACAGATGTGAGGTAGTTTAAGGGCCTGAGATATAAAGAGATGTTTCAACCTGCTGGACTTCTTTTTCTGGTAATCTGTCAGATCTTCTTCACCTGTCCTGCATGTCACTGTTGTTTTCTCTATTTGCTGCTCGCTCGCTCGTTCTCTCTTTCTCCCTCTCTCTCTCCAGTGATAGATAACTGTTTTCAAACTTCATTACCTGCTGCAGTTCCATCTCATTTGTCACATCTGTTATGCAGAATTGTCTTTTAAAAGAAAATCTTGGTTAAAGGCTAAAGACAAATGAGACTCCGTCGGTGTGATCTCTCTCAGGAGGAGGAGCATTTGTCGAGAAAAAAAAAAAAAAAAAGCCAGAGGAAAGAAAGAAAACAAAGAAAAAGAAATAAAGTTTTAAATGACTTTTTGGGTTTGATATAGAGGAATGAAATATAACCAGAATGATTCCTTAAAGAAGTGAAGTGTGGAGATAGTAATCATGTTTGCTCTTAAAGCTGCTGCTGTGGATTAATCCCACTGGAGAGGAGCAAAATGAAGTCTTGACAAGAAGTGTTTCACTTTAAAAGTCTGCCATACAAAGTGAGTCAGCCAGTATGAAGGACGTCTGCAAAACGGTGGAGTTCAGCTCACTTTGTTACGGTGTCAGATAAAAAAAAAAAAGAAAGAATACAAAACTCTTGTTTGTCAAAGTGCATGTCGCACCCACACATTCACACACTGATGAGACCAGAGACCATCAGAAAGAACTTCCATCCCATTCACACACATTCACACGCTGCTGACGAAGCAGCAGGAGCAACGTGAGGGCAGGTGTCCCCTGACCGTGAGAGACGTCCGACTCAACCCACTAAGCCACAGCAGCCTCTGTTTTCTCTCTCTTCTAAAACATATACCATCAAGACGTGTATTTAAAGGTCACATATTAGTCACCTTTTAACCAGTTCAAAGTAACTCTGAAGTTAACATGAACCTACTAGTCTGGATCCAGTTTGAGCTCTGCAGGTAACACATCCCACCTGCTGATCATTGGAACAGAAAATGCTATTTGTCCGAGTGAAGATGAACATTATAGCACCCTTGTTGTCTCTATTAGCTGCTCCATGTAAAAAATGATCATCAGACTCTGCTTTAAATGGAAAAACAATCCTCATGATTGTCATCATCACGACATCATAGATTGGCTTTGGCAGCCACGTATATATGTGTACAAATGGATTACCTAATACAGCCGCCTCTGCCATCAGTGTGTGAATGTGTAGGTGTAACCTGCAGCAGACAAAGATCTTTACGTAGTCTGAAGACAGGAAAAGCTCAAAGCTTTTTACCATTCGTAGCAGTCTTGGAACAGATCAGGTATGAAATATTCTTGTAAAAGTACAATTTGTTCAGTAATTTTCTCCCCATGCACTTTGAAGAAATCCCTATAATCTTGATATCCACCATCAGTCAGCTCACAGTGTCTGCTAAGAGAGGTCACACAAACCTTGAACAGACTGTGTGTGACGTGCAAGGTTGCAGAAGTATTGCATGTTGGACAATTGTTATGGAGAGAAGCACAAGAGAGTGTGAAGTCAGACAAATGAAAGTCAAGCTCTGTAGTGAAACCCTGTCTACACCTGCTGTGTAAGTTAGGATGTGAAAAACGACACAATGCACCTCTTTAAGAGGACTGAATGACTTTGTGCTGGAGTAAGAAGACAAGAGAGAACTTATAATACAACAAAGAGGGAAAGTTGCGAGCGTCATGATTCATGGAGGAAGAAGAGGAGTTCACAGATTTGTCTCTGAAACTGGAAACACCCACAGCTCGTTCAGCAGAAACAGCACAACGCCTTCGCTTTGAAAACTGTCAGAATCACATTAATAAGACCTGTGTGCGCTTTAATAACGGTATGTTAAATGCAGAGAGACCGGAGACTTCCTAACCCCGTATTTCAACATGGTCCTTGCACTCTCCGGCGTCACACGTTTTGCGCGCCCCGCTTCACTGGATCGTGAGCGCAGCAGAGGGCAGCCATGAGCAGCTGGCCACACATCAACAAACAACATGTTGATTTATCTTTCTGAGGATGAGTTGTTGCTCATTCTGTGCCTGTTTTGACTTCATGTTGTTAAAATGGTGAAGAATACCTCCTAATGCTGGTTTATTTTATTTAATTTGTATGTATCCTGTTTTTGACTTTTTGACCTCTGTATTGCCTACATCTCTGTCTTGCAGCTGCAACGCCCAAACTTCCCCTCTGGGGATCAATAAAGTTGTATCTTGTGTTATCTTCATATGATCATGAGTCTGCATATTTTGGTTTAGTTTAAAATTGACTGGACAGTCTTTGTGTTTCCTTGTCCGACTTCCTGTTTGGGTTGTTATATCCTGTCCAGCTTGACCTTGATCATGTGGCGGTCTATTCGCAAACAAAATGGTTGAATAGTGTGGCAGCGAACGGCGGCGTAGTGCGCATTACTGATTGACCAGGGTGCTTAACACAAAGCTTTGAGATGAAGTCAGATTAAATGCTTTTAAAAAAATGTAAATGTGTGTGTCCTCTATGTGTCATCTTGGCAGTATTAGTGAATGTTGGAGGGTTTATTATGCAGTGGATAAATTGCAAAGACACTTGACAATCATTTGAGCGGCGCAGCAGACAAACAGTCATCAGAAGGTCTAACAGCCTCTGCTCAAGAGCACTTCAACTCTGCTGAGACTGAAGCGTGTGGACAGAAAAGCAGCACAACAAACCACGGCATGATATTAAAGCTCACATTAACATGAAGAGAGTGAAGAAAAACCAGGCCAGGTTTTATCATTTTCATTTGGTATAAATAAGTCACAACCAGCGATGTTAGCAAGGGCTGGTTCATGACTTGGAAAGTAAAGGGCCGGGTCACCAAGATAGAAGATCCATTAAGTGTATTCAATGGTGACAGTTAGATCAAGCAAACGTGACTTTAACCAAGGAGACCAGGGGTTAAAACACCATAGCAACCGAGCGTTCACTGACACATTTTTAGCGGTTTCTTTTTTTTCACTCACATAATCACAAATCAAATTCACGGACAGAGGAACGTGTTTGAGATTCCTCAACAGCAGCTTTGGCTCAGATGAAAGAACAAGTTGTCCACCAATCAGAAGACTGGGTTTGAATACCTGGCTCCATCCAATCACACGTCAACATGTCTATTGGATATAGGGCAACAAATAGTGAGTGTGTTTGAAGGTGTGAGAGCTTGGCACAGTCAACAGTGAAGGAGCACGTGTGGATGAGCACATGATGGACGTGAGAGGTCTGAAGACTGTAAATGTCTTGTTTTACAGCACAGAAAGTAAAAATAACTTGAAGAGTTTAACATTTGATAGGGCTTGTTTTGCTTCAAGCTCATTAGATTCAGAGATACATCCTCCAAATTAGATTAACGTGCTTTAAAAATAACTTCCGTCTGAAAAACAAAGATCTCATCTGTTTTAATGCAGAAGAGATAACATGTTCTTTCACACTTTAAGAGATGTGAGACAAACAGCTGCTTTGGTGTTAGAAGGCGACTCAGCAGTGCTTCTCAAACACATTCACACACTTCTCACAGCCTACAGGAGACGAGGGAGACTGCCTCCTCATATATAATCACAGCTCCATCAGCAGTGTGAGATATGAACAGCTCTCACGGGATCTTTAAACATTCCCCTGCCTCAGTTCACTCCATAATAAAACAGAGAAATCTCTGACACAGAGTCGGGGCACTGACATGAAAGACATTACAGAAATACACTGGACACAGAGGTAACTAATGGATGTGAATTATGGTCCAAAATAAACAGTCTTTTCCGAATATTCCACGTAGTCGGTTCGCACTGTGGGGACTCCCCGTCCACTCTGGGACCGTCTCTAGAACTTGAGTGCAGCCATGAGCAGTTTTATATTCGGGCTAACGGACATCGTAATGTTGATGAAGTGATGGGATATACGATCTGGGGTCCAAGAGAGGAACACATGCATGCAACTCAGAGACATTATTTCTCCTGAGTTTTCTTACCAGTCATAATAAATGATTCTGGATGTGTCTCCTCTATATTACTCTGCTGTTGTTTACATTCAAAGAGTAAAAGGCAGGGTTGATCCATAACTAGCATGATTGTGATAGTAGTATTCCCTCAGTGCTCCATCTACACCCACCCCCTCCCCTCTGTGCTCCCTCTTAAGCCACGCCCCCTGACTTACATGCAGAGCCATCGCTCCAGAAGCAGACCTCAGCTCATCTCAGCGGTAAGTAAACTCTCAGTATAAACTCTGTCATCAGTGACGAGCTTTGAGTGTGAGCTAGAGCACACAAGAGGAAGAGAATGAGCAGGGAGGCTGTGATTGGTTCATCAGATTGGCACCTCGTGGCAGACATAGGTCAAAGACTTTTGCTATTTTCTTTGTTCCTTTCTCAGAGCACCTGAGTCATTGATTGCTGCCAGAACCTAAAGACAATTTCAACCCAAATCTAAAGGTGTATCCCAAAGGTGTATCTGGAGGAAATGACCATCCCTGACTTTACGCTATGTGATGGTTATCGTATCAACTGAACCTCAGATTTGGAACATTTTCAAAGCTACAGTTAGCAGCTTCCCTGATGTTAGCAGCACCGCAGTACATTTTAATAATCTGCTGCCACAGAAGGAATGTGAACAAATAAAGAAGGAATTTCAATGTGAAGTCTGAAAGTTTCTATAGTTACAAATATAAAGACATCCAAGACAACAATAAACACACAGAGTTAGCTTCAAACATAAAAAAAGATCATCTGTGACCAATCAAACCGTATGCGGCTGTTGTCGTCGTGGAGTGCTATGTGTTGACATGTGTAGGAGTCACAGATGTAATAGAAACAAACGGGGCCCAATGAAACTCAAACACGTAGCTGCCTAACTAAGACTGACTGCTTACAGATCTCAAACACGCATTTTCAATCTAAACGTTTAAAAAGTTAGAAGAGAACACATGCATGTATCATTAGAAGAACTTCTCTGTGCAATAAACACAACCTTACTTTGTTCCTGTAGATATTCACTGTGCTTGATGCATGACTGCATCAGTATATCTTTCAGCAGCTTCAGTAATTACAATTATGCAAATAAGTGAAACAAGCACTACCAGAATTGTTTGTTTGAATACATAATGGTGCATAATAATATCTGTCGACAAAATGTGCCAAGCTTGCAGAAGGCAGCAGACGTGCAGATTGTTCCCTTGAGGAATAAAAAATGAGCATAAGGGGGAAAAGGAAACCTGAAAACATCACGTTGAGACACAATAATTAAAGGATTTGCAATGACAGGGGAGGTGATGATAATAATGTTACTTTAAGGAACAGGTCATGTGTTAAGATCAAGGCTTCAGGACTATTCCATGTCATTGACCGTCTGTGTCAGGTGAACTAAATGTTGAGCATAATACGAGACACCAGACTAAGAATCCATCCACTGTAATTATACACTTCATTATCAATGGAAGCTACTCACACAGCATTCACACATATAATTATTTCAAAACCTGGCGCTATACGTCATGTATTAGTCGGGAGGTTTCTCCTGCCTGATGGGATTAAAGTGTAAAAGCTCATTGAGTCGCTCTAAAGTAGTTCAGTGTAATCCTGCAGAGCTCTGGGGTGAAAGCTTGAGGGGGAGAGGAAATCGACCCTGAACGAAGAGTCTGCAGAATGCTCTCTCAAACCACAGAAATAATCACGCTACAGTCCTCAGATCTATACCAAGTAAATATGATAATATACAATCACTGATGACTGACGAAAAATACAACTTCAAGAAGAGTAAGAGAAGGAAAGGAAGTCCTCTCTCTGTATGAGTCATGGTGATAACAAGTTCTCCTGAAAAGATTTAATTTGCACTTTTGTCTTACTTTGGATAGGACAATGAAGTAGGATATCAGGGAGAGAAAGTCGGTGATTACAGGGAAAGGGTCCACAGTTTGGACTCAAACTAGGGCCGTCCATCTGGAGGGCTTTTGCCGCCTAACTTAAAGGGATACTTCACCCATTTGCATGAAGCTGTGTATCATTAGAAACATGGTAGTAGTGTTGAATGGTCGTGAACCCAGCCCTCATTTTGCCCTGAGACGAGAAAAATGTGTTTTTCTTTGCTTGAAAGTTTTCTTCATGTGATGCAAAAAGCGTCATATTGCATCTAATGATACACAGCTTCATGTAAATGGGTGAAGTATCCCTTTAAGAGCAAGGCAATAAGTGTTTTACCGGCACTGACTCTGCATCAACCTTTAAGCTTGTTATAATGTAGAAAAAAAGTACTCCAAGAGACACAGTGAGAGAAAGCTTACAGAGTGACTTCTTAAGTTTCCACACTTTTAGAAATTCAGGTTGTTGTCTTTAATTGAGTTCCATTTTGACCCTTTTAGTGCACTGTAGTTCATCCACTGTAGCGTCTTCCTGCAGGCAGAGTGATGAAAATAAATGACACCGAGACGCCTTTGAATGTCTCATTTCACTTTCAAAAACATGTCAGACGGCTCAGTTGAAAAGTCAAAAGTAGCATCCATTCATGACATCAAATATTTCACTTTTTCGCCGTCCACTTTAGATGTTTTCATTTACGATTCGATCTGCTGTGTGTTTCTTTTTCTTTGGTTAAGTTAAAGTACTAACTGTCCATCAAATAAAAGTTCAGTTTCTTTTTCATCTGAACAGGAAGTCAGAATAATGGGATAACGTGTTGCATGTTAGAAATGTCTCCCCCATGTCTGTAATCTATTGTTTGAACCATCTCTCTGTACTTGTTGCTTTCTCCTCCTGTTTGTGTCATTGTCATGTGTCACCTATCCATCAGGCATCCTGCTGCTCTGCACACGCTACTAATCACCTCATCAGCCTCCTGCTCTGGTACAGTACCTGCCTCCACAGCTGGATCTGATTGGCTCATCAGTCACTCAGAACGTTCTGGCAGGTTTTCACGCTTCAGTCCTTCATTCACCATGTTCTTGTTTGCATTATCTTTTTTTCCTGCATCTCTGCAGACTATCAAGTGTCTGACATTCCCCACCTGTTGCTCACTGTACCCCTGACAGCTGATGACATATACTATCCTGGGTGCGAGCGGTAAGGTTGTGCCCCATGTATGCAGGCTAAAGTCCTCCATGCAGGCGGCCTGGGTTCAAGTTCGACCTGTGGTCCTTTCATGCATGTGATTTCTCACTCTCTCCGTCCCTGATTTCCTTCTGTTCTCCAAAATTAAAGCCCACAATTAATTACAAAAAAGGAAATGAATTAAGCATAAGATCCCTTTAATTCTCTGCTGTAAGGACAATTAATTCATGAAGACAATAATGAGCATGAATTATATTTTATAAAAGGATGCACTGATATTTACGTCTGACTCTAAAGACTGAAGAAATGACTGTGCTTGAGCAATGTCCCTTTGAGAGTGAGTGATACAAAGCTTGAGTCTGTAACGAAAATATTCAGACTGAGAACTAAAACGTACTTTTATAATTGGAACGTACAAATTAAAAACGTACAAATAAAACAGCTCTAGGACAAGCTCATGAGAAATAACTGAAACACCAGACATTCTTTTCTTTAGAAAACAAGTTGAGAGGAAGTGATCTGCAAGAGTGTAAACACACACAAACACACACACACACACACACACACTGTGCGAGGCAGAGACCAACTACACTAAGGACGGTCCTTAGACGTGTTCTCGTTTGCATTTTTCCTGTTAAAGGAGGAAATGGGCCGTACCAGGCATGATTTCAGCACACACACCATGAATACAAAAGAAGCTGCTGCTTGGTGAACACCTCACAAGGTTAAACAGACAAAAAATAACAAATGAAAGAGAAGACCAAAATACAGAAAACTCACATGTTTCAACATGTGACCGACCAGTGTGTGCACCAGAGCTTCATTTAGAGGTATCAGCGCTTTATTTCTCTTTTTGTTCCACTCATTCTTGAGCTCCGCAGGCTTCCACTATAAACCAGTGGAAGTTCTCAAAAAATATATTTACTCCACGAGCTGACAAAATGTTTTGCCTTTCCGTCTTGTTTCCTATCCAAACTGAAACATCAAATAAGCCTCAGACTCAGATAACTTTATGTATTCCAGAGGGAAACTGTGTTGTGGCAGTCAGACTGTAACAGATCAGATTTCATGTTAACTGTTCTTTTAGTTAATATGACAACCTCAAACTGCAATATTTATATCTTATATTACTGCAATAGTTTTTAATAGTACTGTGCAAATATGTTACCTGTGAGTAGCTTTACGATACATAGCCCATCTTCCATTAATTAGAGTTGCTTTTTTTATTACTCTTCTGTGGTTTTATTTTCAGCTGTGTTCACTTTCAGGTGAAGCCAAATAATGTTGTTGTCCAGTCGTATAATGACAATAAAGGCGTTCTATTCTAATCTCTTGTGAGTTTGCTTGAACGTCAGTGAATGTGTTCGATCGACTGACGGGTTCTGATGACGGGTCAGTTATTTTAAGGGTCTATGAACGCGTGCTGTTCAGGTGGTCGTGTGTGATTGATGCAGAGCTTAAAGAGATGGTGGGGCCGTCTGTGTGTGTGTGTTTTGTTTTGGGTCTGTGAGTTTGGTGTGTGAGTGTTAGCTAAGCTGAAGAGTAGACAGAGACTGCAGGTTTGTTATTGTGGCGTTGGCACTCAGCAGCCTGTGTTAAGTTTGGGAAATAAAACCTGTGCAAGCAGAGCGATACAACACATTAAAAAACAAACAGATGCTCAGTGGACTGCTGGCACCTGGAGCTACCTGATTTAGATATTGGCACATACATTAAGGAGAATGTTTACAGATATTCCTCTCTCATGCATGCACACACTACAAGATATGAAAACGACGACACATCCCATGCTGCAGGATGTTAATCAAGAGGATCGTGCCCGTCAGATAAACCCAGCACCTCATTTGTTATGTGTAGCCGGTCTGGCTTTCACTGCTCTGAGTTCTCTGCGTTGTGTTATGAATCACACGGACCAAGGACTTTGTTGCCAAACAGAGTAGATTTATTCTCCTTTTCTCTCCTGTTCAAAATAAAAGAAATACAGTATAGCAGTTTCTGTTGTGGTTTCAACATATGCACCTCTCCTCAGCGGGTCTCATATCGTCTGAGATAGATATGTGCCATGACATTTTTTTTAAAATAACAAACTCCTTATTATCATATATATATACAACAAAAAGAGGGATCACATACCTGTTCAAAAAAAAAAAAAAATACAGTATAGCAGTTTCTGTTGTGGCTTCAACATATGTACCTTTACAGGGAAACAGAAAACACAGACCACATAAGAAACCACTGAGATGCTATTAGCTTAAAGTCTGCAGGGTTAGCATGAACAAGTTAAGTGCTGTATTTCAAACAAAATACTAAATACTTCAACTGAACTGTTAACACGTTACTAAAAGGTCTATGAGCCTCACAGAATATAGTTTGAACTACTATTTAACGTTTTTTTCCCCCATGTTTTAACTATATATACCGAAGCACAACCAACAGGAAATGACATCAACGCAACTGTTACACCACTCAGGCGGCAACGGCATTTATGGTGTGGAAAACGTTCCTTTTATTATTTCACAGGCAAAAATGGCAAGACATAGCAGCTGTCGGTACATCTGCACTGTGCACACGCGCGCCGTGGACGCGCCTAAGTACCCACTCAGACTATTTTCACCAGCTACTTCTTTAAGTTTCACTTTCCTGTGCAACAAAGAGCTTACACTGCCCCCTGCTGGCGAATGTAGAAATACAGAACTGAACAGACGCCTGTAATGTCACATTGCTTGTCGAATTAAAGTGCATTGGCACTAGTTACAAAAATAAACTCTTTTGCAGGTGCCAAAATATAAATAAAAGGATGGCTATTTTGGTGAATTATAAAGAATGTCAATAAAGCATATTAACATACCTGTTACATACGCTCTGTGCAAAGAGGGAAATGTCCGGTGAGATGCAGGACAACATGGGTTGTTGGGTTTTCAGCATGAGATGGAGCTGTGCATTTCAGGTACAGGTTTGCATCGTGCACCGCCATTTCTTCTGTCCTCCCTTGTCTCTTGCTGTTATCGTAATAAAATGCGATGTCCGACAGACCCCGTCATCGTGTATTTGTCAAGATTTAAAACCCCAAATATCAACCATACATGATACAAATTGGGGATGTTAAGATTGGATCTTTACTCACACTACAAAATAATCTGAGCAGATAATCAGTTCCAAGCAGCCTCGAGTCGGGAACATCATTTATTCAGTCAGTGTGTGTGTGTGTGTGTGCGTGTAGGTGTGTGCGTGTGCGTGTGTGTGCATTCCTTGTGGCCCTTCTAAAAGCTTCTCAGTTTTTGTGCTGTCATGGTACAAATAGGACAGTGGCTAGAGTGAAATCACAGAAAGAGAGAGAGAGAGAGAGAGAGAGAGAGAGAGAGAGAGAGAGAGAGAGAGAGAGAGAGAGAGAGAGATAGTGAGAGAGTGTGAAATAACATGCAGGAAAATGAGCCACAGATCAGATTCAAACCTGAATCACCCACCTGGACCAATGCACTGAAACAAGACTCTTCTCACTGATGCTTTAATAACTGTAACACCTGAATTACAGTATTTCATCCTCTGCTGCTGTTATGTGCGTAGTATTGACCAATCAATTTAGGCTGTTTCCTGCAGCCAAGGTTTGTAAAATGAGCACAGGCGAGCTTGAATAAGTGTCATGTTGGCATTTTCACCATCCTCCTCTCCATCCAGTATCAAGTGTCTCTCTGTGGATCTGTGGATCTGTTGCTCAATTAGACATCAGACTCTTCATCTACATTCACAACCAGCAGGGCAGGTCAGTCTTAAATAAGAGCAGCAGCATGTGTTCAGCCTGAACTGTACAAGAAACTTAACAAGCTAAAGCTCATTTACATACAGATACCCAAGAACACTTAAAGCCTCTGACTCTGCTCAAACATTATTACAAGAATCTGTGAAGCAGCACAAATCACCTCTGATCCTCACAGAACGCCAGTCAAGACAGGAAGAGAGCCGAGCTGCAACCACAACTTCAACTTCAACCAACCGGTGACCTCTGGGTTTACACACGTACAGCTCCAACACGACACTGCTGCACATCTGGAGTGAAAAAGTATGTGTAGTGTAAAGTCTCATTAGTGTTCATTAAACCAGAAAGTACCAATTCTCTTCAGCGGAGTATTAAACCTCACTCTGATGGTTTTTATTATCTCCCACAGTCACTGTGCGAGTTTGCCCAGCTCTGACATCAGAGGAGTTTAACTCAGTGAGTTTAGCTAAGTGAGGTGTTCTCATTACTTTGAACTGAACAGGCTCGTCCACAGTACATGTTTCGATTCTGAATTGATATCCACCAGCTTTACAGTTGATATCAACACTTGTTGTGATTGACTAAGCAAGTGTCTGTAATTAAGTTCTGAAGTGATACATGTTTGTATATCGATGGTTAAAATACTGAAATGTTACCTTCATGAACACAGCCTTATTAGAGTCCGAAATGTAACAACATATCAAAATGCTGAGCCCAAAACATAGAAATTTTCTGCCCAAATTTTTTAGGAGAGAAATATTTTGCCTGCCCCAAAATGTAACAACGCATTATATGCAACTTTAAACCTCCCACGCCCTCGATGAATACCTGGGAATGGGAAGGTCAGTGGCTGTAGTAAAGCGATGCAGAGAATAATTTACTCCTGACTCAACTTGGCATGCTCTGTTGTGCAGCAGAACAACGTGCGGGCCTCTGCTGATGACTTCTTAAATGAGGTGGTCAAACAAAAAAGCGAACAAAGACCCACCTCGGGCATCACACTTGTAAGATATGTTCTTAAGTGTTGGCAGTTTTTTGCTCATTTAACCTTATTTAAATATCTGTCCTGTGTTTGACATTATTATGATTGTGAAATAATTTCTTGACTCGTGCAAACTATGTCTGTACTACCCTCCTCTGAATGTGATGGTTTGTGTTGACAGATGTGCTTAATTATGTTTTTATTTTTTTATTTTTTAAATGTGCTTGTTATATTCATGTTTTTAGGTTTCTACATGTGGACCTGCAGGAAATGTAGCCGAGCTCAGCTCATGGGGATCCTCGCATCATAAAACTCTAAAAAAAAATGTCCTCCAATTATGGAAGAGAAACTTCTCATCTTGTCAAGGATGTGTGGGGGAAACTGCTGAGATGTTTCTGTGTGTGTGTGTGTGTGTGTGTGTGTGTGTGTGTGTGTGTGTGAATATCTGTGTGTTCTCCTCTGCTGCAGACTGCTCTGTGACATTTGTAACACGGGACTCTGAACTCAACCTCCTGACTATTCTTGAGTCATTTTACTAACATACATACTGGATTAAATGATGCATTGTGTTGGACATTATGCATACTATCACATGACAGGAGTGGAGAGATCCCCACATAAGATATCATGGCGACCAGCCTGCACACACTGCAGAAGTGCTTTTTGGCTCTGCAATATTCCACCAGCTCAGCAAACAGTCCAAATACTAACACTAACCAAACCTCATGTTGACACCTTGATACACAGAATTCAAACACAAGTGCATGATTACTCTCAGACCAAGTCAAGTTTTTTTCTACCTGTATTTGAGGATCCACAGAAGAAGAAGAAGGTCCAGGATGGAGGAGGCAGGAGAAGAGAGAAGAAGAAAGAGAAGAATGCAGTCAAAAGTTAATCATAAATACACAGATACAGGATCCACTTTAAGTCATGGCAGAAAGGTCACACATGTATTTAAGACTTCGGGAGGTGTTGAAATGTATTTCTATGGAACTTGTTTTCCTTACAAATGTTATTATCGGCCCGTGTTTATGTTTCCTAATAAGACGAGATACACACAAGAGAGGAGGTTTTAATATGAGGAGGATGAGATATGAGCTCAAGCACAAAGGTGAGGTCAACTCTCATACTAGCTGATAGATTATATGAAAAGTGCCGCAGGGGGGTCGCCGGTAGCGCAGCGGCAGTGCGCGCGATCCCATGTATTGAGGCTCAGTCCTCGCGCACGGGCGGCCCGGGTTCGCGTCCGGCCTGTGGCCCATCTCCCGCATGTCTCTCCCCACTCTCTCCCCCTTTCCGACTCTATCCACTTTCCTCCCTCTATAATAAAGGCATAAAACGCCAAAAATAAATCTTTAAAAAAAAAAAAAAGTGCCGCAGGATCAAAAACACAAAAGATGAGTTCAACAAGGACCAGTAAACAGAGTCAGGCGCTGGCTAACTTCACCACCAAACAATTCAAATAGTTTATATGTCAATACACTTCAGAATGAGGCTGTCAGAGTTTGACATCATGATAGAGCACAGAGCTTCCCTGGAGTGATTATCTTGTAGTACTTTACTACAGGTGAGGAGCTGCTCAAATCTCAGGGGGTCAAAAAACACAAGAATGACAGCGGTCCTGACAGAGAATGAGGATCTGCACCTGAGTTCTTTGGTTAAAAGCTGCACATAACAGGCTCGAGATGAACACGTAGGCTGTGTTTATTCTCCTCGTCCTTTACTCTGATGTCACCAAGAACGGCGAAGGACCTTTTAATTTACTGCAAAAGGAAGAAAACCTGCTTCTCATGCATGTATTTTCCCTCTCACACTGACTGAGGCTGAATCCTGGAACAACTCATTCAAAGAAGTTATTTCATTTCTTGTCTTTGCCAAATAACATAAATGTCCCACTGAGAAATCTGCAGATCAAGCAGGTCGGTCAATTTAATTATCTGAGTTCTAAAACACCTTCTACACAGGGAGATCAACCACAGAGTTCACACATCATGTATTATTGATACAGTATCTGCAAAGACAACTCGCATATTCTTATTTTGTGACCACAAATTACACATTTTTCACTAAAGTCACCAGAGGGGCTCCGTAGAAAAATGTTGCACATTCACCCTTTAAAAAATGATGACGCGATAAAGTACAAAAAATAAACTTTATTCTTCAAGTCAGATTCTTCACCTACATTACTATCTTCAGAGATAAAGCAACCTCTTCTGTTTTGTAGTCAATTTAAGACGCTGAGCAGGAAATACTTTAAGACAAAATCTATTTCAAGCACGACTGCTGTGTGAAGGTTTCCTTCTGTGCACACAGATATTTAAAAATAATGATATTTGAAGGGAGGGGGAAGTACCCGGGGAGGGACCTTGAATTGTGGAGTCCATTTTCTTTCTATTATCTTTTTACATTAAAACTTTCTCATGGACCATTGAACCTTTTCATAACCAACAATGGGGTTTCAGATCACCGGTGTGGTCGACAATAAAAGGCCTCAGGCTAACATGAGAATCATCCAGCCAGGAGTAAATCACCTGATCGTATCTGAAGTTAAACATCTGACGACTGCAGAAGAGAAACGATATGACTTAAGTGTTAATAAAAAAGTAGGCGTGATCTGTTGTTCAATAAATAACCCGCCTCACACTCTTTGTTCTCTACAAACCCTGCTGTTGACTCAAACATCTCTCCACTGAGATGGACTGTGAAAGCTCAGCTCACAGGAAACAGAGCAGGTGAGATCAGAGGGGGATTGGAGGACATGTTGGGTGTCTGAATATCGGTGGAGCCCAGACAAAGCTTTCTGCAGGCGGGGATGGAGAGGAGCACAACAGTAGGCCTTGCTTTCATTTATTAATGTTATAGTACATTCAAATAAAAATGCCATGAGCCTTACTATGTAACATGCAAACAACAAGTTATTAAATGAATGATTGCTCTGTGGTTTCTAGTTTCCACACTTCTTTAGGATGCGTTACAAGTCTGCCTGTCGACTACGTCACTGTGTGGGATCTCACTACAGTCACAGCTCTCCTAGCACAGACCCAGCACGGTACAGTCGAAGTCCCACGAAATAGCAGAAGTTTTTGGTGTTGGTGAAGAGTGAATGTGTGCTATACTTTCTCCTTCCTATGCATTTATAATTGTCATGCTGACAGGATCCTTGGAAAACAACTTCATCTATAGCCATCACTATTAGAGAAAACAGAGTGAAGATTATATGCATGAGCAGGTGTGCAGGGTAGCAGGTGTACGTTGGTGTAACTCATCGTCTGCAGAATAACAGCCAGGAACATTTGTCAGACAGCGAAACATGCAGAACAGATAACATGCTGCTGTGGACAGATCTGCATCTTTCAGTCTGTTCATGTTCTGCGCTGCAGCTTCAAAAAAGCTGTGACTGCCGACCACGACATATGGTACAAAATGAAAAGCACATCCATAAATATCAGGTCGAAAATGAATTCAAACGAAGGACATATGGTTCCACACGGTGTGGAAGAGGCCAGTGGTGCTATTAGAGGCTGCAGACAGGATGAACTCTGTGTGACCTTTTCTAAACAGCGAGAGGAGAGACAACATGTTACAGTGCAGACACAAATACTTTAAATTCATAAACACACGCATGCTTGCAAAAAGGCCACACGTTGGTATACACACACGCACACACGCGCACACGCACACGCACACACACACACACACACACACACACACAATGGCCACCAAGGAGGGATTTAGAAAATTCCAATGAGTTTCCTTCGAAGCCTGTCACGGCTTGGTAATGCCACATTGCAAAGGGCAGTTTGAATAAGAGGGTTATAACCACTGTGTTACATCAGCGCCTCGATGACATGCACGGAGAGGAGGCCATGTTTGCTGTCAGTGCTGAGCACAGTTTGAATTCATACAACACACAGCAGTGAAAGGTAAAACTGACAGACTGAGGCGATCTGTAGAGTATCAGTGGGAATTCTACGAGTAATACTGCAAGTGGAGCGCAGACGTGACATTTCCTAAAGTCTGTGCAGAGACACTGAACCACAGCGGGTGTTATGTTTCGTCTGGCACTCCACATAACACAGAGTGTAAGTATACGAGTGCTTGTCAATGAAATAGTGATGTTATCCTTTATTGTGTTGTTTTACAACATCTCCAAGAGCCTGAAAATAAGTGTTTCTCCAGGGCGCATGGCAAGCTCAGAAAACTGAGGCCGCCTTCTACTGTCAAGATGCGTTTCCAGATGTCTGATAATATGACATAAAGGTTCATGTCTTCCATGTTCTGAACACACAGGTTATATCAAGAGACTGCTGAAGGCGGGCCCAGCAGCTCGACTGAAGCCAAACAAGAGGCAGCATCTGATCTGCTCGTCAGTCTCCTCTGTGTGAGTGACACAAACTGACACACTGACTGTATGTGTCTCGCCCTCCTCGCTCACTATTCACTGCTCAGGAGGAAATAACCCGAGCCAAAGGTCATTGTGTGACAAACACACTGACCATATGGCTGCCACTGAAAGAGCTGCAGCAACATTACAAGACACACACAGCTGGTTATGTCCTTCAAACCCTCCTACACTAGAATACACTGTCGACGTGTGAGAATAATGAGGAAGTTATATCTTAGGGAAACAAAGAATCACTTAATTGTTCTCGTTGAATATTTTGCAGCCTGAAAGTTTGACCAGCAACGCCAACAAAGTCAAAGTGAGTTTGGAGTGAAATTAGAGGTGAAATTGATGAGGCATTGTGTTGATACACCTCGACATGACACTCAGTCTGTCACAGGCCACAAATCCCGTCCTATCACAACAGCAGGAAAGATGATTCAACAACCCAGTAATGCCACATCATGACATTTTAAACCTCTGAGAAGCGTAAATATTCATCAGATGGAAGAAAAAGAACTAAAGTGTTCAGGACTTTCTGACTTTTGATAGTTCTGCCCACGTTGTCGTTTGTGGTGTGAATGAGTTGTGTTGGTATGGAAGCGTACTTTATGGAGGTTATGATCTACTGTAAGTGTGATACATTTAAGAGATGACTGCTGTTGTACATCCGAAATGGCTTTGTCTTTTTCTGTGCCCATTCCAAAACTGAAAAAAATTAATACAAATATTTGACAAAAAAATGAATGTTCAGGACTGATGCTGTTACTGCACGTTGGCTTCAATGTGGGAGATCTGATGCACGATGTGTGTGAGCATATAAAACGCTGATTCTTGAGCTAATGAACGTAACATGCTTTAAATTTGACCTTTTTTCTAAACATTATATTTATTTAAAGAAGGAATGTGCAAGCTTTTACACATGAAGTCCTCTCTCTGACTGTCTACAATGAGGGAGAAGCTCGAGTCCTGCTGGCTGTGTTTTCATGAACTGTTGAAGCTACAAACTAACTAAGGAGCGCTAACATCAGCCTGCTAACACAACAATACGGGTTACAATTACAGTTCGAGCTGAGGAGAATTTTGTCCGCCGTTTGCTCTTGAGTCCTTGGTGCGAGTGTTGCTGGACGTGAGCTGATGCGTTAGCGTGGCGAAGGTGCCAAACAGCAGTTTGTTTTGGTTTCCATGGCTCTCAAGGGCGACATCTAGTGGATTAAAAACTTGCACAAAACCATCATCCGATGGTGTTAATGAGCAACTGATGATTTGACCAACTATTGATGGGGGTGTATATCACCTACATCTCAACAAAGCCTTTATACAGTGTATTATTTTTTTCTGCTGATAACTTGTAAGGTAAAATAAGATGACCAACTGTTCTGATCGTCAATCAAAAAAAAAAGTCTCCTTTTTCCTCCCAGCGGCTCAGTGGCTTTAAGTATGCAATAAAGATAAACTCACAGAGGCTTGAAAGTTCCTCAGTGCAGCCCGCGCCTCATAGAGAACAAGCATCTACACTTATTACAGCCAATAAACTTCACGGAGCTTCAGCATTCAGCTCTCATTAATCACGTATATGATGAGAACACCGAAAATATAAACCCCAGTTGTTCTAAAAACACACAGGAATCCACCATATTTATTTATCTTCCACAAATTCAATTTACTGCAAATACTTACAGTAAAGCATCTGGAACATTTCATATTCCTGCAGAGTTTCGCCCACATGGAGCGGCCCGTCCAGGTTTTTTAAAGCCGCCTAAGTATAACTCCTGACCTTTTAAATCACTGCACACACAAGTGAGAAAGAGATGCCATATGAAAGCCCGACAGAGAAAGTCTTATTTCCCACTTAAAGTCCATTTTCCTTCACCTGGTCCTCCGTCTATACTGCTTTCTTTTCTGCTTCACACTCTTAATTACATTTATTGCACAGCAGGTATCAAAGATTTTATCACATCTGTGTGTTTCCTCTCCAGTTCCATTCGACTCAAATCCTCCCCGTTCTTCTGCTGCAGCCGCTCATTCTTAAGAGATTTACGACTCAGGCTCTTATAACTGGTCCCAATCCAATCACACTCAGTCAATAGCAGACACAGCTTTTAAAAGACGGAGCTTCCCTCCTCTCCTCCTCTCACTTGTTCCCTTTCTCTGAACGATCAGTCAGGAGGTCAGTAGATTGTTGAATTGGCGGCGCTGAACCACATCAAAAAGTTTCCATTGTACGTGATTCGATTGCAGTGAAATGTAGGGAACAATGTCTGGGTTGGATTTTGGAAAAGTGATCTCATGCAATCACTGATTAAATTTCTCAGAAACATCCTGAGAAAAACTAGGGCGATATTTACAACTTGTTTGTTTCAATCATTATTCATGGAGAAGATACAGGCAGAGAATAATGGAGCAGGTGGTAGAAATAAAGAAGGATTACAGAAAAGCAGTGGCCTCCAGGAGAAAAGAAAAAGTATATCCATTAAAGCTGCGAGCTCAAATGTAATAAACCATCTGTGCAAACAGGGAAGAAAGTACAAACAGTGCTGAAGTGAATTAAAATGTAAAACTATAGCATCACACACAGCTCATTAGGAAAGACACTTGATGGCGAAGGAGAGAGGTGGTTCATGACGCCAGTGGTTTGAATCAAAATCCATGGACACGCTTGATCCAGTCGTGACTTCCTGTTTAGGGTGAAACTTGTTTTACTGAGCATGTCTGAACTTTCTCTGCAGAGCTGAACCCTCCCTGTGTTTACAGATTTCTGGGCAGTTGAGTACTGTACTTGCAGCTTAATCAGGAAGAGAAGAAGAAGAAAGTATGAAAAGGCATATTTTGAGATGTAGAGCAGGAGAGGGACATCTCTGTCACACAGCGAGCGCGAGAGTGGAGGAGCAATATCTGGAGACAGAGTCAGCAGTGTTTGTTTACAACACTGGCGAAAACTACACATTGAAAAAATAAGAGAGGAATTGACACACAGCGGAGGCTCGAGTCTGCCTGAAATGGATCTCATGAGAAAAACTTTGACACGTCCATTGACAGGAACATGGAGCTGACATTGTTGCTGTTGACAGGAAGTAAAGAATCCTTGTGCTGTTGTTTGAGACAGATCAGATCAGCTCTGCACATGTCAAAATTTGTTTTCTTCTGATTATTATTTGACACGTGCACAGTTTACTTTTATTTAGAGTCCATGTAAACAGCTAGTATCCACAATCACAGCTATCTGAACTGGACTGAAGTCATTTGTCACAAACAGAACTGATTACATGATTGAGGATGAGCTCTGATTCGCTGGTGTTCAGCAGAGTGATATGATGTTCATTTTCTGCATTATGACCAGTCATCAGCTCACCATCTGCAGGGCTACAGAGCTGATCAGTTCAGCAGATGTGTTGGGATCTAATAGGATCAGACAGGTGTGAAGACATGCAGGGTAATAACACCTCTCTGAGGAAGCTGGAGGGCAGTCAACAAGCCCGGGCTGGAAGACACATATTAAAATCAGAACACTTCTGGGGAACACGACACACTGGAATAGAGAGGTGAAACATTCGAGCCGAGCTCAGCGAGCGTTGAAGTCTAAAGTTCTGTAAATCTCAGTTCAGCTGTCGTTTGGAAAAAAAAAAACATGCAAAGGGAGGATATCTTACCAACAAGGTTATAGTCCTCCAAAATAGAGTCTCGGTCTCGAGATCACTTTTTTAAGGTCGTAGTCGCTACTCAGTCTCAGACTGGGCGGACTCAGGTTTCTTAATCAAGACCAGTCAAGACCACCACTGATATTTTTTATCTGTGATAAGACGGAAAACCCCTCTTTCATGTCTAATTGGATTATATCCCTCAGTTATGGCAACAACCTTCCAAGTGATGACGTCTAAGAGAGGGACACGACCTACACACAGGATGAAGATTTTTCAGTCATATTTTTCGTCTTGGTCTTGACTCGGTCTGGATCTCTAAATGTCTTGGTGTCGGTTCGTGTGGTCTTGACTACAACATAACTAACAGTTTAAAAAATGTGCATGAAGGGACATTTTAGAAATCATTTTTTCGGTTATTCTTCTTTAAACATCAGACCCACGTGGTCTGACGTTTAAATCAATTTATCTCCAGTAAACGTGTACTAAAAAATGTCATAAATACAAAGTCATCCCATGATAAATATTCAGTCTTTGTCTCTTTCTATATCATAATTATGCTTTTGGAAATGTTCAAATGGAAATCCTTGAACCTCACTCTGACCGTGCGGACACAATGTACAATTTGAAGATTTGAGAAAATATTCGATCGTAACAATATCTGACGTAAAATGCTTCAAGTCAATGTCCTGAATGAAATTCACATCAAGAGCAACACAAAACAGAACAAGGAAAAAAAGACAAAAACAAAATGTTGGTGAATTTTGGCAAGACAATGCAATGTGTAAAGCCTCTAATTCAGAGAATTAAATATCACAACTGTCACTGCGGAAATTCACTATAATATGAGGAAGTATGCGTCTTCTTCCCTTTCCTCGCTGTCAGACATGACTCCATCAAAACTTATTAAACATCTTTAATATTAAATATCAGAATTCATAATTATATCTGAGCAGCACACAGGAGAAGTCCAATATTACCTGTCATAGTGGCGTTATTAAAAACACATTTGTTGAATAAAGGAAAGAAGCTAACGAGACGGTGAGTCCACCATGCACAGGTGAGATGTGACCTCAGACTGTAGGAAGAAGCCGGAGCACCCGGAGCGGAGCCGACCACGGGGACCACATGCTAACGCCACGCAGAGCGAGCGGCTCCTCTCCAACAACATGACATCTCAAACCTTTCAAAGTCACATCAAATATTAAAGGATATAATTAAGAGGAAAATGGGTGAATAGCAATATTCAAAATGATCCAGTAATGTCTCAGCTGAGTGCACGCGGAGAATAGAAGACAGGAGACTTAATTTCACAGCTCACAGTCGTTTTTCATCACCTCCAGACGACGGTTCATCTGACGCAGACAGAGCTGTCGGACTGATAAGAGATACTTTGATCTGATCATTAAAATGATTCAGAGTCTTCAGTCTCTGTTGTGTTTTCGGTTCATCAAAGCAGTGCAGCCATCACAGCGAGAACAGTGATTATTATTTCATGCAAAGAGACAAGAGACGGAACACAAGTGAAAATGTCCTCCTTTCATAACCCTTTGTAAATCATTTGTTTTGGAGATGATCGATAGTTTCAATAATTACTCTGACGAGCTCGCAGCCTTTTTGTGAAGAACGAGAACGCTTCAGCACAAAGAGGTCCGTCATGACGTCATCTCGTTTCCATTTATATTTCCTGTTAAGTTGTTCACTGCTGTGTTCCTGAATCCCTTATGTGTATTTGTTTGTTGTGCTATTCCTGGGTTTAATATGAAACGTTTCCTGTTTAATTTGAGTTTAGAAAGTCAGAAAGTAACGTCATCACTTTCTGACCTTGAGTCCTCTTTAGTGTTTCCTGCTTTATTTTGTAGTTTCATGTCTCGTTTTACATCCTTCCATCGTATGTTTTTTTAGTTTGATTGCACCTCGGTGTCTCCTGGATTTGATAACCCCTTGTGTATTTAGATTTGTCTGCTCTCGCACTTTTCTCATGCAAACCAAAGGGACAGCTTCCAATGACAGAGAAGAACCAGAGCACAGTGTGAGGTTACTGGTCGAGGACAGTGGAGACAGGTTTATGTCCTGTGCTCGTTTATGTTCCCTCTTGTTTCAGATTGGTTGCTTCCTGTTTGTTCTGCCCGTGCTGAACCTTCAATGTGACAATGTCCCTTTGCAGTGTGTCTCCTAACCTACCATGATGTCAGTGTTGTACCTCTAAAGACGACATGCGTTCAGCTGTAAGAGCTCCTCACTTCTGAGGATGAATAGGAACCTCCACTGGATGATGACATTCAGCCAGAACCTGCACAGTCCCTCTCCACCCGCCCAGAAGGCCTCGCAGTGCAGCGTCAAGGTTCGGTCAGTGCAGCACATGAAAGCCTGCTAGCTATTTGCATTTCAAGAGCATTGTGGAAGATTTTCTTTTCCATGAGAGAAAAAACAGCCACAAAGTCATTTTTACCTCCTGAGCTCTGTCGCTCTGTTTTCCCATGTGGAGCAACAGACGGTTTTATTTGCAGAATGACCCAACCATGAAAAACTGAAAACAATTGAAAGGAGACATTAAAGTACAGCTCTGCAGAACATCGATCCAGCAGACTACACATCCAAATTATAATGGCCAACTGTAAGAGACTGGAGGATCATTTAGTAAAGTGGGTTGGATGCTGTATTGATTATTTGTGCTGCTTTAGGGCTTCAGCATCTGTTTAGAGCTTAAAAGGGTTTACCTAGCTCATTTAACCTAAAAGAGAGAGAGAGAGAGAGAATGCCCAAGGATAGTGTATTTGACTTATAGTGTTGGTTCTTTAAACATCTCTAAAGCTGTTCTGACAGACATCATCATTCTGGAGGGATTTTTTGTCTTTCAAACATACAATGCACTTTGACAAACAGCATCTTTCACTCTCACTCACCCCTACACTACCAACAGAAATAGCCCCAACTCCCCTGTGTCTGTTATTATCAGCGCTATATGCTGAGTGAGTTAGACCTTGGTTCACCTGACAATAAAGCTGATGCTCACTCGAGGGAAAACCTTCCCCTTCTTATGAAGATCGGATTCATTGCTAAAAGCGTCTCCATCACGAACACAGGAGCCAACACTCGCACACAGTCACAGTAAAGGAATAGAGGTCACTGTCCTAACAGCATGCAAGCATCAGCAACAAAATTCAATTCAATTGTTTTACTATTTCAGTGTCCTAACTGTGCGTGAGTGAAACAGCGCTGCACTGCGCGCCTTTCCTCCACATGACGCTCCATTTTTATTTTCCTGTGTGTCCGTTGCTCGCATAGGCAGGATGAGGAACGAGGAACGAGCTCAACGAGGTGCTGGCAGTCGCTCTATACCTTTACTTGTAGTTGTCTCAAAGACAGTCAGAAACAAAAGGAAAGATTACGCCGTCTAACCGTTCGTTACTCGAATGATTTAACTAGTATGACAGAGAGGTCTTTAGAGCATTGATACTGTATGTACAAAATATTCTTTAAATGGGAGTTGATGCCTGCAGCTCTCTTGTATGGGTCAGACAGTCCAACAACAGTTGTAGATCCAAAGCTTTAGAAACCCGCCTTTTCACATCAACAGTCACGTCAAAAGAAAGTTATCATTCATGAAGGCTGCTGTCAGAACTATGATAAAAATGTTCCTCTGAAGTCTGAATCCCCCCCCCCCTTTCATAAGCAGGGGTCTCTTGGTAAAAAGAAGAGAAGCAGCAGATCTCTTCAGCTTAAGCCCTGTCATACCTCATCACAGACAACATCGTGCTGCTACAGATACTTTGAATGCCAATGGGGTAACGAAAGCACTCATGCAGAACAAGCTTTCAAAAGCCATCATTTATTTGGCCGGCCTGCAGATTGAAAATGTCCACTGACTTCATCTTTATTGTAATGCTTCTCCTGGGATGGTCTTATTTTTTTTATTTTTTTTTAAAAGGCTGTTTGAGCTGCAGCAGAGCTAATATATGGTGAACTGTCAAGTCAGAGGAGACCGGACGCAAAACCAAATGTGTACTTGACAGAAAGCATTTGAAGACAGCTTTACTCAGGACAAGCAGGAGGGGTTATAAAAAAAATTAAAAAAAAAGGTTGGGAAGCATTACTCTTTGGATTAATGTGACTTTCTGCTGTCTGCTCAAATGTCACAGTGACACTGACGTCCTCTTTCTCTGCAGGTGGACATCCAGCATTGTAACACTATGCAAGTTTTAAAACAGGGATCAGCAGAACTTTAAATGAGTTTGAGTAGACTTTTTCATTCACAGCTGTTGTTTTTCTCCAACTCATCCCTTACACTGCGTGCTAACTGAAACTTCCTGCTATCATTGTCTGGGCCACCCAGCTGTGGCTGTGAAATCAGCTGGTCTCATCCAGCCAATAGCACGCTGTCTCTCCTTCATCGTAAGCCAATCATCCTCCTACTTTCCTTTTAAAGGCGTCTCTCTGCATGCTGCTGTTAGGCAGGCCTCTACACCTCCCCATCACTGCCTAGTCTTCACAGAACCATCATCATCATCATCATCATCATCATCCACCTGGTCTCAGCCTTCACCAGCACTGCTGTCGTGACTCCTGAGGGGAGGGGGTTAACGTGCTGCTGCTTAATGTAGTCATCCATCGATCACATGGTCCCTTCCTGTCGAGTTCAAGTACCAACGATTTCCTGTCAAGCCATACCATCATATAATTACAGAATTTGTTCAAGAAATATTCTTCTCTTTTTTTTTTACTCATCTCTCCTGACAATTTTTGTATGTATGCTTCTATGAATCTCTTGTTCTTCTTTTCTCTCTCAGCCTTCTTCCTCCTGTTTCCCTATGGGGCGATCGAGCCTCTTCTGTTGCAGCTCCGACACTTTGGAATAAACTACCCTTTAAAATAAGATCCGCTGCCACAACTGAACAGCTCAACCTTTATCGGACAAGTGAATATTTTTAGTAATTTCCACAAACTTTATATGAAGGCCACCCTTCTGTACCTCAGTAAGGTTGAGAAGCATGTGACCCTTACTCAGCCAATCAGAAGAGATCACCCTACGTCACTGATCCTGCTATTGTAGCATTTTTTAACATAATAAAAAAATCCAATTTATAATTCTAATTAATCATTTTAGAAAAAGTTTTTAACAAAAAAGTTCTGTCATTTCCCCCAATAACACTCTGAGGTTGAATTTTTGAATTTAATAAAAGTATTTCAATGTGTACCCTATAAAGGATTAAATCATTTTTAAAAAAAAACATTTATTGTTCCTGGCCTTTATACTGTTAGTTAACTTTTTTTTTTGTAACTTTTTTTTCCACTTTGCTTTATCCATAACATTTATCACTAACCTTTTGGTAGAATAAATAAAGTTGTCTGAATCTAAAACTGGACAGAAATTCAGCATAGCATAGAAATGTATCCATTTTGTATGTACAATTTCCAGGTCATATGTAAGACAGGACGACAGTCAAATATTAGGCTGAATACAATTTACCATGTTTTCCTAAACACACGTGTCACCAGTCTGTCTACAAACACAAAACCAAAATCATGAGATAAGTATTTTACCTGCTCCACTTTTCAGAAATTGTGTGCTCAAACTGGCCGTTTGGAGATTTTTCCTTAATGACATCACAAAGGGCAGTAGCCCCTCCCACAGCTAGGTGTTTGTTCTGCCCTCTGAGTCTGCCTTCTCGCCGTAAACAATAGGACATGGAGCGAGAAAGCACCGGGTACACCCGAGCCCTTCCAGAGAGGGGGTGTGGTCAGACACAGCTCATTTACATATTTAAAGCTACAGACACAGAAACAGCCTGTTCTGAGCAGGGCTGAACTAGAGGGGTTTATAGACATGATCAAATACAGGATCAGAGTGGATTTAAAACAGGACTTTTCACAGACATGTTTTGGGGAACTCTGAGACTTGTTTGACTTATTTGTAAAGGAGGAGAGTATTTCACCTTTGGACAGAATGAATATGTACCAACATAGTCCAAAATATTTCATAAGATAAGTTGTTTTTGCATCTTAAAGAGAAGCATCATATTTTTAAATTGGGCATGCCTTAATACTGTACTTATTTGCCGTTTTCTTAGCTTAGAGCATTTGTACACATTTCTGCAGCCCAGGATAGACTTTTGGTTTCTGGAGACTCAATTGCAGTAGCTGTTAGTAAGAGTCCCCTGGCTGCTCTGAGTGAGAGCTGAATCTCAATAGTCTGCTCCGGCTCTTACAATTGGAGGAACAAAAAAACAGCAATCATGTCTGTCTCTTGTCTTAAATGGAGATTATCCGTGGAAGACAAAAGGCCTTATACCTCCGACAGGTTCAACAAGGAAGAAGAGGGCTCACACAGATGAGCCAGTCAAGTCAAAGTCATTACACACACACACACACACACACACACACACACACACACACACACACACACACACACACACACACACACACACACACACACACACACACACACACACACACACACACACACACACACACACACACACACACGATGCCAAGGGCAAAATAATTCTGAGCAGCAAGAGGATGAAAGTATCATCATGCCTGAAATCACCATGGAGACTCAGTTTGGAGTGTTTCATGTTAAAGCGGAGGAGTATTTTGTGGGGTAGAAAGTGTCTATAGGAGGACTTCCATCTCCAGGGTTTCAAATCTGTACTGGTAACCACGCTGAATAAAACACACCTGGAGTAAACTGTCATCTTGTGCTCTGCTGAGGCTCCTCTCTCATCACGTTTGAGCTTCTGATGGATCATTTTGAGAGAATAAAACACAAACAATCTGGACATTAGTGTCCTTGTATGGAATGATTTAAAAAATCAAAATTACAGCGACAATACATAAAGTTGCATAACTTCATGTGGTTGTTTAAATGTTGGCCCACAGTGTTGGTCCAGCTGCTGCTTCTCTGTTCTGTGATGTGACTCCAGTCCAGTAAAAGTCTTTTTTCCTTCTTTACACGTCGGCAGCTTCACAGCAACAGACAGACGGAGCGATTTATTGGTCCTTATCTTTTTTTAACCTCTGCAGCAGGAGCCCAACACAATCTCATGGATCTGATGCTTATCTACAAACAGTCAGAAGAAATAAATGCACTGCGGCTCAGTACTGAGATTGTAAGATTTGTCCAAAGTCTTAAAAAAAAATACACACGATTGTGTGTTTAAGATCTAAAAAAAAAAAAAAGAAAAAAAAAAAAGAATATAGTGTCACAGTCTGTCAACGATTCAGGAGGATACCAATGTTTTCGACTAGCTCTTCTGTTTTAATGCAATCAAGCTGCAAGACCACAAGGACTGCAGGAGATGAAGAACAAATACACATGTTGAAAGAAAACGTCAAGGATTAAACAGAATTTCAACATTTTTGCAGGTTTTCACCAAAGCAACTTATACTGGAGAACACTGGAGAACACATTGGAGCTCTAAACAGTCCGTGATGTATACATCACAACATATCTCAGCCAAAACATGGTCAGGGAATCCCTTTGTATATGTATATATTTATTTTATTTTACAAAGATAAGATGAGCATGTGGTTAAGGTTGCAGAGGCTGGTCCTCACCGCAGCGGCCTTGGGTTTCAAAGTCACCCCTACTCTCTCTGCCTTACACTTCCTGTCTCTGCTCAGCTGTCCTCTCTAATGACACACAAACATAGTTCAAAAATGCATAAATGAGCATGTTTCAGTGTGTTTGTGCTGCTTCAGCGTGCACTGACAGGAGAGCGTCTATGACAGCTGAGAAATGACAATAACGGCGTTCACATGGAGAGCAATAAGAGTATAGTTTACATTTGGATGAGATCAGCAGTCTGGTCATTGATGGTCATGTCAACATGGTTATTGACTCAGCAGTGTCCCGACACACATCTGTGACGGAGCATGCAGCCTTTCCCTGTGATTCATATACACTGAAGACATTCACAACTGAAGCACACTTTACAGAAACACACACACACACACACACACACACACGTTCATCAGTGTTAGTAAATCATGGCAATGTACCGATAAGCCAACAGCTAATGCACACCTACATGCTGTGGTTTAATCTTTCTTTGTCAGTGAGTTCGTGGCTCTGAATGTGTTCAGTGACAGCTACCAAATAAGAAAATATTGGATTGATGCAAAAATAAATATGAGTTTGAGATCAAACAGCTGATTGTTCTTTCTCGGTTTTTATTTCCCTGCTGCCGCCTCGCTCTCTCTCTCCTTATCTCTCTCTCTCTCTCTCTTTGAAGTACGATCCTCTCTGTGTGTGTGATTAAATCTCCAGTCTCTTGTGTGAGCTGTATCAAGCATTATGACAACAGTATAGCAGCCTCAGATCAGAAAAGATTCACGAGGATCTGAATTACAGTTGAGGTGAACAGACTTCTATTTTATCCGTGGCTCACGTCTCCCGTCTCAGCCGGAAAGACACAAACGGTAAATCCGTGAGCCTGATGATAAATTCTCTGAGGGGATAAACATCACTGAAGTGAGCGAGGGAAATATTTCACGATAAATAGAAGAGCTAAATAAAAACAAAGAAAAGAGCTCTCACTCGGAACCTGTGAGAAGAGATTTAGCACTCTCACTTTCAGTCCTCAACGTCTTAACTTGTCTCGACTCAGTAAGTGACAGCAGACCTGATGAGATCGGAGGCAGGCTGAAGGCCATGTCTGTGTCACTGCTCTTAATCTGAAGTGCACAACAGCTTCCTGTACAGCCCAGTGGAGAGGATCATGAGCAGCTTTGAGCTCCAGAAAACCCTGACATGTCGAACACAAACACACACCAAATGAGTTTGGTGTGTGATTTTTTTTATTGTTTTATACAAAGTGGAGATGGTGGTGCGTTCATCATATCCACATCCATGATTGAAACGTTGAGATTTGTCTTGAAGCGTTTATTGACGAGCCTTTGAGTTTTTGATTAGAATCAACAGCTCATCTATACAAAGCACCACATTGTTGTTCGTCCACCTTCTATAAAAACACAATAAAATCACAGAGTAAAGAAATAATTGTGCGAGGTGATATTGAATGCTCACGTGCTGTTGGGACACAGAGTACCTTTCATGTGCGGAGAATATCCACCCCACAGACGTATCTCAAATCCAAAAGCAGTGGGTTAAGAAATGTCCTCCAGAGTGGAAGTTCACTCAAACATATCTGGATAACAGTCGTGTCACACTTTTTTTTGTGCAAATTGCACAACAGTGACGCAACAGTTGTGATGAGGGTGGGAAAAGAGTGATCCTCATATCCCAGAATTCATCAGCAGCCGCAGCAGAGAACCAAAGCGCTCACACTCAGCAGTCTGTCTTCAGAGACGGAGGTAACCCTGCAGAGAGGTGGATCGACCCCCCGCTGAAGTTTCACAGCTTCACGCTCCTTTAGTCTAATGAGATTATACATTCAGCTGCTTTGACTGAGAATCATATTATCTGTCAGAGCTTGGAGAGAGATTTCACCAAAGGTGCAGAGTGTCACTCTCCTGACAGAGGTGCTGAATCTGCTGTGAGGGGAGACCCACTGCTACGACAGTGCAGACACACTCAAGCGGATGCTGTTGGACTTAAATAATGTGATGACTCCCCAAAAGTGGAATTCAGCCATAATTAAACTTATTAGTTTCTCTGTACTTTCCTTTTTCAATAACATTTACTTACTCCATTTTTTTCTCTCTCAAAGGAGCAATATAAAAGATATCTACTTATTTAAATCCTAAAATGACCTTACCATCAGACATGAAGGAAACATTCTGTGTTGAAGCTTCTCTGACAACAACGCAGCAGCCAGTATGTCCTCCTTCTAACTTTAGATTCTGCTCCTGAATGCTCTGGATTTAATTGGACCAGAGAAAGTAGGCGGGGCTTTGAAGGCCATTTTGGACGTCCCTGGGTTTGCCAGATATGAGAGCAGTTATCAGGTCAACAGGTGTTGCAGCGATGGAAGCGGGCAGTGGAACTGCTTCAGATAGAAGTGATTGTACCCGAGCTAAAAAGCCTCTGCATGTTTCTAATAAGCTCCAGCAGCAGAAAGCTGCTCAAACTAGGATCAATGTTGGAGATGCTTTTGAAACATGGAGAGAGGTTAGAACGCAGAAAGCTTTACAGACCCATGCAGAGCTGGCTAAACACTGAAGCTACAGTGTCCACCACATGCTGAGCTGTGTGAGCATCCACTCTGGAGAGGAGGGGAGGGGGGAGACAGATATAGACACGAGGTGTCTGAGTTACGTATTGCTCCTTTAAAGGAAGATTGTTTGAATTTCTGAATTACTGCTCTGTACATATGTACAAGGTTTTGATAAATGGAGACATATTCCTTGTTGACATCATGGTAGTGATTTTAGTGTTACGGCTTTCTCCCCCAATCAGCTTTATTCATGCTGTCTGCATTTTGCCAATCATGACTATTCATGCAAAAGAGAGTTCCATTTTCTACACATGTTGTGTACTTGTTGTAACTGAACCCTTTGCTCAGTGTAATCTAATGGAAAAAAACAGACTTTTTGATAAAAGCTTTCATATGTAAGTAAAATTGCATCAGACAAAGTAGCTTGATTTGTAGCCTGTGTCTGTTCTATGAAAATATGAGCTGCAGAGGAACTCATCCACCATCTGCATGTTCTGAATAAGATCCCGTCTTTAAAGAAATGCCTTTTTAACCCAACATGAATACAGCAGCTTTTATAACCCAACATGAATACAGCAGCTTTTATAACCCAACATGAATACAGCAGCATTGATGGAAGTCCTAATCGAAGATCCATCAGGATGGAAGAGTTGTGAGACAGATGAAGAGGCAGGAAGCAGCGTTATCTGGAGGACCTTTTTTTTCTGTGTAAGTCTGGTGAAATACTTTCTATTCACAACTCAGTGACGTTCCCACCATCCTGGCACACTGGAACACACACAAACACACACACATTAGATTTCAGTGTAAAATAATGTCAGAAGACACGCACTTGATCAGAGCTGCAAGGACGTGCTGCCACACAATGCAGTGCAGGAAGAAGGTACGCATAAGATCAATGGTCTATAAAAAGACACAGCAGGCAGAAGAGCTAACTTGGTTTACATTTGTTTGAAACCATCCTGCAGCAGATTATAAATGTGACGTGTTGGAGACAGTGAGATCTCTATATGTGCCTTCAATGTTATTTCAGTTCAGTCTTTCGACCTGTTGGATGCCTCGTGTTCAAAAAGAAAGAACATTGGCCTCAGTTTAATGAAAGGCAGTAAAGAGCTCAGACAGCCGTCCTTATGGAAATGATGTACTGCTTAGAGAACTCTCACTGTGGGAAAGTGGACTGAGGGAAATCAATTCACAGTTTGACCCTAAGAGGTCAAAGACATTGATCTCTGAGAGGGAGAAGCAGACATGTTCCTCTTGTTCCAGAAAGAGACTCAACCATGCTTCAGGAAACACAGCAGCAGACATTACATTTTACAGGACTAAAAAAACACTATGTTTGGGCTACAGGAATATAAAAGTAAGGACAGCTTTTAAAACTAAAAACTCAGACGTTCAATCATTTCACTTGCAGTTTCATACCACCCAGGACAAATGTTTGAGAATGAACTTGCAATTGTTGACAATTTGACATGCAAGTTTATCATGTCAATAAATACTGCAAACACAAGCTCTACAGTATATCCAGCAGGCGGTTGGTTTAATCAGTCTTGGTAAAACTGAATTGGCAAAGTAAATTCAGAAGATATTTCAGTGAACATTTTTGAGATTGGGTCTTCAAATAGTTGTTACCTTTGATAATCTCTCTGCAGAGTTCAGTGTGCTTCCTGTGTACTGATATCTTAACCCAGTGAAACGTTGTTAAAAACAATGCTGAGATGAATCCCGTTGTGCTCAGACTGGTCAGCTGTGCTAAAGCTGTTAGCAGGGGAGACATTAAAGAGAAAGAGTTGGTCAGAGCTTTGGAGCTGTGAGGCTGCACAGGCCGGATAAAGCTGTGTTTGATATTCATTCATTATGCTAATTCAGCTGCTGTATTCCCCATAGATGAAGCCCGAGTGAGGGAGTTTGATGTCAAGTTGGTGTATGTGCTGCATACTTATGAGTGTGTCCGTGTGTGTGTGTGTGTGTGTGTGTGTGTGTGTGTGTCTGTGTGTGTGTGCAAGCATGCTCTCTGTTTGTGTGTTTGGCTCAGTGTGGGGATCCAATCATCATCCATTGCAGGATCAATAGAGATGCTAATTTGTTTGATTATTTTGCAATAGAAAAAGCAATTCATTAATAAGATAGATTGTGGTTACAGGTTTGCTCACTGCGCTTTACATCAAGGTTAAAAACAATGATAAGATTCCAAATCAAGGAAATCATGTACACACAAAGCAGACATAAATAATCAGGCTCCCCGTAACCTCGCACCTCCGAAGCTTTCTCCACCTCCTCACCATACCTCCTTTCCTTTTCAACTATCGCCTCGAGTCTTCAGTCATCTCGGTTTTGTTTCTTTGCCTGGAAGTTTTCATTTGCAATATGACGCTTTTTGCATCACATGAAGAAAACTTTCAAGCAAAGAAAAACGTATTTTTCTCGTCTCAGGGCAAAATGAGGGTTGGATTCACGACCATTCAACACTACTAGCATGTTTCTAATGATACACAGCTTCATGTAAATTGGTGAAGTATCCCTTTAATGTCTGACTGCTGTGTCTGTAAAGTGACCTTCAGTGACATTAAATGCAGCATCATTATTATTATTCAAAGAGTAACTGTTTGTATGATTGGGAGAATAGATGGACCTCAGGTCATCAGGTAGATTGTTCCAGAGAGAGTCATAGCAGTTACTGAAGGCCGTCTACTCTGGACTTTGATTTAAACCCGATGACCGGAGGACCTGGAAGTGCGAGAAGGTCATAAATGTGCTCAGGAGCTGAACCATTGACAGCTCTATGCACTATTAAAAGAACACACTCAGATGGCTGGATACAAAGTATGACAGAGACAGAGAGGATCCTCGCCAATGCAGATTGTCCCTGCTTTGTCAAATGAGTTACGTGGAAATAACATTATTATATTTGTACAGCTCTTTGACAAACATATGTAAACTGAGGGACTTGTATCTACAGTTTATTTCCTGTCACTCACGTTAAGAATGAAAGCGTCAGATGTGATTGTGTGTGTCTGAAACACGGAGACGAAGGATTGGCAGCTGAAGAGATGGACGTGTGAAAGTTTGGTTGTCAAGGGACAGATGTTGCGCAACTCGAGCTTCAGAAGACATCAAAGACGACAGATCAGACAAGTTCTGTGAGCGCTTCTTCAGTGTGTCACAACCAAGGGATCACAGCAAGTACTGACCCTTCCTTACAGCACAAACCGCACTGTGCAAAGTCATCCATTATTCTGTCATAAATAAAGATACGCATCGATGTTTTTGCAACAACAGGTCATTATTTTGCCTCTGTTTCGACGTTTTACTCCACCAACACAAGAAGTCGACAGCCTGCCTGGTGCTATCCAAACTGCAAAGCAACCATTAAACATTCCCCCTCGCTCACGCTACTTTCTGTACGTGTTAAACACGACGCGGCTGCTTTGTGTCGTGCACATTAGTCTGATGTCTTCATTCATCATAGAACCAGTCAAACAGACGTCTGCTTTCAGTTGCTTTTGTAGAAAAAAAATTCATCATCGCAGGAACACATCATGTTGTCTTGTACGCCGTGGACTTTGCTTTAACATTACACTGATGATTCATTTAACTAATGAAGTCAAAATGAATGTGCTTGAACAAACAATTTCTCATCAGCGCTAAAACAGGGATTTCATGGCACTTGAAGCGTTCTAGGCTATTTGTAATATACTGTATAAAGAGCCTTCAAATCATCAGACTGTATGCTATCTTCGACTAAGGGTCACAGGTACTGTAGACTCTCAACCTGTCTCGCAATACAATGTGGTTCAAGAGGATGTAGTTCCTGCAGCAGCTGAAGAAGTTCGACCTGATGAGCAGTCAGCCTCGTGAACAATGAGCAGCAGTTGTAAACACATAAAAACCAAGACCAATGTTGGCACTTGACCACATTTTATAAACCGATCTAGCCTCTCTACCCCATGCATGCACGAGCCCACACTCAAAGCATGAGCTGAAATCTGCTTCTGGACCAATGGCGCTTGTGCATGTAAGTGAGGGGCGTGGCTTTTGAGGGGGCACGGAGGGGAGGAGTGAAGAAGGAGAACGGAGAGGACGCTACTTTCAAAATGACCTAACCTGCCTTTGTTTGTATACCAGAGAATAAAGGGGCGGCTGGCTCAGTGGTAGAGACGGTTGTCAGAGTATCGGGAGGTCGTGAGTTCGAACCCCAGCTCCTACACCCATGTCTGATGTGTCCTCGGGAAAGACACTGAACCCCCGTGTTGCCCTGCTGCTTTCTGCAGAGAATGAATGTGCATGAATGAATTAGTTGCCACCAGTGTGTGAATGTGTTTTTTGAACTACAGTATACAAGCTCAAGTCCATTTACCATTAAACAAGCTCCTGCACTTTAATCACATAAGCTCATATTCAAGTCAGACAGTAATGGGCTCTAATCAGGTTTCTGAGCAGCGGCCATTAAAATGACATTAGTTCAATCTGCTGTTTCTCTCTTTCTTAAAAAGGCAGATTCATCCACGTAATCCTGCATGAGCTGAACGAACCGCCTTTAATTCAGGGATGTACTGTACAGAGACTGTTATGAGTCACGCCATGAAAGAGGTCGCGTCCCATACACCGGGTCTATCAACCTCCAAGTGGACGGCCAGGGTTCAAATCTGACCAATGGCTCCACTTATGGAGTTTAACAGTCCCTAAGGAGGGCTCTCTTCACGGAGGAGCGCCGATGATTCACAGCTGGAGCTGATATCAGTATTCAACAGACTGAAACAGAGCGGAGCTGCCTCAGGTGTGGCCAGTTCACCAAACGATCGGATGAGTCGATAATTAGAGTCCAAGAGAAAGTCTTACTGAATTCAAATAGCAGCTCATGCTCACAGATAATGTGTTTTTGGCACTGCAAATTATCTCTTTTAATCTTTTTTATGCATTTTTCATACATTTTGACTTTAACAAGTCACAGAGGAGACAGTTCTTCAAACTCATCAGCTACTGCTCACCACGTTGCTGAATTGAGAAGAGGAGTAGAGTCATAATTGGCCTCGTAGTTTTGATTCCTTCAAGTGAGCAGCCCGGGTTCAAGTGTATCTTACTTACTTGAACTTTTATTTGTAAAGGGACCATGTACAATATTAAATGTTGCCATTTGATGTATTGCACCAGAGTTAGTTAAAGCTAGTTTACATCTGCAGTACTCTCTCACTCTCTCTCGCTCTCTCTCTCTCGCTCTCTAAGAAATGAAATGAATAAAAGACTGCACAGCTCTCACAGAGTCATGGATAAAATGCTATGATGGAAACCACTGGAGTAGAGTCAACAGAAATAGATAAAAGTAGTCCTTACTTTTCTGCTTGTCCATATTTGAGTCTCTTAATCGTATCTCTTTTCTTTTTTTGTATAACATCCTTGTTCCTGTATGTATTTAAGTCTAATTCTTCCCTTTTTAATACTCACACTGAAGGGACGGGATGCAAATTAGCCAGGGCTAGATACATGCAAGACATCTAATTCTTATTCCACATGTCAAGCAATGCTCATGCGTCTCTGGTTAAGACCAGCACAAAGAAAGACTAAAGCTGCAAACGAGTGCAGCTGTCACATCGCATCTGCATCGAAGTGTAACCGTCCAAGTCTGCTACTTACATCCCCGAACTTCTTTGCAAGACACACACTTATTAAATCATTGTGTAATATGCAAAACCAAAAGCTCCGAACCAGAGTCACGGCTCAGTAACTTATCTGCATCTGTTGCCATGACGATGAGGTCATGAACCCATTACCTGAGTCTTAATTGAGTATGGGGAGCAGAAAGCTGTGCATCAGTGCGTAAAACAAGTGCAGAGATAGGGAGAGAAAGAGAGAGAGAGAAAGAGAGAGGGAAAGAGAGAGAGAGAGAGGGAGAGAGAACAAGTGGGGGAGGGGAGGAGAGAGAGCCTCTTTTTCACTTTGCTGCTGCATTGCATCATGCCGAATGCAGCACAAACAATGGTTGTTTCTTGTGTCAGGTGACAAACTACTTTTCTGATTGATATATGTTGAAGCTGAGCAAACACATTTTAAAAAAAGATGGCATGAATCCCGAGGTTTAGATGGGCTGGTGACTGATGACTGCCAATGTTGCAGCTCAGTATTGAGATTATTAGCAACATGTTAAAACCAAGGTGAGTGATTATTCAAACCACAGAGCAACAATAACAAGCTCTCATGACAAGGTTACTAAGGACACATGATCCTCTGTGTCTCTCAGAGATTGGCTGTGTGCTCTTCAATCTGTTTTCAGCACAGACTGTGAATATTAATGGTTGAAGGCTGACGTCAGATCATCCCAATCGACCCCCTCCAAGTCTCACTGTCGTTGCCCACGTGAGCGTAGAAGTCCAGCAGTAGAACAATGGAGTCACCAGTTGGATCACTATCCTCCCAGGGACTCCAAGAGGGCTGAGCACGCCGCACTGCTGTTGACGACAGTCAGAGACCTGTGACGTCAGGCTGAGCGCTGGAGCTGAGGTGGGTTTAAACCGCCTTGACCAACCGTTACATCGCGCCCACCTGTCAATCATGGCAGCTACACGCCTAACTATTGATAACGCGTATCATTTTCAAAATCAAAACGGAGCCGTTTGAAAACAGTTCACCCCTTGTATAGTGTGTTTCAGTGACGACAATCACTAAAAACGCCTGTTTCCTTTTTTGTACCAGGCTGTAAACATGTTTATTTACACAGTAAAATCTGACAGAAGTGTGTGTTCGTGTCTTCCGGTGTTCCTCGAGCAAGCATCAAACGGACACTCGACAATCTGCAGGATTTTGCGCTTGTTTTTCAACACTGGAGGTTGCTGCTTGGTTCTCACCTCTTTTTTTTTTTTTTTTAACATGGCATTGTATTAACTCTCTTTAATACTGAGATCCCACAACATCCATGTGAGCTGCGTCAACTGTATAAACTGTACCAGATCTGAGTCAGATCTGGTACAGTTTACACAGTTGTTTTTTTTGCTCCATCTGACACTGAAAGCACTCTGGAGAGCAGCTGGATTTGAAGTTCACGATATAAGAATATCTTGGTATGGTGATGGAACCTACGATCAGGAGTCTAAACATGGCGTTTTATTTTTGGTGAGTATTTCTCGTGAAGCATAGCAGAGAGTTCACTTCTTGGACGTGCTGGAGACCGGCTGCAGTGAGTGCAGTGGAAAGATTTGCTTTGACTAGAGAGGGCGCAGTCCGCTCTCGAGTGAATCAAGTCCCGTCCAGATGTACAGCTTGCTGTAGGATGTCACCGTAACTCTTTTTGAGAATGATCGATGTGACACCTCAAAACGACTGACTTCATTTTTCTTTCTTCCAAACATAATCCAACTCTTGCAGAGACAAACTTCTGTGTTCTTCTTTCTGAATACAACTGATTCACAACAACTCCAGATCAAACACAGAGCAGGCTTTTATACCGCTGTATTATTTGTAGCTCTCTATGTTTCTGCGAACGTGTCTGCTCCATATGAAAGGGACTTCACATCGGAGCTGTTCTTTGATGGAATATGAGCTCTACAGATCCCAAAGCCCCCAGAGTCAAGTGTCCCTGACACACTTCTGAGAGCTCTGTGGCATCGTGGAACAAGTGTGTCTCATGGGGTAAAGTCTCCAGAGGCTGCCGACTGTGCAAGTCTGTGTGTGTGATGCAGAGGAAATTAAGCAGAGACTCAAACCTCAGCTAAAATAATCGTTTTTGAGTTTCAGGCTTGCACGGCTGTCTTTGACACAAACGGGCTAAATCTAAATCTCTGCTGCTTTAAAAACATCGAAGAAATCTGTCGCTAAGATCTGTACTGAAGGTCTGAAAAACCTTTCAGCAACGAAAACTTACGACATCTCCCAGACGGACATAGTTCACGGTGAAAGTGAGTCGCAGTAAGACTTGCTGCCACAGTTTTGGATCGTAGAGAATAGACCATAATGTGGTTTCTCTAAATCTCCGTTTGGATCAGAAAGTCTGCCAGTCCTGTCACAACCATAAAAAGCAGCATTGTTTATCTCCAAAAAGCAGAACAAATTATTCAGCATCTAGCCAGGAGCTCATGCTAAAACTACAGGAGGGGATTAGGGACACTGAAAAACAGACTTTACTCTCCCAAGGCAGAGAAAAATCTAGGAACAGATTAAGATCAGAATTCACCCTTTATAGTTTTCTCAGATTTCAGAGAAAATGCAAAGAAAAAAAAAAATATATATATATTTTACTGGCCCGAATCCTTTTCCATAAAAAAAAAAAACAGCCTGTGGAGAGTTCTCAATCATCTTTGTGTGCAGTAAGCAAAAAATAAAGCGACTGATCATTGAGCTCCAAGTGGAACATTTCAAAGAAGATTTTTTGTTTCAGTGAATTGGACAAATCCCAGATTGTATGAACGTTTGAAGCAGAGATGAGTAAAACTGATCATCAAGAGACCTCATCGTGAATTATCAACGATTAGAAAAGTATTTCAAGAGTGTCAGTTGATCCAATTCTATTGATCCTTGTTTCATTTTGAAGTGTTCATTACATGATGAACAGTATTTTTCTCTTGATAAGATAGCCGCACTTGAAGGGCTGATGAAAGTTTAACGAGGCTTCAGAGTGATCAACGCTCTCCTCTCACGCCAAGCACACCTCTGGCTACATAAGAGAGAAATCCACGGTGGTGTCGTCGGCTCGGGGATGATAATGTGATCCCCTTCAAGATTTGAATGGTTAAAAAGTTGGTTAAAACACATCTTTGAACTGCAGTCCACAAGCCTGCATATTTGAGTTGCGGGGCCCAGAGGGGGCCATGTGGTAAGGTAAGGGAAGTACTGTCACTACCTGGCGCTCGCATCAACACAGCCTGGGTCTGGTTTTGTAACTGTATGCAGGGCATAGGGCAGGCCTACCCAACTTTGGGGTCACATGGAATTTAAATGACCTGGCATAAAGTTTGTATTCATTCATCAAATAAAGAAGTTTTTGAATATTAGCACATGAAGATAGGCGGCTGTGGGCCATAGGCAACGCCGAAACCAGGAACTTGCAGAGTGTCTGTCTGTCCTCCTCTGTCCATAAAAAAAATAAAAAAAAGTGTGTGGTCTATAAATGAAAGTTTACTTCCAATACAGCAGGAAAAAAATTAGCGTGAACAAATACATTTGAGCCCAAAGCTGAATGTGTTTTGGCTGTCTGAGGTGGCCGGAGTTTAGTGAAGTCAAAGTGGGGTAATGAGCTAAAAGAGGTCGGGAACCACTGGAACGTGAGCATCACTGGGATGAGGGATGTTTTCACTGAGCACTTATCCTTTCATGAGGGTACAAGTACCGTGAGTTTATTTCAAATTGAATGCACTTAGAGAAAGAAACACAAGGAAGCTTTTCTGAACCTTTCAGAGGGAAAACTGAGCGGTGACCATGAATATTATTTATCTCTTTAGAGAGAGGCTGAGTGGAAGAACAGCAAGCTGTCACACTGGATGCTGCCTCACTGTCCCTCTGTGTGTGTGTGTGTGTGTGTGTGTGTGTGTGTGTGTGTGTGTGTGTGTGTGTGTGTGTGTGTGTGTGCGCGCGCAACACCCTCAATTCAACACCATCTGCCAGCTCAAATGTGAACCGTCACCATGAATGTCTCACAGGGTCAAAGGTTTCATTCCAGCTGGGTGCTTCAAAGAAAACTGCAGTTTTAAGGATGCAGAATAAATGTCCAGTTTGAAATGACTCTCAAACAGTGTTCAAATGTCGTAAAATTATCATTTTAATCACTCAGTGTTCTGTTTTTATTGGCTTGTTTGAGCTTGTGGTGGTTTGAAAGCCACTCAGAAGCGTAATAAATGGCTGGATTCTACATGACGGATCTGACACTCCTTACAAACGCCCGTGTTATTAATACAGACTCATTTACCTGCACGTTCATTAATGGGCCTTTTTCATTTATTTATTGATTTTAATGGATTTTCTTTAAAAAAAAGCTCTCATAACACAGTGATGATGAATTAAGAGCCGGTGTAGTTGGAGGATGATGACACATTAGAGAGAACAGAGCTGCTAAATGAAATAGAAATAGTGAATAAATAATTATCTGAATGCTTTTATGACAGGGGGAATTACAGACGTGCACTCTCATGTTACATGGATGAATGAGTCTCAGTCCCACATTAATCTGGAGAGTGTTAAAAGACACAGTGTGAGCTGAATGTATTCAGTTAGTCTACACCTCTCTCACTTCCTGTAGGAATCAGTGGACACTTTTAATCAAATGTCGAAAGCCTCTGGTCCTCTACCGTCATGTTTGGGGGGTTACAGGTCAGATTCAAACCCACGCTGCCTGCTTGAAGGACTGCAGCCTCCATACACGTGGCGTACGCACTAACCATGCGCCTCAAGTTGATTTGATTTAATTCTATTTCCGTCGTTTAGGGACATCTTTCCGATAAAACAGAACAGGACAGGCCATCCCCCCAAAAGCTGTAAAGCTCGGGGAAACACTGGGCTTGAGTGGGCTCAGGATGAGGACTGACTGAACTGATTCACTCATCATGAGCTTTGAACGAATCTGAACATGGACGCATGCCAGCAGGGTCGACATCACTCGACTCCAGGTTCAGTTACTGTGCATTGTCACAAACTGACTGGAGAGACTGACTGAGATTTCATGTAAATATGTGTCAGGACGGTGCAGAGACACACAGGTAGAACGCTCTAAAAGGATTGAGTTAGTGAGCTCAGGGTTTCAGGATGAGGATCATCTTCAGCTCTAACACCTCTGACGGGACTTTGAGCTGGGATTCATTTCAAGAAGCTCATAAGCATCACAACTAGAATCAATTCAGAGCGCAGGGAATAAACGATCTCTTTATCCTCCGTATGAACACGAGCCACAGTTGATTATTACTGGATGGAGGTTCAGCAGAGTCCATTGACTGCTGCGGAGGACTGATTTAGTTCTTATTGAGTGAGCGTAGAGACGTTGGGCTGCGTCAGCTCTCTTTGTTTGCTCAGCAGCAGCAGAAGCACGTCTTTATTCTCTCTTCCTTCTTCCTTCCATTCATTTCCAACTAAAACATCTCTGACATAGGTATCACAGCTGTGCTGCGGTCTAACACCCTCCTGAACATACACAGAGACTTGGCCTGTTTTTTCCTGCTTGGGGGGGGTCAAAGATGTGCGTGTGCAGCAGTTTACTGTGGGTCAAACTATCGACCTGTGTGCCTCTCTGCATGCCTGAATAAAGTCAGAGCGAAACTGTTCTCATCAGTGTTGTTAATGGTCCTGACTGGACATGAGCTCTGAGTCTGCCACCTGTCAAGAAAGTCACCTTGACTCTCCCTCTAACCCTGAACACATGAGTTCAATGAGGCATCAGTGCTGTATTCAACATTGCACCTACGTTTGCATTGCAAACTGCAAACGTAGCTTTAAAAACAGACATGATGTTGAAGTGGAGTTTTTTGTTAAGAGTCAACACAATCTGAGTGAATCTCAATTTTATTCAATAGAACAAAACAGTGAACCTCACATCGATCTATTCTCATTAAGTAGATGAGACAGCAAAAAGCTGCCAGAGAGAACATGAAGATAACCTTAGCTCATCAATCTGTTGTTCAGTTTATATTAAAGGTCTGTAGAGGCAGCCTCAAAAGACAAAGATATAGACTTACACAACAGTAACCCCAAATTTCCACATACTCACACGTCTATCTGGACAGAGTAGAACAACCCAGACAGGAAGTCAGACATGCAAACATACAAAGCATCCGGTCAATTTCAAAATAAATCACAATGTATGGACTCGCATCACCATTTTCCAACACTTTGTCAATGTGACGTCAACACAGGACGAACAACAAGTCATCCTCAGAAAGACAAAGCCACGCGTTGTTGCTTTTCTCTTTGTTCCCGCGTGATCTTGTAGTTCTCCCGTGATGTGTGGACAGCTGCTGCAGCTGCACATTCCACAAGCAAAGTCAGTGGGGCAGAAGGACCGTGGCGGTGACAGACCGTGGCACATGGACTATGTTGAAATTGGGGGTAATGTCACCCAACCCTCACTTCCACATACATGGTGGTGACCGACTCTACACAGCACCTGTCCTCTGCCCGGATTTTGATGCTTTGTTTGGATTTGATTTGGTTGACTCTGAATGTCTCTGGGCAGGGAGCTGGTGTGTGAGCTTCAAAGTGGATTCAATTCAGCCATTGGACATAGCGGCGAATGTGACAGACACGGATGTAGCGTAAGAGAAAATATAATCGTAGAGAGGCAAAGCGCCATGCGGACAGAGCTCGTTTTAAAATAAGGGCTAAACGTGTTGGCTTTCAGCTGTCGGCCTGATTCCTGTTGGACAGGCCGGTGCCAAACGCCTGCAGTTCGCTGTCAGAGAAATAGTCTCAGTTCTTGTATCTAAAATCCAAGCCTCGAAATGTTGAGACGTTTCAAATGTTTATATAAATGCCTGGATTTCATGGCCTTCTATTGAAGATCTCATCTTCAGTGAAAACAGTCAAATGTCAGAGGTTGAATGAGGTTTTGTAGGGAAAAGATTAATCTCACAAGGCGGAGAGCAGAGAGAGCTGGCGTATGGCAGAGACGTGATCTCACAGAGAGGGAGATTCTTTAACGCTGATATTAATAATGGAGGATTTGAGGGGCTGAGGGGTTTGTCGGACGACACGAGATAAGGGGAAACATGCGCTGCATCCATATTTCATTGCAGACATTTAGATGGAGCCGCTTCCCAGGGACCACTATGCAAATATCAGCAACCTCAATTTAAGGGAAAGACTTCACATTCCTATGAAATGTGATTTTAAAGTGCCAAGAATGTACACGACTAAAACAACATGCAGAATACTTTATGTGTACTTTTTTTAACCATTGCTTGAAGGGAAGCTTCTGTTCATCTGTTTTTGTGTGAATGTGGGACAACAAGACTTCTCTTTAATACTGAGACATGCAGTGTGTTCACATGGACTCTGTGCTGACTCATGCTGTGACAGCCTTTCTGCATCCATCCGTTAACTTGGGCTTGCTTTGTGTCATTGAGCAGGCGAGCGGGACATGAGACACACCTGGGCATGGTGCACCATGGAGCAGCAGTCAGTCTTTGAGTGACCAAACATATTTGTCTTTTGAGATCTCAAGTTCTTGTTCAAACGTGCAAGTTTGGATTCTTTTCCTGATTTGCTGATCCTTGTGTGTCTCCGCTCTTCATCACAGTCTGATGACCCGGGCTGTGAGTTCACTATGAGGAAGAGTAATTAGTTTTTAAGTTGAAGTATTATAAAATAAAAATCTCATCCAGTTGTACCAAGCTTTCTCTGTATCCTACATCATGTATCAAGTATCAGATCTCTCTTCTGAGGGTCTTCCCTGGAGGAACACGAGGATCTCTCCACGACGTTTCACTCATCCTCTTCTTTAACTTCTTATCTCACAGTACTGAGGGATCAGACTTTGGATTTATACATTTAAAGCTCCATCTTTTAAACTTTATGATTCCCTCATAAACCTACGACGGGAAATGAATGGAGCTTTAGTGTTCCTGAAGGTTTTTTTCACAGAACTTTATGGAGATTTCATTTTCACAGATTTCATTTCATTTTCGTTCGAACCTTTATTTATTCTTGAGAAATCACTGAGGGCTCCTCATTTTGCAAACTAGGAGGCTGAACAGCCTGGAAAAACGGTGTGATGTTAAAACATCATGATAACACAGCTGCTGTATTCACAAGGCTTTAGAAAGGGGAATTGGTGTGACTTGAGTTCTCTGTGTGTGTGTGTGTGTGTGTGTGTGTGTGTGTGTGTGTGTGTGTGTGTGTGTGTGTGTGTGTGTGTGTGTGTGTGTGTGTGTGTGTGTGTGTGTGTGTTATCAAGCTGCAGGCTTATGTGAGCCTTTGCTGGAGGTTGTGGGCAGTGAATGATGATGTTTATACTGTCGAGCAGATAGAGTTTAGAGGTGAACACTTCAGAGGCTGCGGACTAACTGTACATATTTCCATGACAGTTTATTTCCTAAATCTCAGTCAGGTACAGAACCTCAATCTCCGGGTGATCGAAGGTGTGTGAGATGACTGACAGCACAGAGGCTGCAGAAATATACGGATAAAAGTCGGAATGAGGATCTGCAGCAGCACGTCAAACAGGAAACAAAAGGCGTTGAGCTTTAAGTACCCGTCAACAGACACTGACGTCTGCTCCACAGTCACAGAGAAGAGAGGAAACATGAGGTCGTTCAGTGAACACTGTTCATTATGTGACAGTAAATCCATTACTGTGCAACAACATCATCTCCCACTTACATCATGTTAGCAAATAGCTGCTGTGACCGTCGGTGACTTTGCTCTGATGTTACACTGATCATTTCCACAACACATTAGATCAACTGGGATGAATGAACGGACAATCAGTCAGCAGAGGAAGCTCGACTTTGATGTTTTTGTGTGAGAAAAAAAAAAAAATAAAATCCAGCGAAGGTTACTTCAATTATTTTACGAGTTCAATAAAAAGTCTCATTAATGCGTCTCTGTTGGTCATTCAGCTGTCCGGCCCAGACAGAGCAGGTCGCTGTTCACCGATGCCTTTTATTATCTGTCATGATTCATGTTGCATTCAGGGACGAGGACGAACATGTCAGAGGAGACTGGAGGATCACAGCCACATGGGCCTGTAAAAAAGTCTCTCAACATTTTACATAGCTGTGTTTGACTGATGATGAGCTACCACAGGGGCAATGACTCTCCTCTACTCATATAGACAAGAGAACATTTCACTGATGATAAACGTGATGCACACAGCAGGGATAATTACTAATGAACCAGAGTGTCAAAATGACAACAACTACGGAAGCCTAGAAGGTCTGAGTCTGTAAAACAACAGTAGGAGCAGATTCACTGCATGTATCTGCTGATTGGAGCTGTGTACTCATCTATCCTGATAATAAGCACACACACACTGTGTCAGACTACCTACCGTCCTGACGGGACCCTCAGAAGTAACTCAGCCCAATCATTCAAACGCAGCACAAAGCAGAGGGAGGAAACCTCAGAAATGCAGTTGGCCTATCTCTCCTCTCCCTGTCTATTTGCCCCGACCCCGACCTTTCTTCCTCTCACAGCCAAACACAGTTTGTACTTTGTTATGCAAGAAATAAACCTTTTTTTTATGTCATCATTTAGGAAGCGTCTCTATTTCACATCTTTCGTACATATTGATAGTGTGCACCTGCAATATATGACATTTGTGGATTTGACCTCGAACTGACTTTGGTTTTCTTATTTCTTTAAACCAAAAAAATATGAAGATGAATACCATGTACCTTTAATCATTTGAAAGAGATGTTTGTTTTTTTATGAGATCACGCTTTATTATCAGTTTGCATGTCGATGTGTGTCGCAGCACACGTCTAACACCACAAGTAAAAGACAAGATTAATGACATCAATAAATAAAAATCACAGTGTGAAACTACAGTGCATGATCGAGTGCATGAACACATCGCCCAACTCTAATTCAGAGGGAGACAGTACCTGTTGGTGAACTATGGCTGAGAGAACAACACATGGAGGTATAGTGGTGAATTAGTGAAAAACATGGATACCAGGAAGGAGAGAAAACTCGAGGTAGTGTGAAAAGATTTATTTAGAGCATCATCCCTCTATCTCCATGACGTGTGATCACCTCAGGAGAGGAAACCTCTGTGTCAGAAACATAAATATGAAGAGTGGAGAGCAGAATACAAATCTGTCACGTTCTGCAAACCTCAGCACATTCAGCAACTTAAACCCTCAGGAGGTGCCAGCTTTTAGAAATCACTGCAGCACACTGAAATGTAAAGCAATAACTGAGAGCTTATGGCGCTACATGTGATCATTCCTCATACTTAGCTGTGCTAATACAGAGGCAAGCTGAGAAGCACAGACTGTACGTGCCTCGATTTAGAGTGTCGCCATCTCTTTAAAAAAAATCCACTCTGGTCTTTTTGAAACTCGTCACCATATTCAGATTAACACACAGCACAGGTTCAACTGTCCACTCTTACTTTATAAGACAAAGACAGAAACTCTTACATCCACCTGATATGACTACACTAAACACTTTCAGAGTCAGCATTTTACATCCTGCCTTAGTTTCACCCATTGCTGTTCATTTTGGACTGTATTTGTATTTGTATTTATAATGAAATCCCCGAACATAAAAAAACCCAAAAACGATTGAATTAATTGCACCCAGCTGCACATGGTCGCAACAAAAAGGTTCCTGGTTTGAATCCCAGTCAGACTGGTCCTTCCCAGGCGGCAGTGTGTGAATAGAGGGAGGCAGGATGAATGGTTTAATATCCCTGATTAAGATGACAGCACTAATTGGTGATCAATTTGATTTCTCACTCCGTAACAGATATGAAACAGACAGTTTAGGCTGTTTTGACGTGTTCATAAATGATAGAAATGGCTAATTGCAGTCACCTCTTACTGTGGTAATTACTATCAAAGACTGATTCAGTGATGAACACTGTCATTAGCAGACGGGCAGATTTAGCTCCCGCAGATGTCATGCAAGTGCACACTGAAACTCGTGCGGAAATCCAAATTACAAACCACGAAGCTCAAAGGGAAATAGCAGTAATTATTCACAACACTATGAGTTGTAGATCAGACTAATTTGTATGAAAATGTATGGATTTATCTGAATAAAAAAAACCTGACAGACACACAGGGGGGTGAAGAAGAGGTCGTTCTCTGGTGTTCAGACAATCCTCCCCGAGGCTCCAGGTGTGTTCATACCTGCAGGCTGCTCTGACACGTTTCAGCTGCTGCTGATTTACCGGACATGAGAAACAAGACAACACACTGCTTCCTGCCTAATCTGTCCATCACTCACCTAGTGAGTATGTCATACCTCTGCTTAAAAAAAAAGGTGCATTTAAAACTGTCCAGTCACTTCCATCCAGTCCAGGCTGAAACAAGCTCTGCTCACATTGTTCCCATGAGGCTGTTTGCTGCTGTTTCATTATGATGGAAGTTTCTTGAAGCTTCACAGCCTTGTAAAAAGTGACCTGCAGAATCATTTACAGTAAAGTTGCACACACTCTGTGCTTCTTGTTCTCTGGCGTTAATGACTCTTGGAGCTCTAGTTTCCTCTGCTGTTGTCTCTGTCCTGAATAAAGAGCTCCTCTGTCTATTTCTGGTGACTCCATCCCAGTGGTTTCCATCACAATAGACCCCCAGCTGATTACCTGGGACTCTGTGGAGAGCATTGATTTATGACTCTAATCATGGAAAAGTTCTCTGCTGCAGCTATAAAGCTTTGAGTCGTCTTACATACGAGTGGAGGCTTTCCTTTAGACTTTCCTGTGGTCTCAGTTTCTTTCTCTGACAGAGAGCCAAAAGCCTGTGAGGAAGAGAATCCCCTTTAGTCCAGTTTAAAGAGTGTTTGTCCTCATCACTGGACTTTGATCATCACAGAAAATAGGAAGAATCCCACACAGGGAACATAAAATAGAGACTATCTTTAAAATAAAAAACAATCCAGTAAAGAGTTATCAGATAAGCAGTAGATGAGATTCATGCTCTTTCCTCTTTACTATCTGCCCGTTAAAGAAAAAAAAACTATCGGTCTAAAGTAGTTAAACAACAAATTCCCCAGCTGTTAAAGTGTAAGAAGAGGAGGGGAGATGATTGACAGCCCCTTCAGAAGAACAATGGGATGTAATGTGCGGACAGCTGCTGTTCGAGTTCATCGGTCTGGAACAACAGAAAAGCAGAGCTCAGCTGATCTCCGGAGGATTCTCTGCTTGAGTCCCTCCAGACTCGTTAGCTCGTTAACTTGCTCAAATCTGGTCAGAACACAAAGTCTGCAGATGAAGATCATAGAACAGGCACCACTGGTTTTTTTCTTTTTTTTTGATCCCTCACTTGAAAACTTTATTGAATTAGTCTTAAATCTTGCCGCAAGTATGCAGAACTTGGACAATAACCTGCTGTTTCATCTGTCCTACTAATCCAATGCACACCTGACAGCCGACCAGAAGAAATGATTTGCTCATTTGAAGTCACACATGTGCAAGCAAGCGGTTTATATTATTGGGCAGAGACCAGGGGAAAATGCAATGCACTGATTGTTGTTACAACAACATTTTAAGCTACCTCATTAAGGCTGTTTCTAGAAAGTGCACGGTGTTGAGCAGCGGCACTCACATCACAGGTATTGTATAAGAATATTTGAGTGCATGTAAGCGACTCACAGTGAATAACAGCTGAGGGACGCCAAATATTTACGGTGTGTGTTCTGTCTCAACGGCTGCAAGCCTGGTTGATCATTCCGTCTTTGCTGTCGGCTTCCTGTAAACATAGCATTACAATCACCGTTAGCAGTCACTGTTTAGTTAGCAGGTTAGCTGACAGAGCACATTGTGTAAACTGGCAGAATAGATTCAGTCAGTTTAGACAAACAGCAGACGCTGCCTCTGACCGAGCAGGTGTCCTCATCTGACACGCACTGATACTAATCGGACTGTTATAATCCACACAACAATCACTGTGCTCCCACAGCAATCTGGTCCAAGGGATTTCAAATGGCCAGCCAAATTAATTAGACAGAGACGAGGAACGCTAAATAAGGAGCATCCCGGAAACGAGAACAAATAGATTGAAAGGGAGATGAGAAACACTGGTCACCTGGAGAAGCCTTGAAAGTAGCTCTTATTTTCTACCATCGAACAAAAAGCCACATCTTTCTTAATCTCGTGATCTGACGTGACAGGATGAATGCCTGAGACATGTCGTGTGTGGAAGTCAAGGCTCTGTGAAAACGGAGCATCGTCTCTTAGAGGCAATCTTTATTGCTCTGTTCATGATGTGATGCAGGCTTATGCTTTTAAAGTCATTCACAAAAGTCACAGAATTATTCATCTTTTGTGAACAAATCTGAATTTTAACTAAATAGAGCAGCTTTTCTTAGAAAAAATAGAAGCCGTGGTTAAGAGAAAATCATTGTATTTTTAAAACTGAAGTATTCCTCCTCCGTTTAAACGCACTGTTACAACTGTCATGAGCATGCCAAGTCAACAACCATGTTCTTTACATGAGAACATTTCCTCGCCATTTCTCTGCAACGACCATTTCATGTTGTTAAAGTTGTGCCACCAACCAGAGGTTTGTACCTTCCAGGAGTTCATGTCTCGTCTTCTTAATACTCAAAGCGCTTCACACCTGCACATCCACACACTGATGGTGGAGGCTGCTGTGCAAGTGTCCCTCAGTACTAATCCATTCACACGCATTCATACACAAGCAGATGAAATGGTCTTGTCTTGCTGAAGTACACATCAGACATGTGGCTGCAGGAGCTGGGGATCGAACCCCCCACCAACTGAGCCACAGCCGTCATTATGACAAACGTTTTGTGTGTAATTCAGCAGCACTGACCCCACTTCCGAATCTCCTGATGTCGCAGGAAAATGTTACAGGAAGAGATTCACCACACCTGCAGATCAACATGACTGCTACAGCCACAGCTGCTATCCCAGACTTTTTTTTATTTCCACTTTCAGAGCCTGCAGATACTCCCCCATCGAGAGGGCTGAGGTAGGGTCTGGAGCTGACATCTGTTACTCATCTATGATGCTTGAAGTTCCACAATAAACACAGTTGCATCTCACAGGAAATACACCCACACGAACTGTCAAAGAGAACAGATCCTTGTTTATGTTACATTGCTGCCGGCTTTGAGCAAACACACAGAGCTCTCTCTCTCACAGGTCCAACCTGCCCAAGTGTTTCAGCCTCCGGGTTTTTGTGAGCAGTATAAACATTCAGTATTTATCATCTGTCTGATGACACCTCGGCTTATTTAGCAGCTGCAACACAAGGCCCTCAATGAGGTGGTAACAATAACCTCGTCAAATCTGGAATCTGGATGGTGGGGCATTCGAGAGAGAGAGTAAAGATACAGCAGCGTGCTCGGATGTTGCCGGTACAGTAACACTTCAACTCCACCCACTCGGGACTTCTGAGATATTGTAGATTCCTGGCTCTGCAGCACGGGAAAGTAGAGAACCAAGAGGATCAACGGCTGAACACAGTGTCAACATTACAGCCAGGCCAGCTGCCTCTTTGTGCAATCAGGTAATGTCACTTTTTCTCTGAGGCAACAGGAAGTCCCCTCTGCCCTCTGAACAATATCAGTCAGTGGAAAAACTATCAGGAAAGACACTTCTGCACAGATTATTTATTGTTTTTGTTACTCAACAGTTATAAAGCAAACCATAAAGAACTGTTATAACTGATATATCCTGTTGTACATAACCAAACTGTGCCAGACAAAACCATATCCTGATCCATTACCCACTCCTCCCTCCTTTTAGGAACAAAACCACGGTCTCTGATCTCCAGAGTGACGGAAACAGAAATGTGTTGAAAAAGAATTAGGCTTCTTCTTCTGCCAACTTTTATTTCAGAATAAAACCCTCAGTTTTGGCGTTTGGTAAAAATGACCTTGTGTTTGTTTGTTATTGTGTTTTAAAGGGTTTTATATATTTAATACCAAACACAGCGTATGATCTCACGCTGGTGAACTCCTCTGTCTCGAGACTCCAGCTGTCTGTAGGTGCTGCACCCTGAGAACGCAGCGTGTGGGTGTCGACGGACGAGGAAGCACGTCGCTCGTCTGGAGTGGAGCTGGTAGAAGTTCTGGGTTAGAGTTGATTATCAGCACAATGAAAATGTTACGAATTGAAAAGTAAAGGATGGTTTCTGCAGTTGCTGGTTTTTGGAGTAAAATCAATTTTTCTATGTTACTGCTTTTGGTGTGTCGTTTATTTCGTTCATTCCAGGGTTTTTTTTTCCACCTCTGTGTGAGGAGGAAAGTCGATTCAGCTTCTTTCAGAAGGTTGAAAACAGAAATGAGTTTCTGTGACTAACACGCTTGTGAACCTGATCAGTATCTGAAAAGCCAAATGTTGTTGTTGTATCTGGCTCTGGACTGAAAGAGGCTGAGCCTGTATGTCGTTTTTTGTTAGTGGAGCAAAAATTAAGAAAAAAAAACATTTCTAAAGGACCTTTCAGAAAGGATGCGGTGGACACTGCACGCCGCTTTCAATGTGTTGCTCTGCACAAGAGTGTATCTGCACCCTGCTGAGCTGAGCCAAAGTTAAAAAATGCTCTACTTGGTGCCGATCAGAACGCTTTCCTGATCTGTAATTCACAGGCATCAGAGAGAGAACCAGGTGGGTTTTAAACAGCGGCAAATGCTTGTTACGCTGTCGTTATAGAGGTGCTGCTCCTGGACGAACCTAAACGCCCTCAAATCAAGCTCTCAGGATTTCCTTCTTTGCTGCTCGACTCCTCCTACTGAAAACATAGAAAGACACTTTGCATCCAAAATGTAGCTTTTTTCCTGACTACTGTTTGGGTCACTTACAACATGCCTGTTTGATTGTTGCTCATGTGCACTCCCCTTGACTCACTATCTAACAGTAGTGCTATTTTACAGATCACAGGAATGAGACAATCTGGTAATCTTTGATCCATTCACTTTAACACAATGACAACTTTTCTGAATAATACAAACGGTCATGTTTGCAGAGTAACTGATGAAATGAGGAGCCGCTCACTGAACTCCACATGCACGCATTAATCACAGCTGAAGTCGTGTTAATGAGTGGAGGAAGCTGTGAAGCTGTAATCTGAGTTTATCACACTTTACATCAGACGCTCAAACGAATGATCTGTTGTTTTATCTTCCACACCTTTCCTTTTGATGTTTGTTTTCATATTCCCAGAGGAGCCACAGAGCTGCTGTCTGACAGGCTGAGAGAGAACAAATTACTCAAAGACCTACATGTCGCTATAACAGGGCCTTCACACTCCTGAAAAAGTCCTGATATCTGCAGGAGGACCTGTTTGCGTAAAAAACAAGCAGCCACGTTTTCACTCCAAATCTTCCCTGAAGTTTCTCCTGCCTGTGCCCTGCCATTTTTTTCTTCAGGAAGTCGGAGTGAGCTGATGAGAGAACGCAGCAGGATATGATCCGGGGGGTTCACTTGAGCGAGTGCGAGGGGTTGGTGACAATCGTGTGACTGCAAATTCCGCACACTCGAGTCGCGGTTTGTCAGCGCACGACGCCACCGTTCACCGCCACTTCAGTTAATGCTCCCGCTTCCAAAGTGAGCACTGCAGTCCGTCTCTGGTGTGTGCAGGTATGTGCCAGTATGCTCTGCTCCTTTTCAAATACGCTACGAGTCCATTTTCAACAGACCATGCTTTTCAACAGACCATGCTGCAATCACGCTATAAAATGACCTTTTTCTGACCTCACAGGAAGTCAGAAAAGGGACCGCACAGGTCAATTTCAAAATAAAACAGACCAGGCAGTCGCCCAGTCGCATCTTCCATCATTTTATCAACATCGTGTCAAAACAACAACAAATCCTCCTCACAAAGACAAGCAACATGCCGTCTTCAGTTTTTTTTTCTCCCTAATCCCGCGTGATCTCGCACTTCTCCTGTGATGTGTGTCCAGCTCCTAATGGCTGTGCTCAGACTCCAGAAACAGACCCAGTGGAGCAGGGCGCTCGCCGGCTGGACTCTGTGGGAAATTGGCAGTAAGGCTTTCTTTGGTGAACCTTTAAATTGCTTTAACAACAGAAACACATCCCACATTGGTCACATCAGTGAGGCCTTTCTCAAGCGCAAACATTCAGTGTAAAAAACTCTATCTCAAGTACACTTAAAACACTAACAAGACATTCATACACACATTCAGAACACATCACTAGGTTTCCTCTGCACTCTTTTTAAATGATCTTCTGGTGGCCAGAAACAGGAGCTGACATTTTTCATTTTCTAGATATACTTTTGAAAATTTGGTTTGTAAGTCTTTACAAACTTTGACCAATGTCTGCCACGAGGTCCCACTCTGATTAACCAATCACAGCCTCCCTGTCTCCCTGCTCGCTCTCTACCTCGTGAATCCACTCAACAGTGAGCTGAGGTCCACTTATGGACCAATGAGGCTCATGCATGTAAGAGAGGGGCGTGGCTAGACGGAGCACGGGGGGGAGGCAACTTTCAAAATCATGCTTGTTTTTGAAAATGACCAACCCTGACTTTAACAGGGAAACAGTTCTTATGACTGTAAAATAAGGTGGACTGAACCCACCCGAGGCTACTGTAGACTGAGGTAGACATTCAGAGCTCTATCTCATCTGATGCAAATACATTTCACTTCCCTTTATATACAGTATTTAACTATGAAAATGAAAAGCAATTTCATCCCTTCCCGTACACACAGACCACTTCTGTCCTTCCAGGTGAAGATAAGACGGATCACATTTATTTTTGTCACAATCACAACACTGAGCTATTAGCAGACGCATAGAGCTGAACAGCAGAGCACGGGATGCTGCTGGATGCTCTGTTTGGATCAGACCCTCCCCGCTCCCTCAGGGGAACACCACTGTTGTCTGTTTCATCTCACCATGTCTGACTTTATCAGACTGTGGTTACTGTTGGCAACAATCAGGTCTGTATAGTCAATAACACACCAGCCTGCCGAGACTGTAGCTCCAAGTTAGACAACAACAAAAAAAACTTGTTACAGAACTCATTCGCTCCAAAAACAGAAAATATAGCCCGTAAACACAGGCGCCTACGTTGGTGTTCCTTCTGGCTACGCAACATGCACTGCAGCTGTGTACCTGCAGGAGCCACAGGATCAGATCAGCCTTTCATCGTACTGTCAGCTCTGTGTGTATGTGTGCTACCTCGTCCAAATACTTTTTCATTCTGCAACTCTGGGTTCTGAACGTGAAATATAAATCCATGCACATTGTGTCTTTGAGCATGGAGCTCCAATCTGCAGTGCAACAGCAGGAATCAAGCCAGTGGACCATGTGACATGTTCATGTTCTGCATGCTCTTTTTGACCCTTTTCTGTGCATCACACAACACCACACACTGAAGCCTCTGCTTCCGCTGTGGTCAACACGACACACTGCCAGCGTGACCCTCATCACCAGCAGTGGGCACGCAACAAGAAGGAGAGAGAGAGAGAGAGAGAGAGAGAGAGAGAGAGAGAGAGAGAGAGAGAGATGTTTATGTTCTCAGTATGAGTCGAATCAAAGGTTGATTAAGTGTAGAGGACTAATGTGGGATTCAAGCGCTAAACGCTGAACATTATTCACAGCCTCTCTGACAGGAGAGAAACCTGCAGCTTTATGAGTGAACTGAAAGGACTTGTTTTTTGTTTTTTTTACTGGTGTTGATCATTTCTTTGTGAAGCACTTGGTTTATCTTTGTGGATTGTACAAGTCACAGTTTCTCATTTTCAGAAACATTTGCACTCGCTTCATGACAATGAGATGAAGATGGGATCCTCTATTTTCAGTAAAGAGGACAACGATTAACTTCCTCACCTTAGTGCAGCTGAACTATTTCAGATGCTTTAAAGAAAAGTAGAGCGTTCAGTTTAGCCGACCAATTAGAGCTGGAGTTGAGCTGTCTGTGTCAGTTAGTCTGCAGAGTCCTGCAGCACAGCAGCAGTCTGACTAACTCGCAGGAAATGAGGAGAGGCTGAAGAGCTCAGCTGTTTGTTCAACATGCTTTAACTCCTCTGTTGGTTTATAATAAGGTCAAAGGTCACTGTGGAGGGCAGCGACCTTTTCATATGAGAGACTCGTGAAACCTTTGCAGAGCTGGAGAGAGACGCTCCCTTGACAGAACATCACTTAGCTGAAGGAGAGAGACAAAATACGATAGGCCAGTCACTGTCAATAAAAAAAGGTGATGCCCATATTTAGATTTGTAACTCCTGAACCTAAGCAATCACAGCTTTGTCACAGCAACCTCCACTGACGTGTTGGCTCTGTTCGGCTGCACACAGCTGAGCTTACCGGATGGTGTTTGGTGATTTTAACAAGCCTGTTAAGACAGATTTAAGAGGGGTAACAAAGAAGGACATGCCAAGAAGAAGCAGGAACCATCATTTTCCCATGTGGACTTTTCCAAATACAAAGGACGAACGCACTGCAGTATCAGCTGTTCAGTTGGCTAAAGATGCAACAGAAGGGGCCACTACACTTAAGTCCATGGCAACTGTGAGTGGGACTTCCCTGAAGGCAGCACGCCACGAACCGAAGAGGCGAACGAGCTGAAAACAAAGCATGGAGAGAATGGCGAGGGGAACAACAACCATGAAAACATAAGGGTCTCTTTGAACTCTGATGTTAACACAAGATGTATGATAAATGAGCGTTATACATTAAACTTTGAACCTTGGATACGACCGTACAAAAGTGACTCTTCATTCATTAAAACATTAAACATGTCAAAGCGGTTCACTGTGAGCAGAGGAAGCCTAAAGGGCGTGGCTAAGGATGTAGAAGAGCATCTCTGGTTGCAAAATATTATTGATAGTAAAATGAGGCTGTGAGTCCAATAATATACGATGATAACACAAAGTCTAGAAAATGTTAAACAACTGTGTGCGTGCCTGTGTGAAGAAAGAGGATTAACATACAATGATATGTGCATAATAGAGTGCAGAGATAATCCCCAACATGTGCTGCAGGGGCAGGATTAGCATCCATCTGCTTTATCACTGACATGAAAATAACCATACAGTACGCATCCAGAATATTAATACAGGAAACCAGTGAACGCTTTAACATTCAACTGTGACAAACTGTGAGGCTGATCAGCTGACGACGAGAGGTGTTCAAAATATCAAGATGACGACATTCATAAGACTGTGAACAACTGACCTCGAGGTGAACGTTTTTTTTATTGACACGTTACTGTGACAGCATGACCAGGTGGCCAACATTTGGCGGAGTAAATCACCAGCTGCATCACAATACAATATTATAATGATTCTTTGGACACTGATATTTGAAAGTACCATAAAGAATGCCACATTTCAACATCGAATCGATTTAATAAATCAGCCTCATAAGTGCCACATTCATGAAACGTTCAGAGGAGAGAGTGGGGGATGGCATGCAGCGAAGGGCTGAGGTCGGATTTGGACCCACGGTCGCAGCGATGAGGACTTCAATCGTTAGGCCATCCGAGGCCCCTTTAAATAGGACTTTAAAGGTGTGTGTGTGTGTGTGTGTGCTCCTTTGACTATCTCCATCATTAATACTTTTCATAAATACAGCAAAACTACCGTTTTTTTTTGGTTTTTCTTTTAGAAGTCACAATCCCATTATCACATCAGAAGAGCCTCGTGTGTGGAGTGTTTTTCATAAACCTATGTGCGTTGTTAGAAAGTTGACGATGACACAGGTGGGTGGAAAATGCAGAACATGTGTGCAGGGGGAATTCTATCATAAAGGCATAACTTAAAGAAGATGTTGATGTTTTGACTTTCCATTGATTTGGATCTTTAGTCAACCAATGGATGTGTAGTTTCAGATCGACTGATCTTCACAGCCCTAATGGACATTATGCTTTTTTTTAAAAAGACACGGCACCAGTAACTGAGCCCAAAACTCATTTATAGGGGTCAGAGGGGAAACGTTTTCTCATTGTTCCACCACCGTCTTAAAACCAGACATTGATTTTCAGCAAGTAAAGTCCCCCCCCCCCTAGCTGCCAGTTCAGGAACTGCAGCCAATACAAAGGAGTATAAAACCTGCATCGTCTGTCCTGAAAGCTTCCTCCACTTGTTTTTTTAAAGCCTCTGTAAGTCACAACTTCATAAATAACTTTTTGTTTACATTCTTTCACCATCCTTTTGATAAGCTTCTTAAAAAAGTTTATGTTTTAAATCCATAAGTAAGGCCGATATGATTACACGATCCACAGCCTGGGAGAATGTATCTTCTCAGCGCGGTGTGTCTATTTAAATGTAAATTTTCAGAGTCTGAGGTGAGGATTTGTTACTGAAACACCCTGTAACACGTTCAATCAGAGGGAGAAGATTTTCTCTGGGGTTTTTTTCTTTTTGTTTTTTACCTCCAGGCAGACATTCTTTTTTTGTATCTGTCTTTCAGTGAGTCTCTGCATCTCTCTTTTTTCTCCTTGACTGTTACCAATTTTCTCATTAAAAGTGGAAGTAGCTGAAGTGAGCAGGACAGAGCTCATTAATGCTCGCATACGTCCAACACCTGTAGATGAAGGAAACCAATTTCCCAGCACAGCCGATAAGACATTCATAGTATTTGGAAGCGATGAGAAAAAAGGAAGGACAGAAAATAACATGTGTCTTTCTCTCTTAAAGCACACAGTGACCATGTTCATTTCAACTCATTGCAAACTAGCAGGGACATTTAACATTTGATATTGTAAAACCAGTCATAATTTTCTCAAATGATTCAATCTCAGCAGTAGTTAACTTGTAGATTTCTCGGCTTTGTCCTCACATTTAGCCAATACACAAAAAACTCACTCTGTAAAACCAGAAAGTGCCTGATTCATTAAGACTGGATTGCACCGACTAGTAGCACCTGCAATCAACCCCGTTTTATCACCCCATGTACAGAGGAACTTACACGATGCCGGGGCAAAGTCGTCCTGCTTTGTGCAGTTTGCTCTGCTTGTGTGTCGATCTGCATCTTTACTCTGCACGGAGATGAGCTCGTACGCTGAGGCAGATCAGATTTGTCCACAGAAAAGATGATGAGCTAAGATGGGAGGGGCAAAAATGACTTCCATCGTCATGGTAACAGCTCCAAGCCTCTCAAACAGAGGTGTTCAAAGTGTGGAGCCGCTGGCATCCCTGGTGAAATAAAAATAGTAACATCAAAGTCATATTTACAGACTTTAACAAAACATTTATTTTCAAAGTCAAATCGGCCACGCCCCTTATTACCAATATTTCTTATCCTTCATTAAAAGTCAGATGAGATGAACCAGGCTGTAAACACAGGTGATTATGAATGGGTGAGTGTGAGATGTGTGGGCTTAAAGACTAAAGCCTAAAGTGGACAATAGAGGGACTGCAGGTATTTTTCACTTTAGCATTGGCTTCATTTTTCCACATCAGAGGTTGTTTCTTGGACTGAGGTCATTAGCCAATGAAATCATTAGTTAATGAAAGCTGCACAGGGTGCAAGGTCAGAATTCAGTCGCTCATATTTTTATTTAATAGGGGCGCACTGCTTCATATTTCATATGCAGATGAGGCAATGCTTCAACTCTCGTTCTGTCCTGCAGAACCCAGATCAACAAACCACAGAGAGAATAGAACAAACCTGTTACTAATTATGAGTCTGATCTCTTCATTTTTCTGTTCATGATGCTCAGCAACATCAACGTGCAGGACCCGTGTGTTCGTTGTAAAAGCCACGCACGTAAACGCAGCACAGTCCGTGTTGAGTAACCAACAGTGGAGGCTTCCAGTTCAAGAAGCAGATTAACTGAAGAGGATGTTTGTGCTCGTCAAGGCTGTCTGTTGGAAGATTATCCTCTCCCTCTGGCATCATCGGTGACGAGGTGTTTGTGTTTGTACTGACGTCAGTTCCTTATGGATTTAAAGCTTTATGTCACTTCCTGGATATCTTCTTTGTCTCTTATGTGTTTCCACCTCAGTTCTCAAACGAGCAGCAGGAGGGCTGACATGACTGAGTATGTATGAAATCCTCCTCCATGTGTTCTTTAACATGTCAGAAACCACAATATCAGCTCCATGTGGCATCAACAAAGACAACACGTTCAAATACCTGAAAACCACCCGAGTCGCTCGTTTAGTGATCTGACGACATGCAGTTTATTTTTATTTAACAGAATTGATGATAACCTTTATACTGAATAATATATCCTGAAGAAACCAATTAATAGAAAACCCGTGTTAGCTGTGCCTCCCACCAGATTCATCATAGACACCGGGAGAAAACTGCAGCTTCCTATTCATCATAACTCTGTCCAAATATGCTACAGGCTCGATGCTGAACACACTGGGGATAAACTGGGGATGTCTTCAAACATCAATCAATCTTTATTTGCCGATTTATAGCAGGTTTTATCTTGAGGTGTTTAACAGGTGGCTGGGCGTCAGGTGATAGAAGTGCTAGATCACCTCGATGAAGGGTACGGGAGCTGCGTCTACTCGAGAGCCTGACCTCTGCTGCCAGGAGAAGACTCGTGTTGATGTTCGACCGGGCCTGTTGGTGAACTTTACTCTCCAGTAGATTTTGTATTTGTGTACATTCCTGTCTCTGATCACGGAGGAAATGTCATTTGGTTTCAGTTAATGTCAGCTGACACTCTCAGAGGCCGGTCAGAGCTCTCTGCTCTTCTATTAATATTAATGTCTGATCAAAAGGTTAACTCAGTTCAGTGTGTGAGCTTCATGAGCTATGCCACTCGTTCATTAGAGATGCAGTATTCCTACAATTCACCTGTGTCTCAGCTTGATCCCTCTTTTCTCCATGCAGCCATTTATATATTCAAAACACATCCTGTAAATTAATTTGTGATAACGGAGTCAGATCGCAGCATGCAGTTAGAATAACAGTCTATTAATCCTGCTGATAAGATGACTAATTCATGACTGATTACTCTCAATCTCATGGCTTCATCAGACGCAATTATCATACTTTATAATGAAGAGCTTGAGTGTGTACATCAACCACAAACAGCAGCATTCAGGAGAGTGAAATGGAAAACCAGGCCATTTAAACTAACTGGTCTTCTAATCGTTATTGCACTCAGTCATATTTACACGACGGGGAAAAAAGTGTTCCTGACGTCCTCAACAGTGGATGAGGCAGGATCACAGAACACAGTATATATGTATATATATAACACCTGATCTGCTAAATATATATATATATATATATATATATATATATATATATATATATATATATATATATATATATACACACAGCGAGCCCTTACTTGTCTGATATTGTCATACAAACTCCAAAAGGTACAAACAACACAAACACAGAGAAGAGGTTAAATTCAGTCATTCAATAGAATTGAGGCGACACCAAGCAGCAACCTCCGTTCTTGAAAAATGAACGTTAGGTGTGTTTTGTTTCTTTGTTCAGACATAAGATACAAGAGTAGATGTAGCTCTTTACCTGACAGTTTTGGCGAATGTCTCACAACACGCCTATAGAAGTAGGAGACATGATGAACGCTTTTGAGTTATTACTTGAAAAATGAAACTAATGCGAAGTACAAAATCCTGCAGTTCATCGAGTGTCCACTAGAGGCTAGCTGCACTAGCCAGAAGTCACATACACACCACAGGTGAAAGAGCTGTTTTTACTGCATTACTTAACATGTTTACAGCCTGGTACAAAACACTAAATAGGTTTGATTAGTTGTCATCATGGAAGCAAACACTGCACAGGGGGATTTCTTTTAAATACGGTTCCCTATTGGTTTGATAAAAGAAACTTTTTATCCATAGTATTTTGCTTAGCTGACATGATTGACAGGTGGGCTCTCTCCCTGATTTCCATCTCTAGTCACTGTCTTATATCTTTCCAATAAAGGCACAGAAAGCCAAAAAACTCGAAACTTTACAACAACACTACAGGTAAAACAAAGTGATTAAAATACTGACAGCAGATCACGTCATGTACTTAACTGTACACGACGTGACATTTTCTGGGGAGTTGAGCAGATACATAAAAACATTCATGACAGTGTTAATGGGCTGTGTTTTTTTTTTTTTTAATCGGACAACTTGAGGGGTCTCCCACATCACACTACTCCAACAGAGCAGTAACAACATCTCATTAGTGCTTTGGGATGGCGTGTTCACTAAAGGGGATGTGATGAGATTAAGGATCACAACACACAACCATTCTCCGTCGGCTTTATGCCTGAGAACCTAAGAAGCAAACAAATCACTCATTAAATTTACAAAGTGTAAGTTGTCCTAATTAATTGGATTAATCCCACAGAAAGGTCCCTATCCTGCTGAACAGAGAAACACCTCACTACAAGCTTCAGTCAGCAGCAGAGCAACATAAAGGAGCCTCAGGGAAGCAGAGGTCTTAATAATTAAACTGTGCACACTGCAGGTATCAAACTCATTTCTTTTAACAAGCATCTTGTTTCTTATTCTTGCTGCCAAGTCTCGTAAAGGGCTGCTGACTCCTCAGAAAACAAACGAAACAAACAAATGAAATCCAACCAGAACATTATCTATACCACTTCTGCACGGGATCACGTCAGAGCTGATCCCAGCTGTCATTTGTTCGACAGTCATTAAAAGAGGTCATATATATACATATATATATATATACACATAAATATAGATCCGATCTGACTGACTGTCCACATTGTAAATTGCAGGTGACCAGATGATCTGATCTGCCCGTCCATACTGACATGGTCTAATCCACATTGATTTCTATGGTAACAGGTTACGCCCAGCAAATGCAACAGCAAAATGGATGACAGAGAAGTGTGTCTATTTCTGACACATACAGTCTTGTGGAACAGTCTCTCTGGGATCGTTTTGCTCCATGTTAGTTTTTATCCTCACTGTTTTCTTCCACCAGCCGGTTTGTATAACGCGCACTGAATTAACTTCCGGCTTGCCAGATCGACGTCGTCATTATCGATGGTGTTGCGTTGCGAGTGACGCAGAAGACATGTTGAAGTGACTGAATCGTTCAGATTCAAACGGATCTGAAGGAATCAGATATGAATCTCATTTGAAACCACCTACTGTACGTATATGGTTTGAATCAGATTTGGAAAAATCAAATCTCATGTTCCTTTTTGTGTCCAGACGGGCAAAAAAAACAAACCACATGCACATCTGGATGTGCAAAAAATCTGATTTGGAGGTGAACAAAGCCATAGAGACAGACAACCAGCCAAACTTGCATAATGAGCGTGTGCTCGGACTGTGGGAGGAGCCACACATGCAGGGTGGAAACTCAACACAGACGGGCTCAGTCCAAAGGGGATCCGAACCACCAACCTCCTCGCTGTGAGGCAACGTTGCAAACCACTGAAGCCATAAATATGAAATAATACATCAGATTAGTAACCACACAGAAACAACTTGCTGCCTTCTGCTCCCAGCTGACACAATCCTCCCATGAGTGTCTACCATCTACTTTAACAAACTGTTTCCCCAACACTGACTTGCTCTTTTCTAAAATCATTCTCACCATGTGAAGTCCAGTCCACTGACCTTCATAACTAAAGCGTGTGTGCCCTGGCTGTTTTCAGCCCACGGCGTTTCTGTACTTCAGCGGTCAGTAAGAAGGCCTTCAGCCTCTGATCTACAGACTGTATTTAATGTTCTTAATTCATGAGCTGCGCAGGTTTAAAACTCTGATTTAGCACGAAAGACTTCAGCACCTCAGACCACTTTAAGTAATATGAGTTTTTCTCTTCCCCACTTGTGAGAGTAGGGCCTTTAAAGGAGCAATCTGTAAGATATCTACTGAATTACATCTTTAAATGACCTTTCTCTCTGATCAGTCATGAAGGAAACCTGCTGTGTTGAAGCTTCTCTGACAACGATGCAGCAGCCAGTATGTCCTCCTTCTAACTTTAGATTCTGCTCCTGAATGCTCTGGATTTGTTTGGACCAGAGAAGGTAGGCGGTTTTTAGGCACCCCCACACGGCCTTTTTGGACGCCCCTGGGTTTTCTTCGGCAAACGTCAGACCAACAGGTGTTGCAGCGATGGACGCGGCTAAGAGAACTGCTTCAGATCAAATGGAAGATAACTATGTAATAGCATTCAAAAGCAAGAAGGTCCTAAAACCTCAAACCTGGGTGATTCTGGATTCTATTGTCTCACGTCACAGACCCTCAGTTTTGAAACCCTGCGGACTCATTCAGTTCACAATTCTGCATCTTACAAAAATAGACATGTGTTTTCTCAACCAAAAAAAAGGCTGTGATAAGGAATACTTTGAGACACGGTTACAGTGAGGCAGGCGTATCGTCATCCAGAGCTCAGCGGACACAAACACGCTCTACAGGTCGACTAACTCGAGATTTGGAGAACCATGAAATCCAATTGCGTTGCTCAGGCGTCTCTGTGGAGCGACACATTTGTCTGTGTGTTGAAGTGAGTAGGATGCTGCTGCTGTGCGTCAACCACAACACAACAAAACACACACAAACTTGACTTGTGTGTGTGGTCTGTTTCACACAGAGAGGGTAATAGGTCATTTATGCAGAGTTTTCCTCACAACAGCAGAGTGAGACAGAAGAGGTGCAGAGAACTGGATTACACTGTTTATCTGACAATAGTGACAATAATGCTGCAATGAATATCACATTTACTGGATGGTATTATTGGCTAGAAAACGGTGAATGGTGAAAGACCCAGAAGCAAATACGCCTTGTGTTCCTGTGATGTGTTTAAACTGTTCTTCGTGTGCGCACTGAGCTCGGGAAGAGAGCTTCATCCAGCTTCTCTTCGCTTCCTGATGACAGATAACTCTGAGCACGGCGTCCTGACAAGTGATCTCGCTTTGTAGTCCAGGAATATTCACATGAGCTCTGCGGCTGAGAGAAAATTATTACTCTACGTTTAATGTGTTGTAATGTGTGATTGGGGCCTCTGAAAGAAAAGATCCTGTTCGGCTATCTTACTGACAGAACTGTAAGTTTCCAAAAATCACCGGACATACAAAGTTTGTTTTTATAACGAAAAGTTTCAGACTGCGAAGAGGAAGGAACGTAAAAGCGAGTTTCTGTGAAAATATAACTGGGGAGACTTGGACAGCATGGACTGTATGCTCTTCAACAAGAGCTGGATGTAAGATTTTAACTGTGATATACAACAACATGCCAGTCATACACCGATTACTACCGCCCTCCCTTGTGTCCTGTGGTAGACACGCCCGGCTTCTGCCACACCCTTTCAGAACAAAATTGTCAAGATTTGAAATCCTGAGAATTCAGACCTGAGCAGATCAGGGAGGTTAGGATTGGATCTTTCTACCTCTCACACTACCAAATAATCTGGGCAGATGATTGGTTCAGAGCAGCCTCGAGTTGGGAACACCTCCCCGATTGTCGGGAAGGAGGAAGCAAACGTCAAAATATTTTTTCCTTAAGTTTGAGTCAGGCCTGAAGGGTCCATCAGGCTTCTTTATGCAACAACATCAAACATGTCCTGGCTATCTGACAGAATGTTTCATTGGTTGTTATCCAAATCACACCCTGCAGCAGGAGTCATGCTACATTTTTCACATCTTGTAACTCTACTCTTCCAGAAAAATGTTAAAAAAGATTGTTGTGTAGCTTCATCTGTGAGACTCGAAAAGTCAGAGCATCACTTTGAGATTGAAGCCTTTAGTATTTTTTCTACTTGTGTCTATGAATAAAAAGGCTTTTATGTAAATATGAGATCTTCGAATCATCATGGGCACAGAACAAAATCAACAAAACATGTATGTGTAATAGAATTCAAATGAATATTCATCAAGAGCTATTAGCATTTGTGGAAAACATTGCCTGTGTTTCTTGGAGGTGATGATACCTGGAGGAGAATTTTCTAATCTCTCGGTCACACTTCATTTGACTTCTCATTAACATTCAGTAAAGATTCAAAACACCTCGCACCACATGAAGCATTCAGTCTGCCTCATTTAAAGTTCACTCGAAAGGTCTGTGACCTTACCGTCGAAAATGTAACTTCAATTAGTAAATGTCAACTTTATTCAAGCTTTTCCAAAATGACTCGAGACTTCTTTTTTCCTTTTTTTTTTTTACTGTGCGAGTCAACACAGCTGCAGTTTAGCTCATCGTCAGCAGGACCGGATGACAAAATGGAGGATGTGATGTGTTTTTAATCGTTTCATTTCCTCGTCATCTTGTGTTCATCAGAATCCCTCTCCTGTAGTTTTCTTCAGCAGGATCCATGTGTGCATGCGGCCTGTCACTCACGAGCTGATTGCCCCCTCTCTCGTTAATACTCGTGTTTTACGACGGCGCACGCTGCAAGCACGCCATTGAAGCCATATGAGGAGGCAGTTCGTGGTGCTTGAAGGATGATGGAGGTGCATGATGGTCACTGTAGTTCCCACTCCGCTCTGCTCCACTGTGGCTGAAACAAAGACGTGTTCTGTTTCACGTCTTACTGTGACAGGTCGACGACGGTATCGACACCCTTTCGTTCGTGAAGTGGACGCTCACATTACATCGTGTTGGATGACATGCACTTTGTAAGACTGCTGAGTCACCATAATAAACATGTGCTGCACTGACACACAGAGACCAGGAGGGGAATGTGATGTTTAAGCCTCATGGACTAACAGCTTCATCACTCACACAGCAGACAGCAGCAGCAGATCGTTAAACACACTGAAGTTTCAGATTGTAGATCGGTCTGTATATATTTGCTAAAGACTCAACGAGTGAAAGTGTCCTCTGTGATGTTTAGACAGAGTGTGTGATCCGGCTAATCACGAGCTAATGACTGTCAGATTACAGTGTGAAGGTTCAGTACCCTGATTAAAAATGTTGGGATAATTAATGAAAGCTGATGCGTTGATGAAACTGGATGTTTCAGAACCTGAGAGATGAGGGCAAACCTCGATGAGAGCAAGCTCACACTAACAGCTATTCATTACCATCTTATGTACATCTGCCATCATCATGGTGGAGGTCAGCACTTGTTTTAAAAAAAGATCATGACACTCTGTTTACAAGGAGTCAAACGTTAGATTCCATATTTCACCATCAGTCACAGCAGGAAGGAAAGACTAATCCTTCCCACAAAGCCTGAAAAACACAAACTCGTGTTTTTAACACAGAGATTTGTAAGTGATAAAAACACTGAAGAGCCTCCCTGCTGCCTCACTGTGATTGCTGCTGGAGAATGAATCCTGAGAAGAAGGTGATTCTTTCAGAAAGTCATGAACACTAAGTTTAAGTCGTAAACATCAGCAGATCAGCGACTGTATTACTGCAGCTCTTCATCAGCCATTTCATTCGAGTTTCGTTGTGTATGTCATAGCTCTAAGAAAGGTATCGGCCAATATATCAGTATCAAAATTTTTCTCTCCCCAATATCGATATCGGCTCCAAAAATCCCTCATCAGTTGAGTCCGAAATAAAACGGTCCGAGTTTCCCCCTTTCAGAGTGTTGACAATATTTGTGCTCGACTGGATGAGGTGAATGAAAAAAAGAGGAAAATATTTTATTGTCCTTCAGTTTGATCGTTCCTCCATCTCTCTCTCTCTCTCTCTCTCTCTCTCTCCCTCTCTCTCTCCCCAGTGATAGCATGGTGCTTCAGGGCTTCATTACTTTCAGACCTGCTGCAGTTCCATCTCATTTGTCTCATCTGTTACGCTGCTTTGTCTTTTCAAAGTAAATCTTGGTTAAAGGCAAATGAAAAAAATCTTTAATTACTTTTTATAAAGACAGGCGGTGGGTGAGATTGAACTCTGGAAGGAAAGAAGAAAGAAAAAGAAATAAAGTCTCAAATGACTCTTTGGTTGTATAAAATTGGATGAATTAAAGTTAATTACTAGAATGATTACCTGAAGAAGTCAGGTGCACTGGTTATAATCAGTGGTGCTTTAAAGCTGGGGGTGTGTATCGATCCTTCAAGGTAAGAGGTGAGGATAATGGAAAATTGAGTATTGACAGGAAGTATTTTCATTTGAAAGTCAGCCTTTCAAGGTTAGCCAGGAACTAGTCAGTCCGTGAGAAGGACTTCTGCTAAAAAGTGGAGCGAATGCTCACTTTGTAACCGAACAGGATACAAAAAGAGTTCAACATTAAATGTTGTTATTTTCTCTGTCAAACGTTCTGCCATCATCAGTCCTATAGTAACAAGCTAATGTAAGGACGCCGTAGTGTATTCTCTGGAGAATTCACCTCCAGCCAATAGGAGGGGGGAGTGACCTTTATATGCTGTGACTGGAGTGTCTATACACACGTCCACTACGATCTCAGTGCTCGTAGTTAAACGGCTGTATTCTGTTTGTTTTGTGATGTTCTTCTCTCCTCTTTAGGTGATGTTGTCATTCCATTGGACGACACGGAGCATTGATACAGATACTGTCATTATAGCTTCATGTAGTAGACTCTGTTAGTTCGTCCGCCACTTCCACTGAAACGTCATAAAAGATTTGACACTACATTTGTGAAACGCTAACAAGATCATTTCAGCTGTCAGACATGTTTTTTAAAGTTGCAATTATTATTATTTTTTTTTTTAAGTGAATCTCAATTTAAAACGTTTTTAATCACTTGCTTAATGTTTTGCATTTCAATCCAGTTTTTGTGATGCATTTATATTGTCCGCTGAATATAGTATGTTCAAAACTAAGATCTGAAGGCTCACAGTTTGCTCCTTCTCTGCCGTGCATAAAGTGCCCTGCAGACCCCACCCAGGAGCGCTGTGGTGGTATAACACTGCTTCCACATTTTACACCTTTTTCTCCCATGGAGAATTCAATGATTCAGCTCAAACTCAGTTTCACAGAGGATAGGGAGACGGAGATTCAAAGTCATTAAGAGTGAATTTGGCAGGACACCAAAGTCATCGTGACCCCATTGGCTGATCAGAAACATTCATGATTGATGAATTAAATCAGATTTTCTTACTGTGTGACGCCCACTGTGACTCTGGAGGATGTCTTTGTCGTTCAGCTGGCACACACATACACTCACACTTACACACACACACACACACGCACACACTCACATAGTCAGCCATCTTACCTGAAACAGAGACAAGAGAAAAGAACGAATGTAATTATCAAATCAACGACATCTTGAGCACTATTCAGAAACACTTGCAGATTCAAAGCTCTGTTGACATGATAAAAAAACATATTTCGGACTGTACAGGCAAAGATGAAGGGAGCCTGCTGAGTCAGATGTTCTCCATCCTTCCTGACGGTGAGTCACCTGCAGAGCATCTCAGACCCAAGACCTTCTCATGGTGCTGTTTTTATGCACAACAGAGATTTGTCACAAACACTGTGTCATACACTGTAGGATTACTGTGTAGTATAGACGTTGAGTACTGCACGCTCTCCTTTGAGAGAAAAGTTGAGGGCATCATTTGGACTGAAGGGATTGCAATGACACTTCTTTGTGGTTTTTCAGCCGGCAGCCAGGAGACAAGCACGCATCAGAGGGTCTCTTCACCTCGATGTGAAGAAACACATGCAGCCAGTTCAGCCTCCGTTAAACAACACGTTACTTTCAGGTTGCCAACTCGTCAGTGTAGTATGATGTGACTGTGGTGCACAAGCAGGATATGTAGGATTACTGCAACTATTTTATTAAACAAGCATATATTTAAATAAATAAATAGATCAAATACAAAAAAAATCAAGTAAATAAATAACCTTTGACCCCTAAACTGAGTGATTATACCAAAAAATGGATCCATTGTTTCTTTCACCAAAACTGCAAAACAGCTCGCACAGTTTACTCTAAGAAATGTTCAGATTGATGCGATTTAAAACAGCTCGGTTGGCTTGTTTCAAAATGGCCACACACTAACTTAACAATACTAACCCTACAGACAAGACCCGTTTGAAGCCTGAACATTAAATGAGCAAACGCACACATGTGACTTAAAGGTGCTGAGTGTTAACAAATCACTAGATACGATCAGAACACGATGTTCCCAAAGATGTACTCATTGATTTGCTTTATGCATTAAAGAACACAACGTTTGGAGCCCAGTCAGACAATGCTGCGCCTGAACACAATGTCAACATTCATCTCATGTAACAGAATGTAGTGCAGTTGACTTTGGAGACAGTGATGGACAGCGAATGTTCTGAGCTGTAGCGAGGGCTTCAGCAAACACTGTGTGCTGAAGTCCTGAACAGACACATCTCACCGGTCTGACATGAAAAGTACGCTACCACTCCGGTACGCCCTGTTCTGGAGTTGAGAAAGCAGGCATCCCAATGACCGATTTCTACTCACAGTTTGCCTCCGATCGACTCTTCGTAAAGACGTGTTGGAGGTTACAAATCTGTTTACTGAAGCTGGAGCTTTTAACAGTCCACATTATGACAACAACAGATGATATAAAGAGTGTCAACAAGCTGTACAACAAGCTATCCCTCAGATTCTGCAAAGCTCTCTGAGTGAAATCAGTCCACAGGCTGAGTAATGAAGCTCTCTTCCACTTGAATCTGTGTCCTTAAATGTTTCTGAAAGCTTCAACGAATCAGAGAGGACCTATTATGGACTGATGGGAAGTCAAAGACACTCCACTGTCATTTCTACCAGCAGACAAACACTCCTCGGAGGTCCTCTTCACCTCGCTCCGACAAAGAGAGGGAGCAAGGTGAAGCTGCAATTATGAAGGTGAGCAATCCAGAGGGATAAATTGCCTTTGGTGATATAAGTGGACCCAGGGGCTTTAAAAAAAATCACATAACGCCGACATTTGAAAATTAAAAACTTTAAGTCTGATAAAAGGCTGCACTGTGGTGTAGCAGCTCGTGCAGATGTGAGAGGGTTCCTGGTTTGAATCTCTGTTGAGTTTTTTCTGTCTGCATGTTCACTGTGCGCATGAGCGGGTTCTCTCCCTGCACTGTGACTTCCTCCCACACAGTTGGTAGGTTTATTTGAGACTGGGATCGGCTGCAGCCCGCCGTGACCCCAAACAGGAGAAGCAGTATATATAATGGCTGGATTCAAGTTAAAAATAAATAAATAGAAATAGTTAATCAGAAATGAATCACAAAGCTTGACGGAAAAAATGACCCTGTGTTTATCATTAAAAGGTTAAAAATACATTTCTGTTCTTTTTATGCTGAGCAGCTGAATGTCCCCGAAGTCGCAGAAAATACACAGAGAGGAAAATACTATTTCACACAGATAAAAATAAAGTAAAATATGCAGTCCAATGTGTTTTGGATCCGCACCTCGAGCTTTTACTTGCAGGGTAATGAGCATCATTAGCCGCTTCTTTAAAGTGTACTTTGTTCCCACGCAAGCTCCCAAGTGACGCGCCGCTAAAATGCATTTATTGAAGTTACCGTGGGAATCGGAATATTCCAGATCCAGAGACGTTTGCGTGTGTTTAAATATTTAAAAGGGGTTATATGTTTCATAAATTCACTTTGTGTCTACAACATCGACTGGAGATATTAAAGGACGAAGCTGAGTGACGTCACCCGTCCGTTCCTGCAGGGGGCTTTGCATCCTGTCGATGGTGATCTTGCTGCTTGATGTTCAATCAACCTGATGACAGGCTGAGAGCCCGAGCTCTTCTCACTGATCGATCCAGGAGCTAATCAGACCTATTTTGTGTTTTCGAACCAGCTTGTACACGTGTTCTTTTCTGCTGTAAAAAAACAAATGGGGTGTGTATGTGACTTCCAGTACTTCTGCAGCCAGCCTCCAGAGGACACTCTGCAGGATTTTGCATCAGCTTCATTTTTTAACACCAAAGGTTACTGTTTGGTTTGGAAGCATTAGCTAGATTTTGCAAATTTGAAATCAACTTGGAACAACTGAGATGCCGAGGCAGGTTTTGAAAATAAAGAATAAAAAGTGTCATGTCATAATTCAAACAACTTAAAGGAATGCAGGAAAGACAAGAGTAGATACTGGCTTCATTGGAGTTCAAAATGGGACCAGAGCAGAGGAACACTCTGAAACAACTTGATACATTAGCAATATGTGATATTTCTCAGCTCAGTGCCCGGGGAGGCTCACAGAGCCTTCATTTCACAGCTCATAGTCTTTCTGTGGCACTTTCAGACAGAACGCTTCATCTGACGCAGACAGAGCTGTTGGACTTTGATCTGATCATTAAAACGATTCAGAGTCAGTTTATCAAAGCAGTTCGAACAGCGATGGAGGTCCGTTTATTTCCTTCAAAGAGACAACAGACGGTGCAACAGTGGAAATATCCTCTTTGTTATAACTCTTTGTAAATGATTTATTGTGGAGCTGATCGATAGTTTCAGTAATTACTCTGACCGGCCAGCAGTGTTTCTGTGAGGAACGAGAACGCTTCAGCAACAGACAGAACAGTTGCCTTGAAACAGTTTGAAATCATAATTTCTAGAGGACAGTCGCTCAGACTTTTAGATGAGGACATCCATTCTGCTGGAAGAGCTGTTCATTGCCCCCCCCCCTCACAGTGCAGTGACCGTGATCAGACTGTGCAGCACTTTTGCATATAATAAAACTTTGTGGCTGACTGTCTTCACAGGGAAAAAAAGCCATGAGCCATTTCATCTCGTGAACTCTGACACGCACCATGAAGTGTTCACCAGGAGGGTTAGACCGGGAGGATAGATGGTCAACTCCACTCATCTGTGGAGTCTGTCACCAGCCAGGACAGAGAAATCTGTTTTCACCTCACACACTCTCCAACATAATGACACATAATGATCAAGGCTTTCAACTTGTTGAAATGAAAACCAAAGAGGGAGGAGGTCAACGTAAAGATGAAGGGTCATGGATGATCAGCGGGCTGCAGTAAGGCCCCGTGTCTACATGGTGTTTTCTCCGGGCAGAAAAGCGATGGCCTCGCTCCTTGAGGGTTTGCATGAAGCATTTTATTCGCTCAGAATGAAAGCGCTACATGCTTTGAGATCATGTCTTACCCCAGCAGACACGGAGCAAAGAGGATGCAGGTACAAGACACGACCCTTAGGTAGCTAAAATAAGGGGACTATCATACACGTTAAAAAGAGCGCCAGTGATGTCAACAGCGCCTCTCTGAAAAGGTGAAAGATTTTTAACCCGAGTGGCCTCACAAAAACAGCAGAGCGCTTGTTCAAAAGATGCTGAGTGCTTCTTATCCAGGCTGCCGCTTTCTGCTGCAAACGCCCTCTACCCCATTGAAAATAATTGAAAAAAAAAAAAAGATGCTGGCGCTGAGAAAAAAACGCTAAGTGGGACCTAAGACGTACTTTGAAAAGCTGCAGGACTTCTGCAGAGAAAGATGCAACATTACCTTCAAAAGGTAGCTTCCCATTGAACCAAACTCTGGTTGAACTTCATTCAGAATGAGCTGAAGCAGGAAGTTTCAGCAGATAATGATGGCCAACTTAGAGTGGGTATGAAAAACGGTTTCATCAAAAAGATTGACATTAAAGATTGAAGGATTTGTTGTAGTTGAAACATAATGGACACATATTATATCCATAATTGACTTTGTATAGTTTCATTCAGATTTCATTTGTGCATGGAAAAGTAAATACTAATCTTTGACATTAAGGCCTTATTGGTGATTTAAGTCACCTCATGTGACCTGCAGGTTTTGGTTAAAAATAATACTACTGCATATTGTTGAATATAGTGGATGGGACAGAGACAGCAGTGTACATGTTTGTGTGTGTGTGTGTCTCCTGACATTATTATGCATCATTTGCTTTGTTTATCAGTCTGGAGCCAAAAGACAACGTCACCCTCACCTTTCCCTGCTCCTCCGCCTGCATCACCACAGGGAGCTTTGGTGATCCCCGCTGACGTCCTGACACCGAGCTCTCTCTGAATAACAACACCACTTTACACATTTAGGATTCAAGTGTTGCCTCAAAATGGTCAGAATCCTCTGAGTTGCCGCAGATTGAAATGATCGGAGTGGCGAGATTAAAAGCTGACGTCATCATCATCATCAGCTCCTTAAAAACCGGAGACTGAAGGAGAGAGACGGGGCGAGAAAGGACACAGGCCATTGATATTCAAGAGTGGCCTCTGAATGGACCAATGTAGAAAATGTTGTTAGACTGACAGCAGATTTCACTGGCTAAAGGGGAACGCCGAATGTGAAAAGACAACTTGAATAGAAGAGGAATGGATAAGAAGACGTCTGAGTCTGATCAGAAGAGAAATTGATACAATCATCCTGCAGAGAGAGACAATAACCTGATCCATCAATTCATTCTCCATCTCTCTCCACCATTTAATGCACTGACACCGTGCTTCCTTTTGTAAAGTTCAGAATTCACAAACAATGCAATAAGATATGTGAAATAAAAAAAGTTTCATTTATGTTTTTTTTATTTTTTTTTCGGACAACAGACTTGATGTTATAGCTCAACTTGGCGTGAGCAGAAGACAGATGATTGAATATTTCCTATTCATATCTTCAGCAGTATTTCATGGAATGACAAAGTGACCGTTTGATCTGTAAGTTATGAGTTCAGTTTATAATCTTCAAATCAAATCGAAGGCATGCTCCTCAAACACAACCTGTGTTAACTCCAAAACAAACGTCTTAAACAAAAGACTGTCTGGATTCACAATGCAGTTAGACTTTACACTTTATTGTTCCCATGGAGACATTCCTCTTCCCAGCACTGTCTCATAAAAAGCAGCTGAAGGAAACTAACGTTGTTTCAGACATCGGCCTTCGTCAGGTCTCAAACTCCTGGGAGAAATGTCTTGCAGAATTGCAAATTGTTGGGCAGTATTTTTTTGTTTTTGTTTTGTGCTATGTGTGACATTATCGTGTGTCCAAAGTGAATTTCTCATTATGGAGACAATAAAAGCAGCTAACGAACTAACAGTGTGTCTGATGAATGGACCTGTGAAATAATGAAGGATCGGGGTTAACATGTTACAGTACATCTAAATAATGATGCAATTATTTCACACACACACACACACACACACACACACACACACACACACACACACTTTTTCTAAATGGTAAACGGACTGAATCTAAAGATGTTTTATAGCCTTCTCAAAGTGCTGAACATTACATGCCTGCATTCTCCCATTTACACACACACACACACACACACACACACACACACACACACACACACACACATTGATGGCAGAAGCTGTCAACCGGCTCTTCATGATCTAATCTCATCACACAGACACCATTAAACAGCCAGACGAAGCAAAATCAGGTTCAATTCGTCGCCCAAGGACACTTGAAGATGGTGGAGGAGCCAGGTCCCATTTCAACTCATCATCATTATTATAGATATATTTTTTCCACATAGATGGACAACCCACTCTGCTCCTGAGCTAGAGGACATCGCAAAACCCGTTGGCGGCTGAATATTGACACACGTGTATGTTAGAAAACGGAAATGGCGTGGTGACAGTGAACATTATGTTCTGAATAAAAGATCCTGAAATCCAGATCTTCACGAGTGATGAGGCAAAGAGAACATGCAGTGCCTGTCCTTCAAAGGTGCAGAAGAAGGATTTCAAAAAAAAAAAAAAAAAAGAAGACGAGAACTTGTCATTACTTTCAGAGGAGACGGTCACATTTAGCAGCGAGCTAATCATAGCACAGCCAGTCTATCATTATCAGCCCGGCAGATAAAAGGGAACATGCTCCTACGTAGAGAAGGATGGACTAAATGAGCTCAATGTATGCACATAAAAGTTAAAATGGGATCAGGACATCTGTGCATACAATCAGTATTAGCCATAAAGCAGATTATTGTATAGAAGGACCAGATGCACAGCTGATCGTCTGCTCTCTGCTCCATCAGTTTGTATTCCATCGGTCGTAAATGAATGTTAACTGCACTTTGCTGCAACGAATTTGAAGGACGTTACAAAAAGAGAGGAGACTTATCTGACTCTGCTCTAAGTTGGTCATTTAAATCTGAAGAACGACGTCTCCATCTAACCCCCGCCTGTCTTTTATCAGGGCTAAACCACATTTAGCATGCCAACGTTTTTTTAAAATAAAAGCTTAACACGAGGAAATCCAATCTGTTGTAAGAGCTATTTATTGAGGAGCTACAAGAGTGGATGAATCACCCACAACCTGCACTTTCAAAAGTCCTCCAGCAGGCCAGCCACGCACGGCACTGACCAGGATCAGACCATGAAATGTGGATCCTGTCATTCGGGGGCCCCAAAAATGGTTGTGCTGCTTTTGCTGACGCTAAATCTGAGCGTGAGAGAAAAATAATCCACAAAGCATGTGCAAAGGGTGAAACTGCACTGCCAAGCAGATCGCGTCCTGGGTCTTTTTACAAGCATGTTAACCAGGGAGTATTCAAAGATTTGCTGCAAATAAACCTTTTTGTAAATACTATCTCATCCAAAAAGAGCAACTGCCTCAGGCGGTCACAGAGTTGCAAACTAATGCTGTTTGAAATCAATGCAGTTGGTTTTCTCTCTCTCTGCGTAATAATACATATGATCAGGGGTTAAATCATCCCAGGGCTGTCAGCGTTACTTCTTCCAACATCTGTGGAGACGTCACCATGACGAGCATGCAAAATAAAAGCAAACTGCACAGAGCAGGACAACTGGGTGATTGTGTGCTAGCATAGTGCAAATTGTTTTGTGGATCGGGTGCTAACACTCGGCACATTGCTGGTTGCTCCATGATGCTCCAATCCATTGTGGATCCGACACTCAGCGTTTCCTCAGCCCAAAACCTGACCAACAATCTTGGAGCTCCATGAGATAACAGTTTGGCTTGTCTACAAAAGATCAAACTTTTTGTGCCTGCAGGTAGATTTTTGGCAGTCAAAGTCACTTTACTCTAATATCCATCTTCAGAGTTCTTTCACTTTTGTTGATTGAGAGAAAACGCCACTGAATGTTTTGAGAAGCACTTTTTTTCACTTAAGGTACGTACACGTGTTGTGCAGATTTACAGCGTGAAACAAGAGAATTGTCCCTGCTTCCTCTTAGAGGCACCTGTGAGTTTAAGAGTTAATCTTCAGTGCTTTAAATAACTCGTATTTAGAGCCCATTTTTAACTAAAGTGCTCTAAAATACAGTCATTATAACTGACTGAGACTTGAAGAGAAAAGTGGAGTACGCAGTTAGAGATCTATATTTTTGAGCCATGAACAGCTTGATGTCCTGATTCAGAGATGAATGTATATCAGAAGAAACCTGTGGTTCTGATGATTTTTAGTGTGGAAGAAGATGCTAAAACCTGCAGAAAACTCTGTTTGTGTTCAAATTTTATTATATTAAAAAGCTTTTTGTTAAATCAGTGACAATATTTAGTTTCTTTGAGGGACAAAATATCTGAATTGAATGTTTTATTTATTTGCAAAACTCTTTTTCTGTGCGTCTTGTCATAGAGCACAGGTGTTTCATTTTTTCAAGGCATGAGAACAAAAACAACAATCCACACAACAATGGTATCAGAGCCTCTGTCTACATTAAAGTATTAGCTGTCACTAAGTATTATGCCCACACACTGTCTCTTAACTCGTCCATCTGACTTCTGTATCATTACCTCTGAGAAGATCAATATTCCTCTAACATTGCTTTGTGGGAGTTCTACTTAACCACGCCAGCTTTATCAGAAAAGTAAAGCCAGCTGGATAAACGCCATCACATCAACACCAGCAGTATGCTTGGAGAGGCCTTCTTAGAGGCCTGGATAGATTGTTGTTGTTGTTTTCTTCACGTCGTTTTGTGGCTGAATACTAAACACCACTTACAAAAATGAGTATTCTTGCTTTATTGTTTTATGATCTTTGCCACAAGCTTCTTTAAAGGCAACTCTTTATGCAAAACACACTTCACCATGTTTCTCTAACTCATGTGTGTGTCCCAAGTCTGTCTACAAACCCTCCATTGAGGAGAAAACTCCATCCTCTCTGTCTTTAGACTGCTCCACTTTTCACAAAATGTGTGCTCAAACAGGCTGTTTGGAGAGTTTTCCTTCATGACATCACAAAGGGCAGTAGCCCCTCCCCCAGGTGGGTGACACTCACAGAGCTGTTTGATCTGCCCTCTGAGTCTGCCTTCTCACTGTAAACAATAGGACATGTAGCGAGAAAGCCCGAATACACCTGAGACCTTCCAGAGAGGGGGCGTGGTCAGACACAGCTCATTTACATATTTAAAGCTACAGACACAGAAACAGCCTGTTCTGAGCAGGGCTGAAATAGAGGGCTTTATAGACATGATCAAATACAGGATCAGAGTGGATTTACAACAGAATACTTCACACGCGTTTTAGAGAGCTCTGAGGCTGATTTAAAGTTGTTCAAAATAAGAATAATATGTGACCTTTAAATTTCAGACAGCATCCCGGTAAAGTAAGTTTAAGAAACATTTCAATATCGTAAAAGAGATCAGATGTTAACGTTAAGGTTGGATGTAACAGTCCTCTGTATCGTCAAAGTCTTTGCCCCTTCTTCAAATTAGATACAACAGGTTATACGCATCATAGTCTGACATGTTAATCTGGTGCTCAATATCAGGATGAGAGATCAAAGGTCAAGGGCATTAAAAAAAGAAAAATGGTTGATGACACACTACTAGTGAAACACTCTGATAGTATGTACATCTGGCACCAAAAGCCAAACGAGATCATGAGCCAATGCCATTAAAAATTATTAAAGCACTGATGATTAAATATTCTGTTTTACATAGTAACACGTTTATTAAATGATTTGGTCGGGTCTCTCTCTCTCTCTCTCTCTCTCTCTCTCTCTCTCTCTCTATCTATCTCTCTCTCTGTCAGCCTTGCTCTCTTTCCCGTATGAAATTATTCAGCTAACCTTCCTCATTCTGAGTCAGAAACACTTCGAGGCCAATAAAACATCCCACAATGGCTTCTCCATTAATCCAAAATGTTCTTCATTTTGAAATCAGTGGTTAAAACCTGTTTGTCTGGATGTGATTTATTCCTTGGACGCTGCTGAAGCTTCAGCTGAGCTTTAACATTTCTGCTAGTCTGCTTAATGCCATCTGCATGAAAAAATGAGCTGGAGCCATTTAGCGAGGAACACTTTTGTTAAGTAGTCAGCCACTCTGCAATTTAAATTTGTCGCCAAGCAACGAAGATTGAGAATTAAAGTGTGTGAAGTTGCAAACAGGTGAAGGTGGACAGTAAATGGACACAGAGGATTCAGGATGCCCCGAAACGTCATCACAGATGACTGTCTCTTAACCCTTCAAAACACTCTCAGGATCCTCATGTTCAAAATTTCAATGGCTGACAGGAGGCACCAGACATTGGCAGTCACATGCAAGTGGGCCAAATGTGGTGTCAAATGAAACGTTAGAGAGTGGCTGCCATTTTGAAGTGTTGCATTCGAAAATTTCATTCATAATTACATAATTTCATTCATATTACGACAGAAAATACAGTTTGATATCTGGAAAAGCAGTGACAAATCTGAAGCAATTTCATTTGTCTTTATGGAGGTAATGTATGTGGATTACATTTCTATTATTATTTGGATTGTAGGGCTCCTTGTTAAAACAGCAGCTGAAGTTTATTTATTTTAATAATATGATCAGGAATGTGCCAACAATAATAATCCTTGTTTCTTTGTCGGCACTCTGACAGATGTGTAGATTGTGGCTTTTGTGGCTGAGGCTGAGTCATGAAATTGTCAACATGGCTGAAATCACAGAAACTGTAGCTTTCTAATGATGTAATGGCATAAATGAGTCACATTTATAAACAGCAGCTGTGTAAATGATCAGGATAATGAGAAAGCGCACCCCGCGCAGCCGACCAGCAGGCCCGCGGGAGTTTCCTTTCAAGCTTGATACGTTCCCTGTAGGAGAGAACAACCATCTCCTCTCTGTCCAAGCAGCACTTTGTTCAACACTTCAGTCTCTGACTCCATTACTGAGCTCAGTTGGCTCAAGAGAAACTTTGGCTCCCTCGGTCTAAGTAATCATTATCCCCTTTTATATCTCATAAAACATCAAAAGATCCTCCACAGAATGAGACATGAAGAAAAACGCTCCTTCATCCCTTCCATTATAGAGGGATCCAGCTCTCCCCCAGAGGACTACATGCCTCGCTCCTCCTCATGGACTTCCTTTACACACACACACACACAAATGTGGACATCACCTTTGCAGCATTTGAACACATGGGAGCCAAACAACATCCGTTTCATTAGGTTGTAGTTGGTAAACGTTTTTGCTCTTTCTCAGAGCGAACATGTTCCTTAAGGACCTCAAAGAGCCGACGTCTTTCAGGAGCCACCCTAACACTAAACAATCTTAATACATTCATCAAAATAGATTTAAGGATGATCACATGTTCTATGTTCTCTCTGGATGAACTTTATTGGAGGATGAAACAACAATGTGACATGCTTTTGTTACTGCAATATAAAGTGTGATGCGTCTGCAGGGGTTTGGTTGTGCACGCACAGAGATCTGCCCACAAGGAGTTGAAATAGTAAATATGTGATATAGCAAGAGCTTGTACCAGGTAAGGCCTGATCTTCATGACTATGAAGAATATTCCACCTCACTTTTTAATAACGAGGGAGCAGATGGAGCAAAAAGGAAGAAGCACATTTCCCAAAAAAAACATCATAACACAATGCTACTTTAAAAAGCATTAGGAGTCACAAGTGGAAACAAAAACATCCCGAGCCTGTCATTTATATGCCTTATGGAGAATGTGAAGTTAAGTTCATCTTCATCCTAATGCTGAATCAGAACAAATTGTGAAATCCAAGGACGAAGACAGACCTTGCAGTGTTAAGTGAACCCAGAAATATGCAGGTTCAAAGAGCGAAGACGAACACTCATCTAGTCGAATTTAAGCTTCATTTTTCATCCGATCAAAGAATAACGAAAACTTTAAAGTTAACATTTGGCTCAAGATAAGATCCCCCCCACCCCACCCACGGCTGTTTTGGACGCCCATGGGTTTGCCAGATATGAGAGCAGGTATCAGGTCAAAGCAACAGGTGTTGCAGCGATGGAAGCGGGCAGTGGAACTGAAGTGATTGTACCCGAGCTAAAAAGCCTCTGCATGTTTCTAATAAGCTCGTGGAGCTTATTAGCTTCAGTGTTCACCACATGGTGACCTGCGTGAGCATCCACTCTAGAGAGGAGACGGAGGGAGACAGCTCTCTGTAATGTTTAGAATGTGAACTGCAGTACCCATTTTAAACACTAGGTGTCTAGATATTGCTCCTTTAAAGCAAACAGCACAGCACTGTGAGCATGACCCTTATCGAAGCAAAAGCTGACCCTGTCTACATCATGTGCTTTTGGTTTTCAGTATGGAGTATTCATTCAGGGCAGGAACACTGATCCCAAAAAGCAAATCCATTATCCAGCGTTAGTGTTTCCATTTAGAGGAAGAGGGTCAGGACAACAGCGCGGAAACACAGGCAGCCCCAAATCAGCGACTGAAAACGGTACTCTCCTCTCACACCAGCCGTGTTTATGTGTTTTACAGAGATAATGGGATGATCTCAACAGAACGACTCAACAGTAAATAAGAGCCATTTTATAGTGATGCAATGAGTCCGTTTTTTTCCCTGCCGAGCTCAAATGATAACAGACCAAGTCTCATTTTTGTTTGCAGTCAGGATTACTGAGCAGTCATCGACAGCATGTCTCTACTTACATAAATCAGAGAGGACATTAGTGAAGGAGGAGCCCTGCAGAATCCAATCGATTATGACCTCTGACTTTTAAACACTGGCCTTACCATTAATGTGGCCGGCAATCACTTTTATGGCAAAGAAGGAAAAAAACCCAAAAAAAACCATCCTGCATGGACATATGCCCGAATACGACAGACAGTATTTTTCATTAAAAGAAACATTTTGCAGAGTCATTAGAGTCGGTTATAGTTGAGGACTCTTCCTGCTCCATCACAAAAGTTAATGAAGCAGATAAATGAAAATCATGTCAAGGTGAAAGCAAAGAGAAAGCTGTTAAACCTGCAGGCCTGTAACAGAGCGAGGTAGTGTACCACGCCGCGGCAGAAAACCTCTGGTCTTCAAAGTTCCAATTTGTGATTAAAGCCACGACTGCCCACAACACTTTGTCTCTGTGTTCCCTGTAACGGTCTCTAGTTCTCTTAGTTAATATTAGATCAAGTTGAAAGAAGGGAGAGTCTACAGTCATTCATAAGGCTCCAAAAAGACTCACAGAGTAAATCAATGCTACAGTCCACATGCTGACATGCTAACACTGACAATGTCTTTGTTTGTATATGTGTTAAATATTCATGACTTTGTTACCATATAGACATGATTAATCTGAATTTGAAAAGTACTCTCGCTTCAAGCTGTGTTAGGAACCTTCGGAGAGACTATCCATCCATCCACTATCTATAAGGCTGAGGCCGTTACGGGGCCCCGGAGACAATCCCAGCTGTCATCATGCGAGAGAAGGGCCTTGGAGTGACCGTCTCATGTTAAATTATTAGTTTGCAATCAAAGCGTAAAGGCTTAAACAACTTCTCAAAACACATAAAGGTGCTCTGCCTGACTCCATGATCTATCTTATCAGTGTTAAATGTGATCTGAAAACTTCACGCTGAAGTGAAGAGTGCATATGTGAGTGAGCCACAAATAACCATGTCGACTGACAAGTGAAGAAATATGACAGGACGTTTAGCAAATATGACTCTGCCAGTGTCTCCACAGCATGTGGAGTATGTGTATTCACACGTTCACATGACTATGGGTGGTGTTATTTTATTACATGCTAGTTTGTGAGGTTACAAACTGACTAGGTTTGGTATAGCACCATCGTATAGAGCAGGTCTTGACTGAACTCTCCCACGTTATTTTACAAAGATCCAATACTTCAGCAGAGTTACACTGGCAAGTAAAAAACGCGAGCAGAACCAGACTCATGTTGACCTGCCATCTACCAAAACTGACTCTCCTAAAACTAAAAACATTTAAACTGTAAACGTAACAGAGCAATAATCAAAGGGACAACTTTTCAGCGTACAATGAATTTATTTATTTGCCAACCTTAAGACAGAAATTATGTTCGATGACTTTCTACCTCCAGTAGAGCAGAGCCCGTAAGCGTACATGTTGAATTTTATGACAATGATTTCATTAATATATACCACAGAAAACTACCATGATAGCCCACTATCCCCACTTGTAGTATTGATTGAGAGCCCCCTGGTGGTGGAAACTACATACTGTATCTTTAATCATGTCATTAACAAATAGTTTTACAAAAGATGAAGTGTCATGCCCAAAACCCTGATCCCATCCGAAGATACATAAACCAGAAAGGTCAAAGATGACTCTTTATCAGCCAACAACATCCTCAGTGTGTTGCTTAAATTCTGCCAGCAGATGTCAAAACATTATGAATCAAGAGAAATGATTTCCGACATGCTCTGGAAATATTGATCAACTGAGAGATTTCACAACCTCACACGCTTGAGTACAGACGCTACTCAAACGTGTGAGGCTTCTTCTTCAGCGAATGGAGAGAGTGCGCTTGTTCAGATAGACTCAAGTGTGTTTGATTTCTAGGCCTGAAAACACAGCAGCAATCTGGACCCAGAGCAAATCTAAGACAGCAGCCATCTTTAAAATGGACCTCAAATTCTCTTTAATCCTGCCCGAGTGATTAAAACCCTTCACTGCTATGTCACGGATGCAGAGATGTATTGAATGAATTAAAGAAGAACTGTTTGGCAGCTTTGGGAACTTTTCTGCCCGATCAGCATTATTCATATTGTCTGCCTCTGACTCATCATGAATGTTCATGAATAAATAAATTAACTTACTTATATCTTAGAATATTTTAATAAATCACTCAATAAAAGAGGCTATACTGCAGGAAAGTACAGAAAACTAATTATTGATGGGATAAGAGCTATGAATAAAATCTTGAACATTAATAAAACGCGAATGCTTTGAAGTTGGGAAACATGTTTCTTCTGTCTGTGGTTTACTCGACTTCATGGCACACATCTATAACGTAAGATTTCAAATTTGAACCATTTAATATTCATTTGGTCCTCGCCTTCTCTGTATCTCTGCCTGGCTGCCAAAGTGGGGTAAGGGTTGGGTCAAAAATACATGAGCAATCTTGAAAATGCTCGACAGGCACAGTGGTGGTAAGACGTGACATCAAAAGGACATGCCAAGAAGACAGGCAAGAACAATGTTTGACATTTTCATATTATGAACAAAAAAGGGATAAAGGTGGTCAGACACAGCTCATGTGCATTTAAAGCTACAGACACAGAAACAGCCTGTTTTGAAATAGGGGTTTCTATGCATGATCAAACACAGGATCACAGTGGATTTCCAACAACACACTTCACACACCTGTTTAGATGAGTTCTGAGACTTAATTAAGCTGGTTGAAAAGCAGGAGAATATGTGACGTTTAATTTATGCAATGAAATGATAGCAGTGTCCTTCTTATTGTCACATACAAATGGAACTGTTCAAAAAATCCCCCAAAAAACGGTAGAACCGTGTGTTCCCATGTTGTGAAGTGAAAGAGAGGCTGGGAACGAAGAGCAGCTGGATAATTAAGGTTGTGAGAGATTGTCACAGATTTGGTTGAGGAACGAGTTTGATGAAAGGGAAGAGGGAGACAAAGTGAGGTACAGAACATCTCTGTAGTGTAGCACCCCCCCCCCCCCCTCTGTATGAGACTTTAGCTCCAGGTTCAAACTTATCAGCTCACTTTCTTCCATGTTCACAGGAACATCTTGCACTGTTCAGCACAAAGACTTAATTTGGACATTCTGAAGAACTGTGGTAATGCATCTCTGAATAAATATTCAACTTTTGGCGGTCTTGCCAGAGTATAATCTGTCCGGTGAAGCTGAGCAGGGTCAGGACCTGAAGAGAGATATCGCGACACACAGATACACAGAAGAGAAGATTTCAATTCCAAGTTCTTCAAATGTCAGAGCGTCTGTCTTTATTTCCATCTTAATGCCGAACTTTGCACAAACTGCATTCATCAAAAGACGACTTGTGTGCTCAATAAATATTTATCTGACTGCTTCAAATATTCCTGCTCAGTGTCAAAACTCTACTCAAACTGCAAACACTCAACCTTACTCGATCACATGTTGTTCTGCACGTCCTTGGAACTACATGTGCTCATTAAAGATAATTTAAGGCCACAGCATGCAGTGTTCTTCTCTTCTAATTAATCTGTAATTAATTCTAATTATTTTGTATAATAAGACGTTCCCTTCATGCTTTTGTCACTGCTCAACACAATCCAATTTAAAAAAAAACACACATCATTTTAATTTGTTTAAGTAAAATCATTATCTGAGTGAAGCTTCATCAGACAGAAGTAGATATGTACGGCACATCTGTTCATTGAAAATGCGATCTGCACAGGCGCTCATCCACCATCTGCATGTTCTGCCAGTTCCCTCTGCATCTGAATGAGATTTATTCTCAAGAAAACAAAATGTCTTTTTCACCCAACATGAATACAGCAGCTTCGATTTCCTTCACATCCTGCTTATTAAAGGAGAAATCAAACAGCTCGGAAAGACACAGAGTGAAGCTGGAATCATATCAGAGAACCAACAGGATGGAAGAGCGGTGAGAAAGACGAGCAGGCGGCAATTAACTTTTACTGAAGAGCACTTTTCTTCATGTGTGTTGAAGTGAAATACTTTGATAATACTTCTTCCATTCTGGCACACTGGAATACATCACATCACATGATGTGTGTGATTGCATGCTGTCCACTGGATCCATTAAAAATGTCATTCTTTGCTCTGTGAGTTTCAGTTTCCCCTTGCAAACAATATGACATGTAGTACTTTTGTTTTGAAGGTGGACAAACTGAAGTTTGGTGCTTTGTATTTCGAAGCTGTTGGCTCAAACCACAACACTGTGAGGTCGTCAATAAACAAAATAAAATGTTGTAGTAGAGCTCCCTCCTTCCTCGTTCTTCGTCCATCTACACGAGTGGGGTAAAAACTTCGTGCTACGTCGCTCGTGGACAGTCAGGACACTGCAAAAGGAAGCAAAAGATTCAGGCGGATTTTGTCGCCGACGCTGGCTTGCATGGTTTGCTGCTCGGCTGTTACACAAACCAAATATGGATCAATAGCGAAGCATAAATGCCATCACTGTTATTTCAGGGCAGGCTTGATGTCCTCTAACCTGTCGGACGCTTCACGTTTGATTGACCACAACAGTTTAATAATGAAAGGCAGTAAAGAGCTCAGACAGCCGTCCTTATGGAAATGATGTACTGCTTAGAGATCTCTCACTGTGGGAAAGTGGACTGAGGGAAATCAATTCACAGTTTGACCCTAAGAGGTCAAAGACATTGATCTCTGAGAGGGAGAAGCAGACACGTTCCTCTTGTTCTATATCTCTAGAAAGAGACTCAAGCGTGCTTCAGGAAACACAGCAGCAGACATTACATAAAAAACACTATGTTTGGGCTACAGGAATATAAAAGTAAGGACATCTTTTAAAACTAAAATATGAGACTTTCATTCATTTCCCTTGCAGATTCATACCTCCAGAGAAACTATGTTATTGTTAGGTTTATTGCTGTCTCTATAAATACATTTAATGAAGAGATCCCAGGTTCAGACTGTGGATTTTTACACGCCATATTTCGGGCCAGGGTCAGGAAAGACTGTAACATAAACATTGACAACTGACAAAGTTTATTCCATGAAAACACTGCTGATATCCTGGGTAAATTCCTTTCCACTTTGGGTAAATCTGTCCAAGGCATGAAGAGGACGTCCTCTTGGCCCATATGCATTTCATCCTTTGCAAGCTTTTCTCAGACCGCCAAACCAAATCTTAGTCTGCTGCTATGATGAGAACAGATGCACAGCTTCACAAAACCAAAAGAGGAATTACTCTGACATGGTTGACACAATTAAAAGATAAATTACCAAACTGAACTAATTCATAATAACAGTTATAATGTCAGTATGTATACGTAATGTCAGTGTGGTTTTGCTGTTCTCGAGCACACAGATGAGATGGCCTCTCACTCTGACAGCTCCTCCACGTGCGTGTTTCAGAGTTCTGCATGCAGACTGGGATCAAAGTAAGAGTGGGATTAGATTTTAAATCAGAAAATGAAAATACAAATAATAAGTACCCTATGATTGTTTGTCTAAACTTTTAATTAAACACAGCATTGATTTGGTGTAATCTCCTCATAAAAATACAAAAAACTTTTACACGTTTAAGCCAGACAATCTAAACACAAACTCAAGTCTGGGTTCTGAAACCCCCCACACTCATAAAAGCTCATTCTCATAATGACTGTTATTTCAAGAGGACCCCCATAGACTTTTGCTAAACACTTGATTCCTCCCTTTACAAATAATTTAAAATAATTCCCTCTAATCCTGCCCATGTTGACTGAGCCATCAGCCACTTTTCCATCCTTTTATTAAGAGGCTTTGATACAGAGCAAACATGCCACAGGAGAGGTTTTTATTATGTAAAGTAGCTTTTAAGAAGGCCCGTTTTACAAGACGAACAGCACCGCTGAGCCCTGAGGTGGTATCATTATTCAACAAACTGAAACAGAGAGAGGGAGGCAGGGAGAGGAGAGCCATAACAGAACCATGATGAGGTCATGAACTTATCACAAACGTATCCTGTCAGTGTGCTTTGACCTTTAAACTGTCTACAAACAACAACAGCTCTGTGTCTTTGCGGCCGAGGAGCTCAGCTGTGATGGGCTGGACTCAAATGCTAGGCTATTCAGGCTAATTTACTGTAGATGACCTTGACCCACTCGATGACCCCGACAAAGGCCACAAGATGGAACGCTTCAGTCTAATGAAGTGAATTTCACAGAATAAATGAGTGAATAAAAGGAAGATAGATGTGTTGCTATAATCTAGACTGGAGCGTTACAACAAAGATCATCAGAAACTTTCAGCATGCTCATAACACTAAACAGACGAGAAATGTCTAAACGGAGGAGAAGAATTCATGTTGAACTCAAAGGAACAGTAGAACAAAATCAAACACAAAGCCTTGATGCCAATTACTGTATGCAAAGAGAAAAAGTTTTCAGCAAGATGAAAGAGCGGGATAATTCACTCAGTTTGTCTGCTTCACAGCGTGGATTCAGAAGTTCGACAGTCCCAATGTCACAGCCACACAATCATCATCATTTATCTCCAAACATCAGACTAAATTATTCAGCCTCCCGCCATGAGCTCATATAAAAAAACACAGTGGAAGCATTTAAATTATTTTTGTGACAGATAGGAAAAAGAAGACAGCAGACTGACTCTATTAAAGTCTGTGATCATCTCACTGAAAGTATTCCAGAGGAGAGAAAATGTCTGTTTTGAAACTTTTTTCTCCCTCTGAGCTGAAGCGGAAAGTTTGAGTCGTTTCATGTCGAAATCTGTTCTAAAGGCTTAGAGAAGCAATAATGGACGTCAAAGAGAAACGGCTCATTTTTAATGACACAAATTAATTAAAAGAGTTTCTCAGTGATGACAAAAATCGTTTGAAAGTGGAGATGGAAAAGAATCATGTCTATTTAACTGTTGATGCAAACAAGTCTTTCAAGGACCATGGTATGTGACTGAACAACGGAAGCAAGAACTGCCTGAACCAGGTTGGTCTTTCTTATAGGTGTACCGAGTTGCCTACATTTTAATAAATGATTGTACAGAATATTAGGAGAAGATTTGGATTTTGAATGGTTAGTCTTTTGGATACTTCACTTATTTAAAAAGGAAGCATGTGCAAACCATTAATATATCATAAATCCAGTATATCCTGTGTAAATGTTTCTCTGAGTCATGACTATCTTCTATGAGCAAGAAGCTCGAGTCCCGCCTGCTGTGTTGTTGTCAGAGTCGTGTTTACAAGGACGGGACGGCTGGCTCCTCCCCTTAGGACTGGAGGACCAGAGAAAACAGTGAACACACTGCTTATTTGAATGTCACATTGTTGTGTTTTTAGATCTCGTCATTTCATGTAAAGTGAGACACAACATGTAGCTACAAGCTAAATAAATTGTGCTAACATTAGCCTGCTAACACAACAATGCAGACTACAGTCAATTACAGCTCGGGCCAAGGAAAGGTTTGTCCACCCCTTGTGCTTAACTCTTTTATTAAAACGTGAGCGGCGGGTAGGCTGGAGGCGTGTCGCTGGAGTACAGAAGTGGAGGAGTGAGAACAGAGGTGGGAAAATGTAAAAATCAAGATTCTTGATTCATAACTTCCAAAAATCGATTGAAAAGTCGATCCTGAAGTGTGGACTAAATCATAGATTCGTATACATGGAGCAAAGAATATATAATAGAATAAGATTTGAATCCTAGAGTTGATAGTGAATCAAATCATGAGACACCCAAAGGTTCCCAGCCCTACTTCAAAACAGCGAAGGTGTCATAAAACAGCAGTTTGTTTTGGTTTTGTTCTTTTAAAAAAGTTACACATTCTTCCTTTAAACCGTGTGTGTTGAATTTATTTTGTCCTGCGTCAGCACTCTTTACTTTCCATTGAAGCTCTCAGCATTAACACGTTAATTGCTATACGGATAAGGATAAACTTTATTGATCCCACAGGTAAGCAAGTCCACCGACACTACAGTGGTGGGTATTACGGCGGCTCTGCAACTTTGAAAGTTTCATTTTACTTTTAAAAAAGCAGCTGAGTTCAACAACCAAAAGTATTGATGAGTGTCGCTCATGAAATCAAATGTTTCACTCTTTACTTCTAATATTAGTGATTTAATCGATCATTGTCACGGCCCTATACTGCACATTTACATACTTTAGATGCAGCAGTTTCAGTGGGACATTGTAAAACTAGTTGCATCCTGCAGATAATGATATGTTGTTGATAGTTGATAAAAAAAATCTATTTATGAGCCCTGAAGGAAAAGAAGACCACGAGCAAAACACACAATCAGTAAACAGTTTTCTTTTATGCACGCCTAAAGATATCTTGAGAATTTCAGAAGGGCTGCTCTGGATTATTTTTATTTTTTGGGGGGGGGGATTCCCTTTCAGACTGGGGGGATGGTGGGAGGTCTCCTAAGGCAAGATGTGCAAAAGAAGACAAAAAACCAACAGAATCACAATATTCTGTTGGTTTACTGTACGCACCGTGCAGCAGTCAGCAGGAGAACATCCTGCTGCATCACTGAACGCCCACTTGGACAAACTGCAGAAAAAAAAAAAAAAAAAACTAAGGGTGTTGGAGGAGAAACTCTGGGTAAAGTCCAGAAGAAAATGTAGATGTTTGTGTTCCCAGAATTATTATTATAATTGTTTTAAATTTAGATCTGATAAAACCTTTACCGAGCAAACACTGTCGCAGTCAAGCGTCCATGAAAAAGCATGAATTCACTGCAGCACCAGCTTCAGTTCAAATCTTTCAATCAGTCTTTAAAGACTCGAGTCACTCAGGAGAAATCTGAAGTCATTATCACCACATCATTATCCCACACCTGGGATCTCAAGTTGACCAAGACCACGTGTTAATTAATATTTGGGATCCAAAGAAAGCACTGGTTGTTTGCTCATATTGTAGTATGCCATTATTCCCATGAGAAATTGAGTGAAACAAAAGCAGCAGGCGCTGTTTGGCTAAGAGGTTAGCACACACACCTTGGGTACTGAGGCTTTCATCCTCTAAATCCTGAGTCCATCCTCTCTCTTTCCACAATTTCCTTTCTCTGTCCACTGTTCTCTCAATAGAGGTGGTAAATGTTACAGTCTGTGTTGCTGTCCTGTTTTCTCTACCCTCTCTCTGCCTCGCCCATGCTCTGCAGGCCGGTGCTCCCGCAGACTCTCCACTGTAACTAATGATGGAGCTCACCAGCCTTGGCTCACAGCCGGAAAACTGTGGATTGTTCCCTCTGGGCGGGGAGTGATTCTGTGCCTCAGGTGGAGGAGTTCAGGCATCTCTGTCTTGTTCACGAGTGAGTATAAAATGGATCGTGAGATTGACAGACGGTTTAGTGCAGCATCAGCAGTATTGTAAGCTTCGTGTCAGATCGCTGTGGTGAATAGGGAGCTGAGCCAAAAGGCAACACTTTCAATTTCCCAGTCAAGATACGTCCCTACCCTCAACTCCGGTCATGAGCTTTGGGCAGTGACATAAAGAGTAAGATCACACTTACAAGCTGCTAAAATGGCTTTTCACCGCAGGGTGTCTGGGCTCAGCCTTGAAGAAAGGAGCTCAGACATCCAGAGGGAGCTCGGAGTAGAGCCGATACTTGCACACTGAAAAGGAGTCAGTTGAGGTGGTTCAGACATCTGATGAGGATGCCTCCTGGTCGCCTCCCTTTGGAGGTATTCTGGGTGCATCCAATTAGCAGAAGACCCTGAACGCGCTGAAGGGAATGTATATCCCTTCTGGCTTGTGACGCCTTGGGCTCCCCCTCGAGGAGCTGGATAACATGCTTGGAAGAGGGACGTCTTAGTGGGTTTAGTCTGCTCCTAACACGAGCATGCCCAACCAAGTGGAAGATCATTTCATGTCTAAAGTTTTTTTTTAGGACATAGAATTCAGCTTAATGTTGATATTATTTAATGAAAGCTTCAATATGGGCTGCTAGTTTTGTGTCAAGACCAAACTAACCGAGACCAGGACATGCTTAAAACTGGGGCACTCCTAGACCAAGACCAAGGCAGGGCAAGACCCAATCATGACCAAGACCATAGATATTACAAAAAATCCTAATTATATTGAACAAAGAGCTATTGGAAACCAATCTTGCGTGTCACTCACTTGGACGTTAACAGCAGGAAGGTTGGGGTTGAAATCAGGGGTAAAAAAAAACTACAATTGAATTGAAGCTATTAGTTATTTCACAGAGGGACCTTCTCCTTCCAATCACAGTACTGACGGGGAAAATACCCATCAGTGGTGCTCTAGACTGGTACGGAGTCCGTCCAGTCTGAGAGTGCAACAAGACCAAGTAAAACTGCTTCTGATTCTGACAAGAGACCTTCAAATAGTGGTCAAGTAATCAGTAAGTCAGTCAGTCATTCTGCACTAACCCCACGTCTGTACTTTTTTATTTTATTTTTTTAATGCAAGTTGTTTTTTTTAAAAGGAGAATTTCTGTCACTGTTGGGACAGACCATAAACATCATCTATCATAAATCTATTTAACCACATTCAGACTGCGCTCCACTCTCTCATCAGAGTGACTGGAGAGCTTCCATATGCAGGCTGGGTCTCTGTGATAGCATCAGCTTTGACATAAATCAAACAGGTTAAATGTGCTGTCACTTTAAGGGGCAGTTAAATAGGGCTTCAGAGGGATCAATTCTCGCCCATACTCCCAAATAGTATATGCACCCTTTTGTGCCAAGAACAACTACACCTACTTTATGTGAAGATAATTCACAGTAATGTTGGTCATTTAAAGATCGGACTCGTTCAAAAGGTGCCTGTGACTGCATTGTATAGATTTATGTGAGGAGGAATCCTCCTGACATCTCTGAAAGGTTTTCTACTCGACATCTTTCAGACGGTGCAGCCTGAGCCAAACAGGAATATACAGATAAATGTCAAAAAAAGTCAAATATGACCCGTATGAGTATGCAAGGGTTAATGGTATTGATATTGTTGTCTGCACGAGTCAGAGTAAACACTCTTGTTATCACACCGTGAATAAAAGCAGAGCGTATTCATGGTTTGTTTTTCCCAATCCATTAGCTGCAGGCAAAATTATCTCAAGAAGAAAACACTAAACAGCAGGTTGATTGTGTGCTGTTTAACAAAGAGGGGTTTAGCATCCTGATAAAGAAAATAGCTAGTCATTGGGTTTAGCATCCTGATAAAGAAAATAGCTAGTCATTGGGTTTAGCATCCTGATAAAGAAAATAGCTAGTCATTGGGTTTAGCATCCTGATAAAGAAAATAGCTAGTCATTGGGTTTAGCATCCTGATAAAGAAAATAGCTAGTCATTGGGTTTAGCATCCTGATAAAGAAAATAGCTAGTCATTGGGTTTAGCATCCTGATAAAGAAAATAGCTAGTCATTGGGTTTAGCATCCTGATAAAGAAAATAGCTAGTCATTGGGTTTAGCATCCTGATAAAGAAAATAACTAGTCATTGGGTTTAGCATCCTGATAAAGAAAATAACTAGTCATTCATTTGAAAGCTGATATTTGTCTCGTCGTCCTTTCGAGTAGCAAGCTTAGCGCTGATCTGATGCAGCCTGCAGCAGAAAGGCATGTGTTTTCTGAAAAGGACAACATTAAATGTTTCTGATGCTGCGACATGGTGATAGTTAGCATTTAGCTGCCCAGTGCAGGTCAGAGTCACAGGCAGAGCGTCCTCTAAAAGTTGCTCAAATCATCATGAATGAATTGTTCAGGGATGGCAAATATCACCATACAGTCAGGTTCATTGACTGTGACTTTCAAAGTGTGTGTGTGTGTGTGTGTGTGTGCGTGTGTGAGTGTTGAGCCTGCCTCTCTCTGAACCATCTGTACCCAGGTTCAATCCAAACACATGTTTCCAACTGACCTTAAATGCTTCAATTGAGACTTTTTCTTAACATATTTAATACTGAACATTTCCTGGAAGTTCCAGGACAGGCCGCCCCTTGACATCTTCCTGCCTTTGCCCGTTCATATATGCTCCTCACAAAAGGAGATTTTTCGTGTCACAGCGCGCGGTCCTTGCAAAACGTTAAGTTGTTTCATACTGAATGCGATCAGAGCGGCCAGAACCGACCTCCTCGGTAATCTCTTGGAACCCCTCTATTTTTTTAAAGCACCAAAAATGTTGAATGGCATAAAGTACTCTCAGGCTCTGTTGTAAATCATTGTTATAAACTCTTGGAGGTGCGCGGCTGGGCACTCAGACCCACTCTGACCGCGCCGTCTGCATGAAGCATGAATCATGTTTTCGTCGAATTGAATGCTGCGTTCACACATGGGCTCAATTGAAGTCAGTGGGAGAGAATGGGTCCTTTGTGTTCACACATGCAGCTCCTCCTGATCATTTGCACACATACACGTAACTTCTTTATGTTGAGGCTTTTTATGTCTTTATTTGAGAGATCGCACAGTGGACAGTCGGAGACAGGGGAGAGAGAGAGAATGGGGAACGACGTGCAGAAAAGGAGCCAGAGGTCAGATTCTAACCCGGGCCACCCGCTCTGCCACTGTACATGGGGCACACGTAACAACAGATGCAGAAAAGCTAAACCAAGCCTGCTCTCTGTCAGAATAAGAACAAGAAGGAGGGCAGGTGATTTAAAGGTCAGGGAGACGAACAGTTCATGTCTGTGCTGCGGTCAGTGGAGTGGAGCTGGGTTAACCAGGTCAGTGCTGAGGGCCAGGAGGCAAACACCTCTGTTAGCCTTCTGTCTCAGTGGTTTTAAAATACGGCTCATTGAACATGCACTCATTTTTCAATCTTCAGATTTTAAATGTTCAACCCTTTAAATACATTTTCAGATGCATCGATGGGGAAAATCAGCGCAGACACTGAGGACTCAAATGATTTTATGACCTAACTGTTAGTAAGAGTCCCACAATGCCAACATTTTATCTCGTGTTTCACGATGACGAAAAGTCATTAAAAAGTCAAAGACAGGTGACTTCATCTGCTCAGCTTTAAATTGATTTGAAACAACATATAAACATCTGCTACAACATCGGATCAACCCACATCACTCGCATCCCTAATTTCCAGCACAACTTAGATCCTCACATTCAGTCCAACACTGACAAAGACTTTAACTGCCAAACCAACATCAAGCAACAGAAATATGACGGACTCCCACCCTGCACACTGTGAAAAACTCAGCCTGTGTTGTTGTTATCCCAGGACTGTTTGAAAGTAGCTTTAAGCAGGAGGTGACCGTCTGTCTTTGCTGTTCAGTCGAACCAATCTTTGATTCAGACTTCCTGCTATACACCATAATATGATCATGTCAAAAAGAGAGAGGACAGCACTACCCGTCAGCCTGATGGTATTGATGTTGGCTGTCTGTAGAGTCTTATCAGACTCAGTGCTGCAATTTGGTTAATAATCTGACAGGAATGAAGCCAGTTTGTCATATTGACTTATCTACGTTTCTATTTGTTGCCTGTTGTCACAACATCAACACAAGACATAGCATTGGACCAAAACATGTCCTGATGTTTGGAGTTCTTGTAAAGATTAATACTTGAAGTTCTTCAAGTTTGGGAAGCATAATGAAGCATCAGTCTGTCATCAGCTCGCCACTCTTTGTGCACTGAACCTGGCAACAGACAACGCACTGCTCCATGATAACAGTACATCATTGAATGGATTCAGTTTCAGGTTATTCAGTTTATTCAGTTTCAGGAAGTTTCCAAAGATTCCCGACCCTTGAAAACAATCTCTGCCAAATTCTCACTGTAAAATAGCACGTCGGGTCCAAAGGCAAACTTGGAAAGATGGAGAGATATTCTCTCTGGGAGCATCGGGATAGAGATAATCTGTCAATCTGACAATGATGTCAAGAACTAGACATGAACAAAGGCAACTGAATTAGTTTTATTTTATCTTATTTTTTTATGCCCAGTAACAACAATGAGGGGAAAATAATCATGGACATGTTTTTTTTGTCTTTATAATGTGTCTTCAAAGTTCAAGTTTCTGTTAAAGTAGTTTGAGGTCGTAAAAAGATGCTCTCAATAAAAGTTACTTCTTTTTTTTTACCAAAACATCCAGAAGAGCAGCACACCACACCATCCTGTGTCTGTGACTCACTCTGTGGGCACAGTCTGAAACAAACAAGTGAACTAACTTTGGAGTATGGGTTCACAAACTTTCCTCCAGTTTATTCAAAGCAACAGCAGCTTTGAAGAGCATATGCTCTGCTAATTCCATTTGTATGATGTTGACATTTCTGTGTGTACCTTGAGATCTGAATGCGTGTGGAAAGTAAATTCACTGTCGCTGCATATTCCATCACACTGCTCATCGCACTTTGGACGCAATGCAAATAAAGCATTTCTTGGAAGATTATAAACACCAGAAGGCATTCCTTATATGAGCTGAAAAATATGCAAAAGAAAAAACGCAGGCGAACGGAGCCAGAAGACTCTCCAGACAGATGTCGTGTCCAGCTACATGTTGGAGCCAAACCTGCCGCAGCCATCAGTCCCAATTGGCTCAATGTAAAAGATTTCAGTACTGACTCATGGGTGTCTACGTGATTCATGATGCTGCACTGATCTGAATATGATTCCCAATCGTATTCAGAGCCTTTACATTCTGGGTTCTGCACACATAAAACGATGCTCAGTGGTACAGTGGAGTCACTGTACTCCTTTAATTTTGATTACTGGCTAGATATATAAAGACATGAACTCTGCTCCATTACACCAGCACCCTCCATTCTACTGTACAAAAAAAGTTGAAAGTTGACTTTCAGATATGATAGGGAACGATGAAGACAGCTCCCTGACTTACAGTAGTTTTGCTGCTTTCCTCAGGCTGTTTATTTCAGAGCCCCGCGGTCCTGATGACAAGCTGCAAGCAAACTATAGGCTGGAAGCCTCCTGTGGACTTATTAGCACAGACTGTCTCTCCACCTACAGCACAGACTGTTTGATTCAGCTGCAGAATTCTGCAACATACAAACCCTCCAGGTGTATTTTGATGATGACTTGCATCACATCACAGGAGAATAAAGCCACCTGTCCATTTCATTCAAACATATCAATGCTTCTGTGCTTCATGTTTCGCTCGCCTTGTGAAAATCTCACATTTGATTCTCATCCAGATTTCACGTTTGGCTGAAAAATGGAGGAAAAGCAGCCAAGAGTGGTCAGAGGAGGCGAGTGGCAGTCAGAGTGCTGGCTGTGATTGAATGTTTGTTGCTGTTTCAGAAGTCGTTCAGCTCATTTCTGCTCCTCCAGCTTGCTCTGACACAGAAACTCTTACACTCCATGAAGCTGCTCCTGACATAGTGTACAGAATGTACCGACTGTCTGACAATGATCCATCCTTCCACTTGATTGGTTTATATTTTCCAGCTGAACGTCAACATCCTGAAACAAGTTCTTTGTGTCCCTTCACGAATAACACTGGACAGTTACAGTAAAATCCAGTGTGTGAGACGAAGCGAGGCTCGGACAGTCTTTTCTCTGTCACGAGGTCATTTAAAGCAAACAGTGATAAACAGCTAATTAAATACAGCAGTTTTAATGGGCTGATCTGCTGCTACGTGATTGGCTGATTAGGGATTTGCTTTAACGAGCAGCTGTACCTGATTAAGTTGCAATTCAGTGAATAACACATGGAAAGTGAAGTGCTCAAGGACAAGTAAGGAGATCAACAAAGCATACAGTTCAGTGAATATCCATACTGAACATGTGAAGTGTGGATTTTATCAGACAGCCTAAATGTTTTCCCCCACTTTCTGGTGTGTCTTAGATCGTAATGCACAAATCTTCTAAAACAATCGAATTGTCTCTTTCATATCCGTAAGATATCAAAGAGACTTAAATCTTATCATCCTTAAATGAGCAGTAAACCGATCTCACATTCACATGAATTAAAGACGTGTGTGAGGACGAGCATAGGATGCTTCTTGACAAGCAGCACAGTTAAAATGCAAATATTCTTCTTCTGTGTGTGTGTGTGTGTGTGTGTGTGTGTGTGTGTGTGTGTGTGTGGTTTCACAATCACGACACAACACTTGCTTTAAGACATCCAATTCCAATCCCTGTTCACTGAGAAACCTGAGTGTCTAAACCAGAGAACATATGAATTCCTCGGGATGCTCCGGTCCAACTCTTAACACGGATACGTTGGCTTCGAGTATCTGACGATCTGATCCCACTGATAAATGCATTCAATGTATGGCAGTTGAAACTGAGTCCCTGGTGGGTGAGGTTTTTAGCCTGTGTGGCACTGCACCGTGATGTAACGTCTGTGAAGAGCATTGCTTTGACTTCATTAAATGTTGTCTTGCCGTCTTGTAGAGGCCGAGCAGAGCGCTCTCAGAAAATCATTCATGTCATAGCGAACTGTATCGATGTTTCAGACGTTGCTCACATTTTTACAATGCAGCTGCTTCATTCTGCCCGTCTTCTTTGTTGAAACTTGTCATTCTACCAGCGCTCCTGGAAACATGAACTTTACAGAGATTGAACTCTGGTTTGTTTCTTAATATCCCACGACTGATTACAGTGAAGTATGAAACACTGGTCATGTTTCAAGGGAAGAAAATGGCTTGTTTTCCTCAGAGCGACTCTCCTCCAGTCCTCTCTTCCCTTCCTCATCCTCCTCCTCTCTTAAAGCTCTGATAGATGTCTGACCATGACAGCCTGTAGTGTAGATCTGAAGCTCTGCAGCAAAAACCTTTTAACTGTATTAAACTGTCACAGCTCCATTCTTCATGCAGCTCGCAGACATCCAGGACGAACACGGTGTTTACAGGACTTAATCTCTCCGTTTCAATGTTCGACTTGTCTTCTTATGTTTTCATATGTTTTTTGTTCTAATGTGTTTACCCTTTTCAGCTAAAACACACATCACTCTTTTTCTATGCAATGACTCGCCGGGTACAGACTGCTCTGCACTCACACAGCAGCCCGTTCTGCATCAGCTACACTGTTGTGAGGCATTAAATCGACTGCTGAACCAACATTTAAAAAGTGACAGCAGGGCCAAATCTGACCTCCTCTCATGAATAATGACGACCTGCTGCAGAGCTGCCGCCTGCGTCTCTTTTTGAATACTAAAACTACCGACAGTAGGAAGCACGAGAACCCCCCCCCCCCCACACACACACACACACAGATTATTTTAAAGCATTCCTAAAATGAGCTCGGATGTGTAGCCGTTATCATAATCTTGAGGTTAAGGCCCTGAGCGGTTCAGCCTCCAAAGAAGCAAAACCTGACTAATGCATTTCATCACACAAACACACATTAACCACATGGCTGTCCCTGCACGAGGTCACATTATACCAACAAGAGCCAAATGCTCAAACCAAATAACGCAGGAGGAAGCAGGAAGGATGGACTTTTCTAAGACTGTGTGGTGAAGAGCAGTTAGCGGTCTCTGTTTATAAAGATGTCACGCTGAGGTACACGACACACACCGACAGGCGGACCAAATGTTGGAACAAGCTCAACTACATTTGCAGCCTGTAAAGTCTTTTACAAAAGAAGTGGTTGTGCTTTACCTGCATGACAAGATCCAACAGACGAGGGTTTCAATCAAGCAGGAGACAGCACCACCGAAAACTACAGATTATTACAGATGAACTCACGGCAGCACAGAATCATGAACGATGCATGTGGTATAAAAGCCAACAACGAAACACACACTGTTGAAAGATCCCAGACAATTCACCTCACCACACCGGCCAGAAGCAAGTGAGACTGCTCATTGTCAACAGCTGAAAGCTCGGCTGACACTTTTACCCCCTCACAGGAGAATTTCCACTCAAGCTGAGTTCAGGCTGAACTTAGCTAATGACAAAAGTCTTATTTTAACTTGCAAGTCTGCCACAGTATATAAGAGGGACGCACAGGCTTCTCTCTCTCTTGTCTTAGTGATTTACACTTGTTCTGCACCTGTGATCAAATGCACTAGATTTTTTTTAATAATTACTTAGCCCTAGTCACTAACTGTGAGAATAGCACTCTTGTAGGATTTGCATTATTTTGTAAGCTCTGTTTTTCATCAATTGTGGTATTATAAAATAAAAAGGAAACCTTCCATTGTAAGGACTTTCCAACAAAAACCCTTTTCCTTTTAGATCTTGTATTTTTCTCTTGTTGGACCACGACGGACCAAAGGGATAGAAGACACAGGTAAGAAGCTTTTTGTCCCTATTGTTCCAATACCAGAGAGGAAACATAGACTGGGGAGGGACACTCCGCTTTAAAGTGGTTAGGACCCACTAGGGTGTGAGAGACCCAAGGAGAGTCCCCTCCAGGTAACGGCTGCGAAGGAGGCCTTTCCAGTATTAACAGCCTATGATCTGACCATAGAGGGGAATGACTTTAAAACTGTAATAACTTTAAAGGTATAGAAGCTGAATAAACTATGTATTTCTTTAACCGCTCCTAATAACCAATAGTGATGTTCTAGTTCAAGGCAGCAGCGATATTATTATTGGTCCTCCTGACGAGATTCACACTCGGCCCAGACCAAGCAACCAAAGTGAGGCAGAGTAGAGGTTTCAAGGTCAAGTAGTACATAGGAGCAACAAAATAGGATATTAAAATAATTCCTAAAAAAACCAACTACTACTTAGCCGAGATCCCCGCGCTCTCGCAACAACACACACTGAACCTTTCTGAACCTTCCCAACGTTCTGAAAATAAAGCAGACGTTTCTTTTCCGTGTGTTTTGACCTTTCTCGATCTGATCTGGGGTAAATTGATGTGCCCTGCTTCAGTATCTGGCAAAAACAGAAGCCTTACGGAATCTGGACTGCTGGAGTTAAAACCAACTCTGCTGCCGCGGCGGAGAAGACTGAACTGAACACACATCGGGTAAAACTTAGGAGCAACTCGCAACGTCCGCATAGTTTATCCGTCTGTACGGTGGTTAGGCTGCGTACGACAGCGCAGACCAAGACTGCGTTCGCCTCTGTAGTGAGAGAAGCGAGGAAACAGCAGCATGGACGATACTCACAGCAGTGCATTGCACAAACAAACCGTAAATGACATGGAAGATACTTATACCAATGGGACATATAGTATATCATGAGTGAAAAAAAAGAGTACAGTTCCCTCTGGAGCTGAATACTTCACGCTGTGTACAGATAGAAAGACTACTGAAGGTAAAAAGAAGCGTGACACACACATGGGTGTGGACAAAAAAGGTTGAAAGGAGGTAAAGACTCGAGAGACGATGATTAAGAGGAAAGGATCTGAGCAAGTGTTCATGACAAAGTGACAGAAGAACCTTTGAAGTGGTCGCAGCAGACACACTGACTGTGACATGAGGTGGTCTTTGTGCTGCGGTGTGACTTTTAATCATGTCTATGTTGAGTGAGAATCCTCCTGTTGTTTCTTCCCTTCAGATCGTCCTCGTATTTATTAAGTCAAAGTTTCCTTCCTTCTTTCCTCCCTCTTTCTGCTGGTCCCATCTTGTAATCAGTCAGTGTGCAGTAACACAAAGAGAATGAGAATCTCATTTGTCCCTGCTGCCAGAACCGTTCTAAATCACTAACTCTGTTTCTACTGTATTCATTTATTGTCCATGTTAAGTTGTATGTTGACTGGAGGCTGTATGCATGTGTGCAATTATCAAACGGCCCTGGTGCAGGGATAATAAGACAACCTTGAACCCTGCACAGAATGATCAAGCAACAGCTCTCCTCTGAGGATTCCCACTAGAGATAACCATTTATTGTTGCATCTCTTTTCTCCATTTCTCATCTTCAGTAAACTGCTCAGCTGTACTCAACTCCACGACACCATGTTTAAACCTCCATCACTGTTATCTCACCTTTGGGACACATCGTGTCTCTGCTCTCCCTCACTGATCCCATCCTGCTCTCTCCTGCTGTGACACACTGCTCCCTGTCCTCTGTCCTGACTCCAGGCAGCCAGCCGACTGACCTCTGGCACCACGCCGCCCTGTGTGTAGCTGAGTGTGTCTCTCCTGGGTGTCTTTTCCCCTCTTTGTGGGGACACATCCTCTTCTTGAGCCTCTCCTGACTCCATGACTTTATTACAACAGAGCCTGATGCCAAACAACATGAGGAGAGTGAACCTTGGGTTGAACACACACACGGTGTCCTCAGACCTGTCACTGTGGAGTCTCATTGTTTGCTCTCAATAACTCCCTGCAGGGTCAGCTACACAGACACACAACACATCAGAACCTGAGGAGGAGATGGTTTTACTTTTCTTCTTTCTAAAGAACAACATAATTTGTAAAAGAGTTCCTAAATGTGGCATTTCGAACAGTAACAGCAGAAACAGAAGACCTGTGTATCATAAGAATAGCTTTAAAGATAGGTAACTGTCCTTTCAGCATTTAAATCCCCCCCTTGCTAAAGTAATAATATATGAAGCCCTCAGGGTGCTCTCTCTCTCTTTCTCTCTCTCTCTCTCTCTCTCTCTCTCTCTCTCTCTCATATATCTGCAGGTGCCAATTCTGGCCTTTTAGTTTCACACCGTTCAGAGCAGTTATTGCGTCTTGACACAACACAACAGGGTTAGCAGTTAACCCTTAAACACTATGTTGATACTGACGATAAGTTCAGAGAAGTACTGAGAGCTCCACTGCTGTCAATCACGAGTGTATGGTCAGTGCTAAATGATGATGCAGGGAAAAAGATTCATCTCACATGAGGGAGAGAGCAGAAAGAGCTGACAATGATATCAAGAATGGAGGATTTAAGAGGCTGTGTAGGAGTCTGCAAAAGACAGTGGACACATACCATCCATATTTCATGAGAGCACTACATGAAGATACTGCTGCTTTCCAGGGACATCGTTAAAATATCAGCAATCTAAATGAAAGGTTAAGACTTTAAATACCCATCAAATATCAGAAGACTGATCCTCCTTCTAGAGGAACAACAACTTCATGTCTCTTTTCTACTCCTTCAATGCTGGTGTGAATATGACACACACACACACACACACACTAAACAAACAACACCTAAATAAAAGCTGGCCTTGAGGTGACAGTCAGCACTGACACCTGCTGCTCATGTCAGTCCCCACTCTCCCTCTGTCTCTATCCCCAACATGAAGATACAAAATAAAACCTGAAACTACAACTGAAGCATCTGTCCTCCACAAAAGCTCCGTCGACTGACACGTCAGACTGCTGAATGTGAAATGTCTTCTGTAGAGCTGCATGCTGTCAGAGAGCTGTGCAAACCCTTTGATCATGTTGGTCACGTTGAATAAATCCTACATATCCAGTGTTCTGTATCGCTCTCTTGTTCACACAAACTGATCCGCTGGGTTTGGATAATGAGCTCCTGTCAGCTGGCTGCAGAAGTTTCTGGACTCATGGTATGAAGAACTTCCTGTGAGAGCACGGCTCCACCTGCTGCAGGTCTGAACTCCCCGGGCTCTGATCCTTCTCAGACTGTTTAATAACCAGAAGAAACCTTTGAATCTCTCAAACTTCACTGATCCTGTTGATCGACGCCTTCTCTGTCGATTTCGAGGACTTTGTCAGAAACGTGCAGAACATTCCAGATTTGTCCTTCCCACACACTGACAGAAGCAAATGGAAGCAGAAATAAAGTCCTTCAAAAACAACGTTCAAGCATTGAAGCTGCTTGATGTAGATGAGGCGGTCCAGGCTGGATGAGGTGTGTGAAGTCAGTATAGTAGCTGTTGTATTACTGAGGATGCAACATTTCTCATATAATATTGAACCATCAGAACCAAATCCACGATTCAACATACACTTGTGAGTTGTGGTATTGTGTTCCACAAGCTTCCATGTATTTAATAAATCTCTGAATTGGTTGTGTGTGTGCCTGTGAGTCAACGGGCTGGGTTAAGAACTCTTCTTCCCATCAGTTTATATCCAATCATAATGTGATAAAGTAAGGGGGAAGCTGTGGCTGCAGTGTGAGGAAGAACCGCCATCTTTTAAATCGTCGGTGTGGGGGATATTTCAGTTTGAGCATCAAGTGCAAAGACAAGGACGAGAGAACGGTAAACCATATTAGACTGTCTGCAGACATCGTTATACACGCTGTCCACTCCAATGGAGACTCTGACGGAGTTTACAACAACAGACAACAACACCAGCATGATGCAGTGAACGGAGAATAGAGCAAACAGCATTCGAGAGAAAGTCCAGTGGGTCGACGTGGCACGGCCTAAACGCTGCTTTCTTTTCACTGAAACGATACAGCACACACCAGCAATGTGTGGAAATGGAGGAGTTGTTCTGCTTTAAAGTAAAAGAACGTCTCAGAACGGAAAACTGAAAAAAGAAACACTCGTATATGACTCGGGCCGTGAGAACAGAACTGAAAATGGTGATCAAAAGAGGGAGGTAGGTATTGAACTGTGGGCTAACTTTAGTGCTGCATCTCTACTATTCACATAGAAGAGCAAAAGTGAATCGATTGTTGTGCGTGTGCTCACTGGAATATTAGTTTTGCAGAGCTGAAAGAGTTTGCAGAGTTTAGAGGTGAACACTTGCTGCAGTCGGACTGTAAATATTTCCATTAGGGTTTATTTTCTGACTGTCAGTGGTGTGGAGACAGCTCAATCTCCTGATGGACGGAGGTGTGAGACATGATTGACAGCACGGAGGCTGCAGAAATCGACTGTCAGGTGTAAGGACCCGAACGGTCCTGCTGAAGAGGAGACCACATCAGTGTGCAGAGCCTCACTGTTCGTCTGCTCCACAGTCACAGAGAAGAGAGGAAACATGAGGTCGTTCAGGGAACACTGTTCATTATGTGACAGTAAATCCATTACTGTGCAACAACATCATCTCCCACTTACATCATGTTAGCAAATAGCTGCTGTGACCGTCGGTGACTTTGCTCTGATGTTTCACTGATCATTTCCACAACACATTAGATCAACTGGGATGAATGAACAGCAGAGGAAGCTCACACACTTTGACCCTCTGACGGTTCATTGAATCTTAATTTAAGAAAGAAAACTTGATGTGTCGGAGAAAATGAATCGGCTGTAACAGTACGTAAAGGCTAATGCTAGATTTAAAACAGTATGTCATCTCTGTTGGTTATTTCACTTTACTTACAGACTGAACAAGTTGTGGTTGTTCCCTGATGTGCCTGATGATCAGCTGTCCAACATTTTCCTCTTCATAGAGGACATAAAGGAATGAGTCGGAGGAGTCTATTGACAACATTTAGCGACAAGAGGTCAACAGTTTAGTTCAAGAAAAGATGATCCGGAAATCTCTCTAAATGAATCCAAACAGCTTCACATGAGAGACCCTGTCAAACTCACTGATTCTCCACTACGAGCACCATAAACACAACGGACCAATTACATGTCACTGAGAAGTGACGTTAACGCAAATAACACAAACATAGTCGAACTAATCCGACTACACTACAGGAATATTGACGAGATGTGGCTGCTGATAGGAGCTGTTCACGTCTGTCCAAAAACAACACACACAATGTTTTGACAGCCTGCAGAGTGAACTGTTAGTTGTTGTTTTTTTTAGGATGTGATGATTGTGAATTATTTCATGAACGCAGACATGCCTGAGAAAGAGCAGAGAGAAAGAGTAAAGGGTTAGAATCAATGAAGCGATAATATCCTGTTATTAATATCCTTCAAACTCTACAGTCTGAAATAAAGCTGCTCTGAGGGACACTTTTAAACACTCTCTCTTTGCATTAAGTATGAACCAGTTTAAAATGTTTCCACAGCTACGAAACCAATCAGGAGGCTCGTAAGCACACTCATAAAGGTGAACCCTTTAACGTGTGTCTCTCCCTCAGACATGTCGAGCCCTTTAGCTGCACTCTTCCTGAGGTGACATGAGTGACTTACTTACATCTCCCAGCACACGTGACTGTGACGCGTGAGAAGAAGTCCGATTAGGTCGACATCACAGTTGAAGGTTTCCGTGTTTTGTCAAAACAAAAGGTGGAGAGGATGGAGATGTTGGCAGAGGACTCATTTAAAGGGAATTTTTTGGGGGGTTTTTTGTTTAGCAGACTATCTCTAACGGTAAGACAACTCTTATCACGGTGTTATCAGAGAGCAATCAGTGAGACTCTCATCTGTTCTACTGTCTCTGGAGCATCGAGCTGCATTCAGTGCTTCTCCATCATGAGTGACCAGAAGTACAGGAGATGAAAGCACGGCGTCACAAATAAAAAGGCGAGTGGAGAGAAGGGCTTTTAGATTTTTTTTTGCAAACATCAGCACATTCAGAACATTAAGCCCACACGAGGTGCCAGTGCATGCCATATAGTATTATATCACTCCAGCAGAGCAAAGCACTCTGCCAATAGCAGAGAGGTTAAGGTTCACTCACCCAGCTCTGTTAAGTACTGATAGAGCCACGCTGTGATAGCCAGACGTTGTGTGTGTGGCTGAATGTGGAGTGTTACTGTCTCTTTAACAATCCAGCTGACAGGTCAGGAGGTGGAGCTCTTCTCCACACGCCCACGCTACCCCGGCCATTTCTACATTATACACGGGAATAAAAGAGCTAACTCCAAAGACTAAACTTTATGGTCTGTGTGTTTTATGCTTCTGAATGCACTTTAATAATGTTTCTCAGATGCAACATATAGGATTTGTTTGTCAGCGTGAAAAACTTTCAGTGTCAGCATTTCAAACTCTGCTGAGTTGTGTCTTCACGTCGCCTCGAGTAAGAACACAAAGCTTAGACTTATTTGCTGATCTATACAAAAAAACTTTCTTTTTTACTTTCTTTCCCTCTGTTTTTATTTTCAATCACTGCACCAGATAAAACAATGTCATTTCCAACAGAAGACCGACTTTGTTGGATTTATCACTAACTGTGCATGTGATCGCAGTGACAGTCAATGCTAGAACATGAACATCATCATCATCGTGTGTAGGTGAAAACTCTGAAACTTGGTTTGGTGCCTCAGCTGTTCTCCAGAAGTGACCTGGCACCCCTCCAGCTACCAGATGAACTTCCATTAGTTCGCACAAGGACTTGAACCAGCAACCCTCCGGTTCTAAACCCATCTGCCTGAGCTGCAGTAGTGACGTACCGTATGCCGTCGTGAGCACTGCCTACTTGTGTATTTTGGCAGGCGTGGCTCAGTTGGTAGAGTCGTCGTCTCCCCAGCTCCTGCAGCAACATGTCCGATGTGTCCTTGGGCAAGACACTTAACCCTGAATTGTTCCCGCTGCTTCATCGGCGGCTGATGAATGGGATTAGTTACTTCTGATGGTCGCACTACATGTAAATCACTACAATCACTGTGTGAAGGGTGAAAGTACAGAGCTGCCAGAGGACTAGAAAGCGCTATCTAAGCTCGAGTCCATCGGTGTGTCTGTGTAGCTCTGCAATACTCCGCCTAAGGACCACAGTTGGAAGTGTGATTTCTATCTCACTCATACTGCCAGTTTCGCCACATGCTCGGCTTGTTTTTTTGTACTGGAAACCAAAGTTGGCGTTGGAGCAGATAAATGATGAGCAGCAGTTGATCATAATGGTTTGGAGCATTCTTCCTCATGCTTAATTTTGGGTGGTGATACCAGAAAAGATGTAAATGCAGGAACCAGTGGACCAATCACAGGGCTTGTTGTTGCATCATTTTGGCACTTTTCACATTTTTTAAGGACTTGCATGTCAGGCTTAGTGTGTAGGAACAGGGCTATGCAAAGCTAAGTCAGCTATAATGTGCCATCATCACTAAGCCTCCGGGGGGACTGTGACTTCAACCTGGCAGGAACCACCGTCATTAAGACAGAAATGAAGGGAAGCATAAATTAAGCTTTATTCACCATTTGAATGAAAATGTTACGGATCTAAAGCCAGACTTATGATTTCCAACGGTGGTAATTATGATCAAAGACTGACACTATGACTTACACTTTCAATATCAGCAAAGCAGTTATAGGTTTTACAGATTTTATGCAAAAGAAAACTGATAACCGTGATTAGTACTTCCAAATGATGTGAAAGAAGTGTGAAGTAAAGATAAATTACAAAGCTGAATTGTATGAAAATGTTGGGATTTTAAAAGGAAGACAGCCTCCAGCCCTGTGACACTGACAGACACACAGGAGGGTGAAGAAGAGGTCATTCTCTGGTGTTCAGACAATCCTCCCCGAGGCTGTGGGACTACAGGTGTGTTCATGCCTGCAGGCTGCTCTGACACATTTCAGCTGCTGGGTTTTTTAAGAGGAAATGAGAGATGGGGAAAATAACTTCAGTGTCTGTCTGCTGTCTAACTCTGTCCATCCCTCTTTAGTTCAAGTATTTCATACATCTGCTGCAAGAAGAGGTTGAATTGTAAGCCCTCCAGCCATCCAGCCAGTGCTGACTGAAACAAGCCCTGCTCACTGACACACTGTTCCCCTCGGTGAGCAGAGACATATACCCATGAGGCTGCTTGCTGCTGTTTCATTATGATGCAAAGACGCCCCAAATCAGAGCTTCCCACTCCAGCTATAAGCAAATGACTCACTCAAAGTGGATGTTGCTTTCCGCACAGAAACCACACACGGCTTCAAACCGAACAGTCGGGAAGGAGAACTGAACATGCATCAAGGACAAACAGATCAAACTTCATGGATTTGCTGCACAAAATGCACTCGACATTAACAAGGCATTAATTGTGGTTTAAATCAAACCTCAATAAGTTGTGCCATAATCGAGCAGCCCTGTGTGTGTGTGTGTGTGTGTGTGTGTGTGTGTGTGTGTGTGTGTGTGTGTGGAGATAGAGAGAGAGAGAGAGTTCCAGCTAGACTATAGCTGCTGTGTTTGTCAGCATGCAGGCTGCAGCTCCAGCAGACAGACATCATTAAGTTGTCCGTCAGCATCAATATGTTCTTATGGGATACTAGATATGGGAGGGCTGAAACATTCACCTCTTAACTTTCACTCAGTGTACCATGGAGCGACTCAAACACAGCTCTTCACTCCTCTGCTTCTTCTACTTCTTTCACCAACAAACAGCCTGACTCAGCCATGTTAGATTCATCCTCTCCATCTCCCTCCTCCCTATAAAGGAGAGGATTAGCTGCCTCTGACAGATCTGTTGATGTATTGGTTGAGTCTGCACTTCAGACACCTGCCCCCCTCTTCTTCTGTGTTTCCGTTAGAAGTCTCTCTAAACGTGTGCTGACTCTGGTGCTGGACATCAACATAAAGCTGTTAGAAAAGCTCTGTTGGTCCAGTCCATGCTGTGCTCACTTTAGTCCAATCAAAATCAAAGCTGGTATGTTATGTTGTAATTATTTGGTTTGTTAACTTTAATGGACTTTTTTCTACGGGGACTAACACATGCGACTGCCTCTCATTGTAACTCCATATCTGGTCCACTGTCCTGTTTAAATAAAGTCAACAGGCCTCGATTTATCAAAGTAACACATATTCAATTAAAGGTCAACAGAGTGGAAATATGCTGTCATCCAAAAACTTCTGTTTGCCCCTAAAAATAATTTAGTCCACAGATCAGCGAGGAAAGAACCAAATCTTTCCATAATAATTTCACTGAAATGTGGACTCCAGCAGCAGACACACTTTTCATTCAGAATGAAGGATTAACAAAAGCATGTAGATGTATTAACGGCTGAACACTGACACCAAGCAACAAGCTTTAATCTGCTAATTCTCTCTGATGCCTGATATGTACTGACTTTTAAAGGAGCAATATGTAACCCTGACACCTAGTGTTTAAAATGTGTACTACGATCAAAATTCAACACATTGAAGAGAGCGCTCTCCATCTTTATGTACATGGACACTGTAACTTCAGTGTTTAGCCAGCTCTGCATGGCTCTGTAAACCTTTCTGCGTTCTAACCTCTCTCCATGTTTCAAAAGCATCTCCATTATTGATCCTAGTTTGAGCAGCTTTCTGCTGCTGGAGCTTATTCAAACTGGTGGAGTCATCAGGTGACTTCATCACAAACCTCTGCTGTGAATCAGTTAGGAGCACTGGATGTCAGCAGTCAATTGATTTGGCACAACAAATAAACATCAGCTGCTGACACCGATGTTGGTCAGCAGAGCCAATATCAATGTTCAACCGATGCATCTGCGCATCCTTAGTGCTTAATTAACCTGGTCTCCATATCAATGAAACTCAGTGTTTGTCGCAGTCCATAGTTTCAGGGGCTTTTCGTTTTTTTAGGACAGTCACTTTTTATTTCAGTTTCAGTGAAGAAAAATGTTCCTTCCTTTAAGTTTCCATTAACTCGTTTATTCGTGTTAACATCTATAAACGTGACTCCATGTCAGCACAAAAGAAGTGACTCTATAGATAGAGACTAATGACTTGAAAAAAGATAAGCCAAATATATTTGAATAATTCGAAAATAGACTTACACACACACACACACACACCTACACACACACACTTTGAGGCTTTTCAACTCTCAGCTCCACTCTAACACTTTCTGTGTGTGTGTGTGTGTGTGTGTGTGTGTAGGTGTGTGTGTGTGTGTGTGTGCTGAGAGGAGACTCTCTGCTGAAGCTGTCAGCTGGACCTTCATCCTCTCTGTGTTACACACTGCTACTGAACATAAAGAGAGCTGCCAGCTGAGCTCAGCTCATCACTCACTTTATTCAGAGCAAACAGAGCTCTACAGCACAAAGTCCCCATGAGGAGATCTCGGAGTCACGTCAGTGTTTCCAGGAAGGGAAGTCACTTCACATACCTTCACAACTCGAGTCAGCAGCACATGAAACCTCCACGGTCTCTCATCTCCAGTGTTTCCTAGTGGAAAACGTCACGACATGAAATGAGGAGAAGAAAAAAAAGCAATGAAACGATCCCTTGCCTTGAAATCCAAAGAGGAGAGCGACGCCGGGGATCCACACGGTGTGTATCCAGAAGTAATGCATGGTGTCCTGTAAGCAGGTGGAAAAGCTCCGCGCTCCTCCCGACCAAGCTCCGTCTCCAGCGGGTAATTTCCAGAAGAGAAAGCGCTGAAAGTGAAGCCGAGCGGAGGAAGAAATCCCAGTCTGACCGGAGCTGATGAACACAAGAGCTGCAGACTCTGTCACTGCTCCACCTGCTGCTGCTGCTGCTGCTGCTGCACGCGGACACGAGCGACCCCTACAGGAAGCACACACCGTGAGCGCGTGGACATCAGCATGACATGTATAGCCTATAGCAGTCTGTTATTGGCTCAGAAGTGACAGTCGGACCATTAAAACAAATTCAATAAACTCCATTGCTAGATAGCTGCAGGACAGCCATTATGACACAAGATGAGGAAAACAACACACAACTCACTCTACAAAAGCAGTAACAGGAATTATGGACACAACTTTTATATACATGGGGGATCAAACTTTTATATTAATACTTTAACTCTCTGAGTGTCTACACTAGTAATTAACTTAATTTACAATAACAAAGTTTACAGTGAAGCTGTTTAATTTATACAGAAAGAAGTGTTCCAGGTCAGGATGACGTACTTCTAATTAAAGAAGTGCAGAGTCCCCCTTGTGTTGATTGATGTACTAAGTAGAGCCAAGCTGGCCACACTGGAGGTTAGTTATCTGTGTGCATACATGTGTGGTGTTTTACTCTGCAGAAATCTTGACAGCAGATTTATTACAGCTCTCACAGTCTCACAGGAGCTTGCTTTGGTTTTCATAATTAGACCAACGCAGGCTGCAGTGTGGAGCATGAGGGCGAGGCAGAAGGGGAAAAAAAGTGTGTGTGTGTGTGTGGGGGGGGGATGAGTAGTTTCACTCAGAGAAACGAGAGTATCCTTTATCCTCAAAATACACATAACCCCCCCAGGGTTCGCAAGAGTCCCTTCTTCAAACGTCTGACTGTTCTTTGAAGTGACACTTTTAAAACAAGGGAGATATCTGATAATTAAAATGCCCTTAGTTAATTTACCTTGTGCCCTCCAAGTATGTGACGTCAATTAAGAAAGATACCTCTGTCAGCTGAGTGAATTAATAGATTTTGACTGAGGTCGGGAACCAGAAGGTCCCCGGTTCAGGTCCTGGAGAGGTGCCTGTTTACTTCTTGAGCACTGCTGGGGCTTCTTTGATTGCTCAAAGACACCAACCCCCAAACTTCTCAGCTGCTCTTTAATATGCAGCTCCTCACATGTGCATGTCCATGTGTAAAAGTAACTTTGCCATATGAGATCAATAAAACATATCGTCTTCTTCTTTCCTTTATGATTATGTTCTTAATTTTGCTTCCGTTTTGTTTCCATCCACATGAGACCTTCCTACAGAAGACTGTGTGGCTCAGCTGTGCTGTGTTTGATGGTTTATTTCCACACCTGTTTCCTTCACACTACTCATTTGTATTTTAGGCACAGGGGAGATGAAAATTGTTTCATTGTAAATTGCCAGCAGCGAGAGGAACAAAGCAGAAGTCGGATGTAATCCCATCAAAACAATCAAATGAAAAATATAGTTTACAGTCAATGTTTTCAGACACTGTGCTGTCATACATTGTTAATGTGCACAAGCAAAAAGCATGCCCGGTCAAAAGAGCACTGGCAGTTTTCTCTTCATGTTTAGACAATCTTCAGTCTGAGCTTCATCTGCTCACACGTTTTAATCGAAGACCGTTTTACAGCAAATGCAGTGAATTACGTACACGGCACATATACGCCATATAACTGGACGGTTGCCGGAACAAGTCCCGATGCGGACCAGACTATGAAAGTTGTCTTGTACCTGGAGAGGTGCCAGATCACTTCCTGAGGACTGTCAAGGTGTCGTTGAGCAAGGCACCGAACCCCCAACAGCTGAGGTCTGTGTAGCAGTGTGTAGCAGAACCACTTTGACATCTGTCCACTATGCATGACCACAGGCCCTGTTTGTGCATGTGTGTGTATTTCGAGCTTATGTGTGTGAGAAGCATGTCTTTCATTAAATTCCTTCAGGAATGAACACAGAATGTAAAATTAAAAAAAAAAAAGTAAATCAAAGTATGTTTTGATGATGGCTTCATGTAACAGACTGCATAAATATCAGAGGGCTGTTTGTAATTATTCATTTTGTGTAGGCAGGAAGCAGAAAACAATTTCATACTGACAAGTGTTGTTAAAATGTTTAAAAATCACAGAAACCCTGCCAACGTTTAAAAAAAAAATTAAATAATAATAAAGAAATCAGGAAAATGATCAAACACATATCAGCCTGTGTCGTCGACTGGTTTCTCCATCATGTACAGTTCTTTACTCAGAGCAGTGAGTAACAGCTGCTGGAGACACATCCTCCTCATTATAACACATTTATTTTCACAGCGCGCTCGTCAAACCGAACACTGAGTTCAAATCTCCTGACCTCGAAGGATCGTGATTCATAGTCAAAGTTGAGGGACAATTGGGAAAGCTTTCGGGGGCCTGGCTGCATGGAGAGGCTTGCAAAGAGCTAAAGCTAAAGCTACTGTAACTCATCATTACTCCTTTTACACTCTTCACTTCTTGTTGCCTGTTTCAACATGTAAAAATGTTATGAGCCTTTTATTCTGCAAGTTTAACATACTGCATGGACGCCTTTAACTTAATTTTAATCCAATGTTGTAATGTTATGCAAGGCTTTAATAGAATTTATTTCAAAAGCTTATTGAAGCCAGGATGAGGAAGCCAATGTAAGCCAGGCTAACGTTACTGGTCCAATGAACATATGCACATATTACTAAATCAGATTTGGGGAGGGCCTATGCACTACATAACCTTTTCTCTGGGCAGGCCTGTTCAGGATTAATTTCCCGCCCACATTGTGTCTGTCTTCTAGACAACCTTTAAACATCAGAGTGAAAGACTTAAACTGAATGTTAAGGTGAATGTTAAGTAATGAACGCTCTGTAGATCAAATATGGAAACATTTGTGAGTTACATCTTGAACACTTCTGTCACACTGAGTCCTGAAAGTGTCCGTCCTCTCTTTCAGCACCATGGACAGCGACAGAGCTCTGCAGAGCACACTGCTGCTCTCAGTCTATAACTCAACAACATCATAACATCATGAGATTGCTTCAAATTATTCAGTCAAGATTAATAAAGACACTTGTGAGGTGCAGATAAGGAATTCCTTGTACTTGCATTTGTGTTTGCTCTTATCAACGTGGATGCTTCCTAAAGAAAGTAAAGCTTTGTTGTTGGGTTTTTTTTGTTTTTTTTTTACCTCTGTGTCTTCCCTCTGTTCATTGTATTCACTCTTTGGGGAGGTTCCTCTCCTCCTTTCACACACAGCTCACACTTCACATGTGAGCGACATGTGTCTAAATACATACACTGAAAAAGTCAGAATGATTTACCCTTTTAGTTCTTAGACAATCTGCCAAACCCAGACAGTCAGCAGGTCTCACTCCTGCCAGTTACAGCAAGATGTATTTAGCCTGTAAATAAACGTTATCTGCTTCAGTCTTCATTCATCAGGTATCAGGAAACAGCTCCTAAAGTTCTGTATTGATCTGACTTCTGAACGTGACACCTGATCACACAGCACTCTCTCCTCTCTGAGCTGTGACCTGCAGAATCATTTACAGTAAAGTTGCACACACTCTGTGCTTCTTGTTCTCTGGCGTTAATGACTCTTGGAGCTCTAGTTTCCTCTGCTGTTGTCTCTGTCCTGAATAAAGAGCTCCTCTGTCTATTTCTGGTGACTCCATCCCAGTTGTTTCCATCACAATAGACCCCCAGCTGATTACCTGGGACTCTGTGGAGAGCATTGATTTATGACTCTAATCATGGAAAAGTTTTCTGCTGCAACTGTTCAGCTTTGAGTCGTCTTACAAACGTGTGAAAGTTCCCTTCAGACTTCGCTGTGGTCTCAGTTTCCCTCTGACAGAGAGGTGTGTCGTAGGGCTGGTTGAGGAATTAATTTGTCCCTGATGCTATTACTTTTTTAAAGCTGGGTGAAAGGCAGGGTACACCTTGAACTGTTTGACTGGCTGACATAAAGAGACAGACCACCAGCCACACTCACACAGGCGATTTAAAGTCACCAATTAACGTAACGAGCATGTCTTTGGACTGTGGGAGGAACCCAGAGAAAACCCACACATGCACAGGGAGAGCACGCTAACTCCACACAGTAAAAGGCCCGGTCCAACGGGACAGAGACAGCACGAACCACTGCACACAAGTGCAACCCGACTTGCCCTCTCACAGGGATAATAAAGACAACCTCAAAGTTGAACATTGTAAAGAGGAGCTTGCAGCTTTACATCCAATTGAAAGTGTGTTTGTCCACTAAACACACTAGACGCTAAAAAGGTATTTACATCACCCACCCACGGGAACAGCAGGTAGATGATGTCTTTGAAAAGAAACACATAAGGATTTAGCAGAAAAACAGTAATTAATTTCCACTTCAGCACTTCTTCATTACTGTGCTGTAAACAGAGAACCACCAGCTGAAGTGTCTCTTCAAAGATTGTTGAGACACGGAAAGAAGATGATTGACAGCTATATTAAAAAATAAAATTAAAAAATAAATAATGTTTATTTTGTGACGGCTGGTGCCAGAGATCAAGTGTCTGAAACAATAACAAATGAAGAATAACACATTAATCAAGAAAAGATTTTAAGGCCAAAAGACTCATGATTGTTCCTTTTCAATGGATGTGCAACAACATGGTAGTTTTAAAGCAAAAATAAAGTTTAAAGAGTGTTTTCTAACAAAATGCATGTTAACCTTGTCTTTAAAGTGTGAACATCATGACGAGAAATGCATGGCTCTTATGGAAGTTGCACAGCCAAGCAGAGAGCTCAGCTGACCTCTGGTCGAGACTCTGCAGACGTGTTAGCTTGTTCACTTCCTCAAATCCTGCCAGAAACAAAAACTCTCTGGAGGAAGATCACAGAACTCGTCTCACTGCGGATGGATAACAATGAACTTGATTGAATTCTGTCAAACACTTCAATCCTCTCAACTGTTCAGAAAGTATGCATCTCAACTTTAATTACTACTCTGTGATTGAGGTGTTTATACAATCGTATTATCCAATCAGAAGTGAGTACTTACCGTCAATGACAGAAACACCAACCTACAAAAGCCCATTCATGAACTCTAGGTCTACCCTGAGGTCACCTCCCAGTTGGGCGTGGCCAGAAAAAACCTCCAAAGAAAGGCATCCAGGAGGCGTCCTAATCTAATGCCTGAATCCTCCAAACATGCTCCTCTTGTTGTGAAAGAGAAGCGGCTCTACTCCAAGTATGAGCCCAGCCACTCTTCTGAGGAATATCATTTTGGTCACTTATACAGTATGTGGGATCTTGTACTTTTGGCCATTACCCACAGCTCATGATCATAGGTGAGGGTAGGAATAATATGTGTCATGACAACAATCAGCATTGTTATCGTGGGTAGAATTTTTAATTTTTTTTAAATAGTTGGAACAGAGGCATGGATTCAATCTTCAAACAAATATGAATCGTATGATGCTAAGTGTTCAGAGGTCGAAAAACGCAAAGTGTTTCGCACAATGCAATGTATCATTGGGATGGCATTGTAGTGTGCGAGGCAGCACAGTATATTCTCTCTTGTCACAGTATAGGAGCAGGAAACGAGGTGTCTCGTCACAACAGCGAACACATCGTTTCACACACATTTAAATAATTGTCAGCTCCTCTCAGTAACTAACAGAGCTCAGGAACAAAATACATTTTCCCCCGTGTTGATTCTCAGAAGCTGCAAGCCAGGTTGATAAATCAAGCTGCGTTGTTTCCTGTCAGTAAACATGACTTTACGATCTCTGTTAATATTCTCTTGTTTGGTAAGCAGCTAACCTGACAAATCGTGTCAAACAAGTTGAACAAATGCTGCCAGTTTACACAGCTGACAGCAGGCCACAAAGGAAGATCTGCCTCTGCCACACATCGCCATGTCCTTATCTCACATGTACAGAAGACATTTCTCCAACACCTCAGGGAGTTTTCCTGTAAAATTAACTGGCATCACTTTATGTGTCAGTATTCAACTGAGCAGCACAGAGGAGCCGAGTACTGTGGAGTCATCCTGTGCGTCTCATTTACGGCCTGTCTGACCTTCTGACTGTCGATAACTCGGCCATCATGAACGATTACATCTCCTCTCCAAGTATCAGGAGAAAAGCTGCAGTGAGACAGAGACAGGTTTATGTTACTGCAACAGTAGCTTTCATGTTCACTGAATCCACCTCTGATGTTAGACCAAGAGACAAGCGGAGGAACACTTTGAAGTTTTGTTCAACAGGAAAAAAAAAGCAGCGGTCGTGACCGATCCAGATTGTTCCATCTCGTGTCGTTAAGACCTTCCTGTGATGGATGGTACAGCTTGTGGTTAATTAAACATTAAGCAACACAGATAGAAAAACTAAACAAAACAATGCAAAAATAAAATCAACACAAGTGGAAACACATCTCCTCATTTGAATATATCATGTAAATACAATGTAAAATATGTGGTCCAGTAGGGAAGCTTCATCCATCTGTGGTTAGTGAACAGCAGGTTCTAAATCAGCGCTCGTGTACGTTAAGGTGTGGGACACCTGTTTCCCTTTGTCTTGCTCCTGTAATTGGCACATCTGGGTGATTCTGTGTCTAATATTTCACATGTAATTTAATATTGAATCTAATATTCTAATACTGTTGCTGTGATGACAGAACTGGTTTAAATACTTAAAAAATAAGAAAATCACAAAGCATGACGTCACAGATAAACATAAAGGTAGTATGTGCAAACATGCACGCATGACTGAGATATTTCCTGATTTGTTAAACTGGCTTTTTAGTACAGTGACTGACTGCTAAACGTTATCAAAGTAACTGGACCAGACTCTGACACACACCACCAAACAGGGCCCACGGCTGCACTCTGTGAAAACCATTATCCCTTCTTTGTTTCTACATATACAAGGGATAATTTATAATGATTTGTTTGAAAAATGACACTCACATGCACAACGTATTCTTTACTTGCTTGATGGCAGTGTAAGGAGTGTGTGAAGTGTGGAGGCGGCCATCACAATGGCTCACTTCTCTCTGCTTGGTTCCACTCAGCTGACTCTCCGAAGCAAAGAGCTGCGAGTCACAGTTACCGACACTGAAGCTTTTAACCGCCTGCATTATGACAAGCAGTGAAACTGTACAGCTTGAAGGGGAGCGCCAAGGTTATCAGCCTGACTCTTTAAACTCAGGACAGACTGAACTGTGAGGCTCTTACACTCAGATTTGTGTCCTTCAGAAGGTTTGGACGTTTCTGTGAATGCCTAAGAGCTGTATGTTTATGTTTTGGGCTGACATTATTACCAGCGGACAAACACTCCTCAGAGAGCTAAACTCCAAACTCTGAGAAAGTCTGAACAACATCCATACAACCTCTGCATAACTAACCACTTTACATCAGCAGAAGAACACTGGACACAGTGTGAGATGGTTCAGATTGAAAAGCAAGCATGAGCCGACACTAAAAGGCTCCTTCGTCCATGTGAGGCTCAACTCGAAACTTCAACGAGAGGAATACACCCAGCACGTATGTGTCGGGAGCTGCTTTTCATTAGTAGCATCACATGACATCACATGTGTGAGTTTGTGTTGAGAGACTACAAACACAAAATTGAACAAGAATGTGTCATCCTTCATGTCACAGCCTTAAATGAAGCTTCTTTTCTTTTTTAATTACATCTGAGTAAAAGTCTGTTCAAACTAAAGGAACGTAGATGTCATGTACAGGAAATTAAACATCAGAAGCCTTGAAATGTTATCAAAGACGTGTGTATCCCAGTACTGGGCAGGATGCCAGAGGTAAATCAAAGCAATATTTCTTTACAGATGCAAGTGATCACAGCACAGCTTTTGGGAGATCATCTTTACTTCTTGTAAAGTTCCCTTGCCTCTCTTATTCAGCCTCTCTCAGCTGGCTCTCTCTCTCTCTCTCTCTCTCTCTCAGGATGTCATATTAAACCTCCATCACTGCCTGTGTCGTTCTTGTCTCTCACCTTTGGGACACATTATGTCTCCGTGCTCGCTCAGTCTCTCTCCTTCTGCTGCTCTGAGAGTCTGCTCATTGTCCTTTGCCATGACTCGAGGCTGATAACAGCAGCCAGCCGAGTAACATTTGGCAACGTGTCAGTGTGTGGTTGTGTATCTGTGTATGTGTGTAACATTGGCAAGTGACTACACAGATGATTTATTTTAGAGTCGTAAGTCAACGAGGCAGATTGGCTTCATACCAAATAGGCATAATGCTGATCTTATCAACCTTTTTTTCACATGCATAATTTGGTTTGTGTAGAGACATCTCACACAGCTCTCAACTCTCTTTGTAAACCCACACACACAAAGAAATCATCATGATGTGGTGTCCTAAGACAAACAAACCAGATGTCTATTCTCCCTTTGTCAGTTTTCCATGGATGAGTGTGACCTATATTGTCAGAAAAAGAAGCAAACCGTAGGAGGCAGCAGATGGTTCACAACCTGTTGTTTGCAAAATGATGGCTTTCACACACACTCACACACACACACACACACACACACACACACCTCACTGTACTTTCTTGCATGACAACAAAACTGATTTTAAAAAATCGTTCCAGGAGAATTCAACGTCTATAACCGTTCAGTGTTGTACGAAGCTTCGCCACAGCCTCTCAGGTGCTTTAAGACTGCTCTGTTTTTAAATGCTGACATCTCCGTGCTCGTCCTGAGTTACTGTATATCTGCTTGGTTTTGCGGCGCAGCATGCAAGAAGACACCTCTTAGGGTCATAACCACAGCTAAAAAAAAACAAAACACCAGATGCCTTGTCCCCTCCCTTGAGGAAATGTAAAATACACACTTCCTCAGAAGAGCGTGCAGCATTCTGGAGGACTAATCCCGACCTGCACACTGCCTGCTTGTTGCCCTCTGGAAGGTGTTACAGGGCAAACTGACCAACAGTTCCTAAACCAAAGCCATAGTTGCAATTAACATGAACTCTGTTCAGTATGATAATGTTGCACATGTTACTGTTCCTGTGCAAAAATACAGTATGTGTTATGAGTGTGAAAATGTGTGATAATGTGTTTTTAATTTGTTATTTTATTATTGTTGTAATGTATTTATCTTTATCTCTTTTCATGTTCTGCGCCCTATGAGTTGTGTTGTCCTGTACAATCTCCAGTCATCCGTCCAGCCATCCAAAAAGGCTAATTGACATGTACACATAGCCAAACAAATAAAGTCATCTATGGCTCCTCCAGTAGCTATAAAACCCCTCAACCTGTCAGGGTAACGACTTCAATAGAGATCAGTATTCTGTCATTTGGAAAACCTGCGTGTTAGCTAAACTCAAAAAGTGATAGCCGAGCACAAACACTCCCTGATCGGAGACAGAAAAGGCTAAAAGAAAGCTTTTTAAAAATCTCTTTAGTTTTATTATAATATCGGATTAAGACGTCTACTTTAGCAACTCTGTATTTTAATGCTTAAATATATTCTTCACATGTAGTCACGTGACTCCCCTGTATGAACAGCTGTGTATGTGAGAGGTCCATGAGCAGGTGATGATGATCTGCTTGTCACTCATTGCCTGCTGTGCCTCTCTGTACCTTCATGAAATCACAGCCTGATGTCTCTCCTCACTCTATGCACAGCCAGGAGTGAGTGGTTTATTTTGTTTATGTTCTCAGTATGAAACTAATTAAAGTTGAATTCAGTGTCGAGGATTGAAGTATGTCTCAAGAGCTGAACGCTGAACATTATTCTCAACCTCTCTGACAGGAGACAGAAGAGAAACAAACAAGAGAAATCTGCAGCCTGAGTGCTCCTGGAAAGAAAAGCTGCACTGGAAACGTTTAAATGTCATCTCTGTGGGGCGCTCGGGGCCTCGTGGTTTGTTTGCGCGCCCAATGCAAAGAGGCAGGAAGCCCTTCTCTTTCTCTCTCCCACTGATGTCCTACTCTATCCACTGTACTGTCTCTATATTAAAAGCTTCAACGAAAAAAAAGTAAAACATCTTACAAAAAAAAAGGTCGAACATTTTTTGGGTTCATTTTCTTTAGATTGAGTTATAGATATTCATATTAGTATTTCTATGGAACTATTACTGTGGTTAAACTATTTGAGCATACATACATGGATTGACAAATGTGTAAAAAGCATTTATGGATCTGTGTTCTTATTTTCAAATAGTTTTGCCACAATAATCTCCATATATTTCCTTTTGTACATCATAATGCATCTCTTTCACTGATTTGTAGATTTGAGAGACATTGTCTGCAGATCTTAAAAACATTTAATATCTGTAAAGACTCTGTGATAAGCTCTCTTACAGTTTCTATTTATTCAACATGCAAACATTAATTCACTTTCTCTCCTCAGTGCTGCTGAACTGTACAAGATCTTGAAATCACTAGTCAGACAGTTGAGTTTAGCCGACCAATTAGAGCTGTAGTTGAGCTGTCTGTGTCAGTTAGTCTGCAGAGTCCTGCAGCACAGCAGCAGTCTGACTAACTCGCAGGAAGTGAGGAGAGGCTGAAGAGTTCAGGAGAAATAAGAGGAGCTGGAAGAGCTCAGCTGTTTGTTCAAGATGCTTTAACTCCTCTGCTAGTTTATAATAAGGTCAAAGGTCATTGTGGAGGGCAGCGACCCTTTCATGAGACTCATGAAACCATTACAGAGCTGGAGAGAGACGCTCCCTGGAGACAAACAGACAGAGGGAGCATGTGGTGTTACCTCTGACACATTATTGGTTTATAAGCTACTAAACCTAAAAGTTTGTTAAATAACCAAAAGGCAGACAAAAAGGAAAGGCTACAGCAAAAACAAACATCACACAGACATAAATGTATTTTTAGTTTGTTTTTGAATGTTTTTTTCTTGTATTTTTACTTGTTCTTTTTATAGTACCTTATTTATTTCGTACACGTGGGTTCTCTCCGTGTACTCCAGCATCCTCCCACTGTCCAAAGACATGCTCGTCAGGTTAATTGGTCGGCCCTGTGACCGACTGACGAACAGCCCAGGCTGCATCCCAGCTCTCAACCAACGACAGCTGGGATCAGCTCAAGCCCCCCATGACCCTGAATGCTATAAATGATGGATGGATGGATGAGTGTTATAACTGTATCTCAGTAAACAATCTGATTCATCATAATAGGGGAAAAAAAAGAAAACAAGTTGAATCGACTGCACAAATGTCTGAAACTTTTGTTCTTGGTGATCTAAAACTTACTCTTGTTTTATGTATATCTATTTTATTTATATCTATCTATCTATCTATCTATCTATCTATCTATCTATCTATCTATCTATCTATCTATCTATCTATCTATATATATATGATTACATTCCCACCTCACCTTCTGATCAGCTCCTTCAAAGTTATATTTTCTATCGATAAATAAGGAAGATGTAACATTATACTCAGATGAAGTATCTTCACAGCACGGTGTGTTCATTTAAATGTAAATGTTCTGTGTCTGAGGGAAGGATTTACAGAAACACTGTGGAAACACTTTAAAAAAAACAGGAATCATTTATTTAAAAGTTGTCTTTTGTTTGCAAAGGGCCATTTAAACTTTCAGTGTCTCTCTGAATCGCACAGATAGTTTCAAAAGTCCTCATTAAAATTGGAAGTAACTGAGGTAAGAGCTTGTTACTGCTCACAGACATGAAGCACCTGAGATGAAGGAAAGAAATTACCCAGAGAAGGAAATGGGTTAAGTGTAATGTATTGGGCAACACTTAGAAAAATAAAAGACAGAAACTAACTAGCATGAAGCACACAGTGACGATTTTCTTTTTACCTCAATGCAAACATTAAGCAGGAATTTAGCCGCTGCAATTTAAAAAAATATGCATTCATTTCAGAACTTAATTGATCATGATTGATGTGCACAACCCAAATTATATTACATTATACACACTCTTGATTGAATATCACAACACAACATTAAAGATCCCATATTATACCCAATACACTTCACCATGTTTCTCTAACTCTATGGGCCTGATTTACTAAAGGTTTGCGTGTATTAAAACGTGTGCAAACTTGATACCACCAGCAAAAAATTTGCTATCTGATCTACTAACAGTGTGCAGTGAGGATTGCATCTTTCATATGAGCAAAACAACACGTATTGTCCAAATAGTACGTTTGCCTTAATGAATATGCAAAACGAGGCGTTTCTGCCTCAGCTTGCAAAATACTGGGAGGAGAAAATGTAAAGAATGTCTGAATGTCTGAATTTAACACCTTTGAAAAGAACGTGCTAATCCAAGAGCCCCAGTGTTATGCACTGCAGGCAGCAGTTAGGAGGAGACATAGGCACAATAAAAGACATTCACAGCGTCTGCATTCTAAAGAATTTCAACATTGACACTAATGTCGTCCTATTTCCCTCTTCTCACCAACATTACATTTTAAACTGGACATTTCATTTTCTCGGGTTGCGTGTCCCTGGTGCGCTCCAGAGCACGCTCGTCTCTTCACTCTACAGCCCCCTCCCCTGCTGCTGCGCTGTGGGACGCTTGAATGGGGGGCTCACCATGCTTGTACCCCCAACTTCAGTACCTGTTGCCAGACACAGCGCTGACCAGCTTCTGGTGCGCAACGATGGCACGAGTGGCACACACACTGCCACAGAGGGCCGTGTTTAATACCGAGGTTTTATTATAAGCCACTTTTTTCCTTTTGTTATATTCAGATTTATCTGCCATTACTTGATACTGGACGTTCATTTGCCTCTCACTAATACCTATGTTGCGCTTGCAGTCGTCCAGCTTTCCGTCCAAACTCTCTGTGACGTAAACCAGTAGAACGCGCAAAAGCCTGACAGAAATACTACCGCCTCCACAAGGTTTGCACCTGACATCATTCACGCAAATGTTCTTAGTAAATCACCCGCAAAACGCCCACGAGCCAAACGTGCAAACTTTTGCAATGCACACGCAATTTAGTACTCTTTAATTGAGATCTTAGTAAATCAGGCCCTATGTGTCTCTAGTCTGTCGACAAACCCCACAATTATGAGAAAAGTCCATCCTCTCCATCTTCTGCCGGCTCCACTTTTCAATAAATGAGTGCTCAAACAGGCCATTTGGAGATTTTCTTTAAGACATCACAAAGGGCAGTAGCCCCTCCCCCAGGTGGGTGACACTCCCACAGCTAGGTGTTTGTTCTGCCCTCTGAGTCTGCCTTCTCACCGTAAACAATAGGACATGGAGCGAGAAAGCCAGAGCCATCCAAGGGGCGTGATGAGACGCAGCTCATTTACATATTTAAAGCTACGGACACAAAAACAGCCTGTTCTGAGCAGGGCTGAAATAGAGGGGTTTATTGACATGATCAGATACAGGATCAGAGTGGATTTACAACAAGAACACTTCACAAACGTTTTGAGGAGCTCTGAGAATTTAAACCTGTTAAAGGGGAGAATAAATTGACCTTTAATAGTAAAAAAGATCAACAACTCCATTTGACCTCTATTTTAGAGGAATATCAGGCAGGCAAGACACAAACTACAAAGTCACAGAGAACATGTTCAGCATGTCTTTCTGTGTAGCCTTTTTTGAGACACTTTTTGAAAAGTTTTCAAAATATTTTAGAAAGCTGGGCTTTTAAAAAGTGCCTCAGGCCATGTGGACCAGACCTGTTGGTGAACTTTACTCTCCAGTAGATTTTACATTTGTGTACATTCCTGTCTCTGATCACGGAGGAAATGTCATTTGGTTTCAGTTAATGTCAGCTGACACTCTCAGAAGCCGGTCAGAGCTCTCTGCTCTTCTATTAATATTAATGTCTGATCAAAAGGTTAACTCAGTTCAGTGTGTGAGCTTCATGAGCTATGCCACTCGTTCATTAGAGATGCAGTATTCCTGCAATTCACCTGTGTCTCAGCTTGATCCCTCTTTTCTCTATGCAGCCATTAATATATTCAAAACACATCCTGTAAATTAATTTGTGATAACGGAGTCAGATCGCAGCATGCAGTTAGAATAACAGTCTATTAATCCTGCTGATAAGATGACTAATTCATGATTGATTACTCATGGCTTCATTTAAACTATGTACAGGATAAGGTACACATGAACTGCTCCCTGCAGAGTAGAAAAAACACAACAACACAGAAGCTGCAGCTTCTACTGAATTCACGCCTCTGTACAGCAAGAAAAACGCGGGTTGGGCAGAACAACAAGGCTACAAAAAAAAGCTACTCTTCCAATCATTATTGCCATTGGACATATTTGTTGGGGCAAAATCCAATAATAAAAATTCAAATCAATCAGTGTTTAAAAACTCTGGATGAGCTCAGCAGCTTCAGAGATCACAGATATTGGAATTGAAAGAGAAAAAATCCATGTGAATAAAATAGTGGTCCGTTGGTAAGATTAATGGCACTGAAACCCTGAGAACACTTCCATGATACATGTCCAATATTTTCCTTTTAAAAAAATCCCCAAGAGGCACCAACAACATAAACACACCCAGGAGTTTATCTTCAGAAGCTAAATAAAGCCTGTTCCCGTCATGTGTGGAGAGCAACAACATGACTAAAACAGCCCAGCAATTACGTTCATCAAAGTATAGAAGAGCTTTTTTTATTGGTGATCTGAGGGGTCCGCCACATCCAACCACTCCAACAGAGCATTCACAACATCTCATTAGTGCTTTGAGACCGTGTGTTCATTAAAGGGGATGTGATGAGATTAAGGATCACAACTATAACACAATCAGTCCGTCCATTATTGCCTACATGTCTCTCTGAGAAGCAAACAAATCACTCATTAAAATTACAAAGTGTACATTGGGACAAATGAATTGGATTAATCTCTCAAGATAGAGCACCGTGCTGTCCTGCTGAGCAGTCGATCTATCCATTATCTATACTGCCATGTGTTGTAGGGAGGCTGGAGCCAATCCCAATTGTCATTGGGTATAAGGGGTTACACCATGGAATGGTTGTCAGTCAATCAAAGGGATAACATACAGAGATGGACAACCAGCCACATTCACACTGACGGGCAATTTAGAGTCACCAAATGACCTAACCAGTGTGTCTGTGGACCCCGGTGCGAGCTGGAGTACAGGAGGGAGCCCACACATGCTCTGGGAGAACTTACAAACTCTGCACAGAAAGGCCCTGTCAGATGGGGGATTTAAACCTATAACCATCTTGCTGTACACAATGGTGCAGCCTGCTGAAATACAGAACTATAAGCTTTGTTGAGCTTGAAGAGAAGCAAAGCAACATAAAGGAGCCTCAGGGAAGCAGAGGTCTTAATAATTAAACTGTGCACAGTGCAGGTATCAAATCCATTTCCTTTAACAAGCATCTTGTTTCTTATTCTTGACCACCTCCATCGTATAATAAAACTCACAAAAGCTGCTGACTCCACTGCCTCAGAAAACAAACAAAGACTACAAGAACACATTTGCACAATTAAATAAAAATCAAAAGAGAAATCGAAACACAAACTGAACTTGTTTTCCCTCTCGATGAAACCGTCTCAGTAGAATACTGACACCTGACCAGAACAACACAACAGCAAAATATCCTATGTTTCACAATCATCACTGCAGATAGCTTTGCACTATTTGGCAAAGAGCTGCATTAAAAAAAGCACATCAGTATTCAACATGAGTTCTGAGAAGTGAGGACACTGTGTTGCCTCCTTTGTGCAGTTTTAAAGAAACAGAGCTGCTGCAAAGTGGTTTAATCGGTTTCTATCTGCATTTCGCCCTGCAGCGGGAGTTACATGTTATTTTTTCATATTTAATGACACTTTGCTACACAGAAACCTCACTTCTTCTACTATAGCTTCAGGCTTTCACATGTTGGGGTAAAAAAAGATCAGTATAAAAATCTGTCAGAGGAGCTTGTCAGGGTGATGGGAAAGTCCAAGCTGCAGTGTCTGTAGGTGAAAGATTAAGTCAATGCAGAAGTGGGGAAAAAAAAAACGCAGTATATTTTGTCTCCACTTAAGGCTGGCTCATATAAAGACCTGAGCGTCACATCAAACATCCCGCTATTACTCTTTCTTTGGCTTCTCATTTACACAAAGAACAAAAACACCCAAAACACAAAGAAGCTCTCTGAGCTTCACTCACTTAATACTGTAAATATAACGTAAGGTGAAGAAGCCAAATATATTCTTCTTGATAAAAATAATGACCTAATACAGTAAGAGTTCTGTTAAAGCATGGCACGCTTTACATTGAAGTAAAAAGTTTAGCTTTGTGAGGTCTGTCCGCAAGAGAAGAAATAGCCATGAGGTACATTTATTAACATGCATACCTGTGTACAAACTTTGCCGACAAATTTCCCTCAAAGTCATCAAGGTTGTGTTTTGCTTGTTAGTTGAACAGAGGTGAGATCAATCACTTCTGATGTTTTTTAGGTTGTCTAAACGCAGATTGGCTTTAGTGTCCCGGCAACGAGCAGATGATTGATCCAGTATAGATATTGAGCTTCACGTCTGTGAGATGAATTGACACTGAACTTTATTGTCATTACACATACATACAAGAATACTGCAACGAAATGGGGTTTGGCATCTCACCAGAAGCTATGCTATGTCCAGAGTAACTACAGAATTTACAGATGATGTGAATTAAATAAATGCTATAAATATAAGTACATTCTACAGATTACGATATGCAGATGAAGGTGAAGTAACCTTGCTCTGCTAGATAACAGATACAGACTGTGGACAAATTGCGCAGGTTGATAATTTATTGAGGTAATCTGAACATACCATTCAGATTAAGTTGCAGTGGACAATAATACAGGTGGGTGAGAGACGTGTGTGTTTTATTAAGACAAATAAATCATCATCATACTACCATCAGAGGGGTCTTGGTATGTCATTTGCACAGATAATGTTCCTCCTGTATACTGGTGTCAACACAGACTTTTTTTTGATACTCTAAAGCCTGCTGATATGTGATTGGTCAATACAGCTTGGAATAAAAATAAGCTTGAGCTTGAAAAGCACTTTCCTAGTCTTCTGATTACTCAAAGTGCTTTTACACTGCAGGTTGCACCTACACATTCACACACTGAGCCATCAGAACTAATTCCCTTTATACACATTCACATGCAGCGGACGAAGCAACTTGGAGTTAAGTGTGTTGCCTGAAGGACACACTGGACATGTGGTTGAGCGACGACTGACTCAACCAACGGATCTATAGCCACCCCTTACTGTACTACAGAAACAAGGAACACTTCCCATGCTGAAAATCCAGACCCCCTCTACAGATTCTACTTTTCTTTGTAGACTCTGCAAATAGAAAAAAAGCATCCTTGATAGATCAGTTTATGAACATCTGTACAAACAGGGAAAACCATACCAAAGACTTTTTGTGTATTCTTTGTGCTGGATGATATCAACTGTGTAGGCCTGCAGGATAATGATAATGTCTTATCCATTAAAGAGCAAGACATAAAGACACCAGGAGGTGCGCTGTAATGATGAAGTTTATCACAGACTAACAGCTTCATCGATCACACAACAGAAAGCAGCAGAGACAACAACTGAGAAGAAGCCAAAGTACCTTTCAAACTGATGAAAATATACAGGGTCACCTCAGGGGTTGTTAGAATGAACAGATATCTGCGTGTATGTGTTGATTGTGTCCATTACTCTTCTCAGTGGGGACCTCACCAACAAAGTCCTCTCCATGATTATGAGACTGAACATCTGAGTCGCCTAATTATGAGCTAATTAATGTCGGATTACAGTTTGAAGGTTCAGGACCCTGTTGGAAAAATTAAATCAAGTTGCTGCTTGGTCAAAATTAGATTTGACAGATTGTGAGTAACAAGGATGTTCAAATAACGGCAACATTGTGAGAGTTCAGTTGACACTTGGTTTACCACCTCCTGTCAAAAAGTGGAGGTCAGCACTGATGTGTTTAAATAAAGATCATAGGACTCTATACGCGACTTAAAACGATGAGTCAAATGTCAGATTTTATCCTTCAGTTTTTCAGTCAAACACAGAGTTGTGTGTGTGTGAGCTTATGTCCTCCCATCTGCACTGCATGGAGGAAAAACAAAGATTCTCACAAAGCCTGAAAAACACACCAAAACACACTGAGCGGAATACAAATATTATTATCATCGCAGTGATGGAGATTTATCTGAGAGAGAAAAACACTCGATAGCATCCCTGCTGCCTCACTGGGATTGTTGTAAGAGTGTAAATCAACAGAAGAGGAGGAATCTCACCATCCTCTCACCGTCCAGATCAAAGCAGAGTCTCCACTTCTCAGTGAACCCCAGAAGAGAAAGAGAAAACTTCAATAGGGACACTGTGGTTCAAGGTCAGTGTGCTAACACAGTGGACCACAACAACCTCTGACCTCCACCTCAGCGGCAAGAAGAACACGAGGAAAACAATGAAGAAATCCTTCCTGCATATTATCCCATATGCTCTTTTGTCTTGAAAGAACGCTTGTTATGAATTGCTGCTATAATGATTGATTGGTTAACTAGTGGCAGCGAACTGCAAAGACTATGACAGACTGCAGCGCTCACAGAAAATTGGGGCTTACGCTCTCAGATTTGATCTCTCTTCATAATCAAATTAAAGAGTGAAAATAAGTGACCAGGATGAGATCATATTTTGATTACAATAATAAAAATGTTAGTTTTTTTGTCTGGTGTTCTGATATTTCATTCTTAAATGTCAAAAAAAGTTTCTAATCCAGGTTATCTCAAACGGACTTGTTGGAATCTGATAGATGGATGTTTAAAAAAAGTGTTTCTGCTGATGTTGCGTTTATATCAATTGATTCATCAATGCATTTTTATATATTGATCCCAATTCATATTCTATTTAGAAAAAAACATGAAATCAGGGCACAGATGACCTTGAAGTCAAGTTGTGCCCCGTATACGAAGGCTAATATACTTTCAGCTAACAGCCAGAGTTCAAGACCGACAGACGTTCCCACACGCCATTCCCCCCTCTCAATCCTGATTTCCCATTTTATACACTAAGGCATGTCTGAGCCCAATGATAATTGCAGCTGGTTAATATCACCTTAAGGACAAAGATCAGAGAAAAATAATAATAAAAAAAAACTGTGGACTGATTTAATCTTCAATGTGATGACATTCAGCTCTGCCGACCTTTGATGCGACAGCTTCAAATAAAAAAGAGCTGATGTGAATTTGACATCGATGAAAGTAAGAAATGAACCGTCTCTCATCATATCTTAAACGGATGTTCATTCTTGACCGTAGTGTAATGATTCAAATGTGATCTTTAGCTTTTTACTTTGTCTGAAACCAACATTTATCGCAGCATGCTTTAACAGATAAGGAGAGGAAGATTGATGTGAATATGTCACTGACAAACCTCATCAGACTGACTCCTTTGGGCTTGTGGCCTTCATCAGGGTCATCAAGAAAAAAGTTCTGCTGGAGCTTTTTGACCTCTTCAAGCCGCTCATTCTCCATGCTCCTGGGGAGTTGGTTCAGTTGTACCAGAAAACTTACTCTCTGATAAACCTCTAAGCTGTTTTTTACAGTCCCAAAAACACATCGTTATGCTTCTCCTTCCCATTGACACATGCACGCCTTACATTCAAATATTTATATTTCACTGCAGCTCTTCACCTCCAGCTGACAACAGTATGTTGATACACGCTATGCTCAGAGACAAACAGCAGGACATATGCATACATACATATATGCAGGATAAATAACCAGCTTCTATTGTCGTCAGCAAATAATGGGCGATGTTTTCAAACACCCTTTCCTTGCCCCGAACCCTCCTGTGATTCTAAAAATAATTAGATTTACCTTTAATGATGTTGTTTTTGAATGTATTTCCCTCCCTCACCCTCAAAAAGCCTGTTCTTTAAACATCAGTGGAGAGAAAGCTGCAGCCCGCCTCGCTTGAGGAAGACGGAGGAGGTGGAACAGAGACCTGTGATCATACTCAGTAATTAAAGACTGTGAGAAAATAATGAGAGCTCTTTCATCGTTCATGTAAGAAGTAAAATACAGATTCTCATGCTACACATTGTTATTTGTGCCTAGAACTGGAGTCATTGTTATGTGGCATTGGAATAGTCTTTTAAAAATAAAACATTGTGCAAAAATCTGCATTTAATTACATGATACTGTTGCCAGGCACAATGGAAACATAAGAATACTATTGAGTATAATTACAGACATTTACTCTGGGATTTAATACTTTGCAATTGAAGGAAGAATGTGCGACTTTTTGATCCAGAAGATGTCGCCCTTGAGCACCGGCATTTAAAAACCAAAACAAACTGGTGTTCGACGACACCTCCGGCATACTGAAGCCTCCGCTCTCCTCCAGCGACACACCTCCAACCCCTCTCCAGACACACCATAATTAAGCACCATTAAGCTTGCATTGATTTGTTAGCAGGCTAATGTTAGCACGCTTTAGTTTGCTCAAACACAGAATGATCGTGATCTAAAGACCGTCCATGTATACAGTACATGATATAAACACGGCTGTGAAAAGCGTACAGCTGGTGGGACTCACGCTTCTCACTCATTGTAGACGGTCAGGACAAAGAGAGACATTTACACAGGAGAGTGGAGTTCTGTTGTTTTCTGTGAAAAATGCTGCACATGCTTCCTCTAAACCCAAATCATTATAATGCATCTTTTGAGGAAGTTTTAAAAGAAAACTGACAGCAGCCATGTTGGTTTTATTCTGTGCAGAGATCTGTAATTGACACTCTTTTTGATGTAATGTACCATGTGCTACCTGATGACATCCTCCGTTTGAAGTTGTGACGTCCTTATTTCAAGGTCAGGGCAAAAACAAGTTCACTACTTTTCATTGAAACAGTCCAAAATCACCGGAGAAGCACTGATGTGGACTTTCAATCCCAACCACTTGCTGTTTTCATTCATAATTAATGAGTCAAGTTCAGCCAAAAAATCCCACATTCGCAAGGCAAAATTGGACCCTGACCAAGGGCTGATTGAAACCAGCCTGAATCAGGCCATGGTTGGATTCCTTTGTGCTGTGATTGACAGTCGGAGAATAACAAGGCCTTCACATCATCGTTCATGCCTTTCTGTCTGCTGCACAGAAGAGTCTTACAGAGAGCAGCAGGGAGCCTCATTTATAAAAAGAATACACAGGTGGGACACCATTTACTGAGCTGTCCAATAGTTAAGTAGTTATTTTAATATACTTTATCTTTTGAGGATTTAAATAATATATATATCTAATATTTAGTTATACTAAGACACAGCAGTGTCTTGCAGCCTTGTTGATAGATAGATAGATAGATAGATACTTTATTGATCCCGAGGGAAATTCAGGGCATGATTGGACTGTGTTTGAGCGTCATAACTATGAGCACAGACTTTTAATTTAAGTGATTTAGGACCTAATATTTCAATGGGTTAATAAGTTCAAATGTATTATAAGTTATTCACTGAGGAGAGAGTAGATTTAGAAACTTAGTTGGCATCATGAACATAAAGACTGAGCTTCCATCAGTGTTGGCTCACGACAACAAAAAGACCAACACAAGAGCCAAAACTTATTAGCACTGGGACGTTTTGCCAGAACAGATTTGTGACCCTCGTTATTTCTGAAAAAATTCAATCTGACATCAACTCATAGAACAAAAAATAGCATTAAAGATACTCTCCCACATACACTTAAAGGCAGGTTTGGTTTTCTCCTTTAGGTTTTGGTTGAAAGTCCTGACAGAAATTAATAACTGATGTGCTCTGAAAAAGAAAACATGTGAATGTGAAAACTTTGACCAATGTCCGCCACAAGGTACCAATCTGATGAACCAATCACGTTGCTATTGAGGGAGCACAGAGGGGAGGAGGTGGGAGTTGACTGAGCATTGGGAGACTTATCAACTCTACCTTTAAAGAACTAATCTGTATTAAATGATACAGTTCTCTTCCTCTGTGATCAGACATGAAGGAAACCTGCTGTGTTGAAGCTTCTCTGACAACAAAGCAGCAGCCAGTATGTCCTCCTTCTAACTTTAGATTCTGCTCCTGAATGCTCTGGATTTGTTTTGGCCAGAGAAGGTACTGCAGGTGGTTTTAAGGCTCCCCAACGCAATCATTTTGGGCGTGCCTCGGTTTGCCAGATATGAGAGCAGTTATCAGGTCAAAGCAACTGGTGTTGCAGCGATGGAAGCGGGCAGTGGAACTGCTTCAGAAATAATGAATGAACTCCTGGGGCCCAACCCTGGTCTGGACCCAACACCACATCTGGACATCCTGACCTGCAAACAGACAGCAAACTCCACCTGCCTGACTTAACAACAAACCTTTAATAATAAAAGAACACGCTGACTTGTAACTCCTGAATTATCCAGCTATAACAATACATTTGGTTGTAAAGTTGTTATTGCTCGGGTAGTGTGCGCTTTTCAGGCCGATGTGTTTACAAGCTGCAACAGACCACTCAGGGCGTGGTCACACTGGCAATCTGTATCATGTCTCAGCTGTGTTTAGTAAGAAATGTAACATGTTCTTTCACACTTTAACAAATAACTGGATTCAGCAGTGTGCATAGTATGCCACATAAACAGCTGCTTTGCTTCTCAGCTGTGCTTATCACGCATGCTCATCTGCAGCCATGGGGAATCTGAGACTGGACTCACACACTGAAACAGAGAGAGGAGCTCATACTGTATTTCCACCAGTGCAGTATTCTCTGTGTGCCCTTGTTAGTTTGCATGTGGGAATTGTGGGGGGTATTCAGCTAAATAAAAGGCTTTTAGCAAGTCAAGCAGCTGTTGACTCAGAGTGCAACAGATGCAGAATAACATCAACACACTGCCGATGATCTCTCAGTAACTCCCTGAGGACCAGGACAACCACGGGAAATAATAAATACACATCGGTATGGGTCCATGCACACTGCTCCCTCCCTGACTCTCTGAGCTCTCCCCTGACCAGGTGGAGGGGGATGACAATGGTACACAATCACTGCTGTTTACACAGCAGTTTACTCTCATAGCTACGGAAGTTTGACAGCTAAATTGGCAACTAGATAAAGTATAGGTGAGGTTCTGCTTTTTTAAGTTCTGAGACCTGTTCTGTAAACCAGGACACTCTTAAAAAAGAGATTTTTAATTTCAGTGATTTTTTATTCTCCCTATAATAAAGGTAAATAAAAGTTAAATGAAATAAACCTGGCCTTTTATTTCCTATTGTAAGAGCCAGCTAATATAAATTATAATTATATAGTATAATATATAATATAAGCGGTTGCATCCTTTTTTTAACGTTGTCATATGTCCTCAAAGCGAAACTGTGCGAGCTGAGAATATTTTAGGTGCCCGATCTGTCTTGGATTGGCTCCATCGGTCCTCTTTGTACTCTTTTAGCATCTTTAAATGCAGATAAGCCAACAGAGCACAGTAAGTTTGCAACATGAGAGAAGTAAGGTTAACAACCATTTATAATATATGCATCAACACAGTCTGCATAAACAAACGGCACCGGCACTGAGTTGCAGAAGTTTTCATCACTTTATGTTTAACTTGTGTACATTTATTTCATGGTCCACAGACTGGTGTCATACTGAAGGCTTCCCACAGAGCTTGGTCTCACTGACTGACTCTAAATGATTTCTCAGACAGCACTCACAGCCAGACTCCATAAAAAACAACTTTGAAATGAAGAATGGAGATGATGAAAGTCACGAAACATGGACATAAAAAAACAACAAGTCATTAAATGTGGATGTAAACAAAAAAAAACCTGTCTTGTTGTGATGTCTACTGTTGTGTAAGCAAATCTCAGAGAGATTTAAGTGTGGCTGAATGTCTGGTTTCATTCTGAACCTTCAGGAAAAATAAAAGCAGTTATTAGACTGCAACTGTATTTATGCAATTATTTTACTGTAGGTTTTAAATGACTATGAGAAGGCTTTAAACTTTTTATTACTTATTTGACATTTTTATTTCACAAGGACACTTGCAGAACATTGCCTCATGAGTAAAATGCTAAGTAGATGCCCAACATACAGGTTTCTAGCAGAGGCTCATTTACAAAGCTGGACTCAAAGCGCATTTATACAGCGGGTCACACACATTCAATCTCATCAACACACTGATGGTAGACGCTTCTTTGTAAAGTGACCATCAGAAGTAACTACTGTCACCCATTCATTACTGATCAAAAGAAGAGGCCTCTGTTTAAGATGAGTGCAACAAACCATTCTGTTCGGTATTATTCTGCGTCACAAGACAGTTGATGGTGTTGATGCTGCGCTGAAACAAACGCTTCTTTAACCAGCTTCTCTGTATCCAACATCTCTGTATGCAACATATCTATAGTATATCCAGCATCTCTGTATGCAACATCTTTGTATCCACCATCGCTGAAGCATCTTGTTATTCAGTATGCAATCTCATATTACCTAAATGACATCAATACAGTGAGAACTTGGCATGTAATTGGGTGTTTAGCTTTTCAAGCCTTTTGATTAAACTTATCCGATTACCCACAACCCCCTGGTTTCATCAGGGAAGCAATTATCTCCTCACAGACCAGTGGCCAACTCATGAACAGTATCTAATCAGAATGTTGTGGCTGTTTCTACTGGCTGAGCACAGTGACAGAGGACAGCGATAACAGTGTTAGAACAGGATCGAAAGCTTAAACACACTCGACAAACACAGTTCAACATGACACGTACATATAAAGCAATACATATTCTATTATTTATGATCATGAGGAGAAAGGTTACACCTGTGAAATCTCACCACAACAAATCGATTTCAAACCTGCACTATAACAGTTTAACAATTCATTAAGTAAATGTTTTGTATTGCCACAAAACTGCCAGCAACCCGATTTATTGATCAACTGTTAAATGTCCCATATTATGTTTTTTTAACACAAATATTTGTCTCTAATCTGTCTACAAACCCCCCATTGATGAGAAAAGTCCATCCTCTCCGTCTTCTGCCTGCTCCATTTTTCAGAAAATGTGTGCTCAAACAGGCCATTTGGAGATTTTTCCTTCATGACATCACAAAGGGCAGTAGCCCCTCCCCCAGGTGGGTGACACTCCCACAGCTAGGTGTTTGTTCTGCCCTCTGAGTCTGCCTTCTCACCGTAAACAATAGGACATGGAGTGAGAAAGCCTAAGACATCCAGGCCCTTCCAGAGAGGGGGCGTGGTCAGACACAGCTCATTTACATATTTAAAGCTACAGACACAGAAACAGCCTGTTCTGAGCAGAGCTGAAATCGAGGCGTTTATAGACATGATCAGATACAGGATCAGAGTGGATTTACAACAACACACTTCACGGACGTTTTGAGGAGCTCTGAGACTTGTTGAAAAGGAAGAGAATATGTGACCTTTAACCATCTTATTTTCCTGTATTTGCAATTTCATTTTTACATCTGACCGGTATTATGCAGCAGCATCTGAGACAAGCAGATAAACACACACACTCACACACACACACAGAGCTACCCATGAAACGATCGTCTCTGAACTGTGACAAATCAAACTGAACCCATCTGTTGTCTCAGTGGAGCATGATTTGTTGATCATTTCCAGGTGTTGTAGTAGTCACAGTTTTACAAACAATCAGCTGTGAATTGGACGAATGTATTGTTTTCTGAAAATTACTAAATGTATTGTGTTCTGAAAATTAATTCATGTATTGTTCTCTGTAATTCTAGAGTTATAAATAAAACTCAGCTGCTTAACGTAGACTCTTGTATATCAGAACTGAAAACAAAGTTTATCCAGCTCAAATAAAAAATGTGATGATGAAACACTTCATATCGTTTAAGAAGAACTTCTCTCTTTAAGTGCCACCCTTTGTGTTAGTGGGAATCTCACTGTGCTCAAACACGACATCAGAGTATTATCCAGTGGCTTCAGAGATTATTATTCAAAATTATTCAAATAACTAAAACAGTTGGTCTCAGTACTTTTCCCAGGATAGAAACCCAATCCAAACAGTTCTGTTTGATACATAAAATGATTCACATTTGTCTACAAAATGAGCAAACAGCCCGGCGCCAAAAACTCTCATCTGGCCCTATGAGGAATATAGATCAGCATGAATAATGAAGAGAAACCCTACAACTGTAACTCAACACAGTAAATGTCAAATGTACAATACTCTGTCCAAATGGTGTTTTGCATCATAGATATGAATACATGATGACGTCTGGAGGACTTGTTATCCCTAAAAATAATTAAATATAACAGAGCATCTTTAAACATGTTTAAACCCAACAACATGATATATCTTAATAGACAGCTAATTTAAACCAGAATTCACAGAAAATACATCAACTTAGATTGTTTCTTCAAGGAAAGAAAATCTTCCTCCCAGGGTACAGATGGCCTTGTGTTTATTTGGCGCCCCATGTGGGAGGCTGTAGTCCACCATGCGGACTGAACCTTGGTTCAAGTCCTGCCTGTGGCTCCTTTCCCACGTCATCCTCACTCTGTCTATATCCCTGGTTTCCTTCTCTGTCCTGTTCTGTTGAATAAGAAAAGGCATAAGAAAGTTAGTAAGGGAACTCAGGTTCATTGCTCAAAAATGATTTGAAGAAATAAAACATTTCAGCTAAATATCTTCAACATGGCAGTGACGTTAACGCTTGTTTCAGAGACAACTCAGAATCTGTAAAGGCACAAACTTAAATTAAAAACATGAACTACTGTTCTGAGTACTGAGAATATATACCGTAAAAAAAAATATTTCCCACATCGTCCGCCCCTGCCCAACTGGATCCATTTTGATTTGTCCACATTTTAAAAGGAGAACTTTAAGATCACATCGGAATAAACAGAAAAACATTGCTTTTTCTTTCTGAGGTTGGTTTGCTCTTCGTTTGGTGCCTGTTTTGACTTTCCTGAATCCGTAAATTGCGTTTTAATTTTACATTTACCAGACGCTGTGTGCGTTTACTTGTGTGGTTTCCTGTCTGGGTTGTCATATTCTTTCTACCCTGACACATGCCTGCAGCGTACTCCGTTAGCGTATTTAAAACAAAGCAGAGGGTAGTGGCGCGCTCCAGAAATGGACCTCACATATGTGGAGATTTTAAGTAATTTTTGGAGGAAATCACAATTTAAAGATAACAGAATCACTGAAAAAAGACAGACACGTCCTGTGGTATTCTTTTCAAATAAATTATCCACAAACCTAACTGAGGTTTCCTTAAAAAAAGCAGCAAAGAAGAAGAAGTGTGAGCTGGAAGAAAGACACAGTAACACAAGCCTCAAACAACAGAAATGAAGTAATGAGATTTAGAAAACCATAGCAAAGCCCAGAGCACTTCAATCACTTTAATCCTCTCCTGTAAGGACAATGAATTCATGAAGACAATAATAAACCCTTATTACATTTTCTAGAAGAATCCATCGACAAAGCTTTAGCCAATGTTTACCTCCTGAATTACAAATGTAAATGAAGACATGATCCTGCTTGTGTAATTTGCTAAATACATTTCCCTTTGGTGAGTGAGTAATAATACAAAAGAGCTCTGACACAAAGCTTGACTGCCACTGGAGAGGTCTGCGTCACACGAGGAAGCTCAGTAAGGGTTGTGTTTTATAACGTGGGAGTCTCTGGGTGTTCGCTCATTAGTAATAGTGCCTGGCAGCACTTAAGACTGGGCAAAGAAGGGGAGAGCATTTCAACCGAAAAAGCTGGATGTGAGGACACTACAACAGCTTTGTTTTGAAGTATTTCTGTTTGTAAAGCACTGGGCATTGCCTTGTGTCTGAACAGCGCTATATCAATAAACTTGCCTTGCATGTTACAAAAAAACCGAGATGAGGCCAGAGAGGAGATGAAGACTGACTGTGCGCATGAAGAATATATGTTGAACAGAAAGAGCAGGGACCTCATTTAATAAAGACAGCACAGCTTTTATATTAAATGATGGCTTACACTGTATCTGACTGAAAAGCTCACAGTATCCCTCTCCAAAGCTGAACCAAGTTCAGCACAGAGCTCCTGCATGATTGCACTTGGCTATATGAAGTATCTCATAAGCCAGCCACTGTCTTGGGCCACCAGCTCCTTAGTGAAAAATTACGACCTTACATTTTTCTGGCAATCAGGTTTATCTCAGGAAAATGTTGCATTTTGGACCTCTGTAAGAAACATGAAAGACGCAAAAAAACTGGACAAAACTAACAGGATTAAAAAGTGTTTTGCGACACGTTCAGGCACACAGTTATGACCCACTAAAAATAACTTCCACGACCCACCTCTTGGTCCCAACACACTGGTTGAGCACCATTGCTTTCCAGAACTGTGTAGCTCTCACTTAGAGCGAGAGAGAGATCTATCAGATGACAATTGCCACCATTCATTTCACATTACATGCAACAGCTGTAAGTTCCCTAACAATGTTACGTTATAGGAGTTTTTTTTTCCTTTTTGTGACCTCGCCTTTTGTCATTGTATTCTGGGAATGTCAAGATTTACCTTTTAGGAGGGTCCTTACTCCCTGCTCTCAATGTTAATTCAATTCAATTTTGATGCTTGTGGACTCATAGCCTTTTAGTGCAGGATTTAACAAAAGATGGGCAGCACAATCAGGCATCCGGACAAGAAAATCTCAGAAACGTAGCCTGTAAGAGCTCTGCCACAAATGTAACTAAACTGAGGAGACAGATGGATCGCACTGCTGCAGCACTTCCTGTCAGCAGCTGGCTGATTTTCAACTGGAAGGATTTAGATCTTATAAGGATGTCACAGTACACAGACAGCCGGTGAAATGGCTGAACGTCAGTCAACTTACCAACAGGTGAGACAGCTGACAGCCACAGAATGAACACTCAAAGAAAAAAAAAATCAGCTGCAGCCTTTGTAGAGAAAATTAGAGATTGCTTTTAGAAAGTGACCTCTCACATATTTATCACTACAACTTCAATGTATGAGCAAAAATGAGTGTCAAACCAGATTTCCTTTTCAGCTCTCACATTTATTGTTTAACATACACTAGAAATAGTGATAGGCTGAATTTCCCAATGTGAGGATGTATTTATTTATTTTTTTATTCTTTATTTAGCTTGAGTTTAGAGCCTTGCACATCTGAGCTGCAGCTTACATCGCTGAGCTGCTGAGGCCGTATAACACCAGCACGTCCCGGTGGTCCTCTGATTAGAGTCTGTAGACAAAAGGAGACTGTTCCTTTGAGGTTGTGGCACCTACATTTTGCAACCGTCTTCCACTGGATCCGAGAGCCGTAATGAACTCTACGAACACTTTTTAAAAAGCTCTGTTCAGACTATGTTTGATCCGTCTAGATTATATGTAACTGTCTGTTTGTTACATCTCTGCTCATTTCTTTATTGTGAAGCACTTTGTGACGTCTCTTCTTGAAAGGTGCTATATAAATCAACTTTACTTACTCACCACTTACTTAGACAATAAAGTACAAGAAATAAAAAAAAGCAAGCTTCATATCTGTGTTGTCTCTGTCCTGCTGATAAGCACAGAAAAGAAAGAAAATGGGCCTCTGTGCGCAGCAAGCCCTGCTTTCCAAAGAGCTGGAGTTGACTTGAAGTGTCTCCAAGCCTCTCTTCAAGCTTCACAGGCAGATGTGCAGATCATGGCACTGGATGTTAAAAATAGTCTTTAATGATCCGTTCTTTTCAGGGTGCAGATTCAAATTTGGATCAGAAATTAATCACTTTAATTGGCCTAATTGCAGATGCCACATTTCCTCATTTTAACAGTCAAATTCCAGTTGCTCGATGATAATAAAATAAGATAGCCCAACATTCAGGCTCTGACGCTAAAGTTAATGCTCACCATTCTCAACGGACTTCATGTCAGTTGTAAGTGAACACATGTTTCATGGACATTTGAATACTTAAGATGAGTATTTGGTGGTCAGCACAGGCATGAACTCTAAACATACTGTAATTTCAAAGAGCTGTAGAAGCTGAGAGTAGTACAGAACGCCTCCTGTTGGAGTCTATGGTGATGATGAGAGGCTTGGAGTATTAAGGAGGGGACAATAAAGTGACATTGAGTCTGCTTCCTTTTTCTCTCTTTTTTTTGACATGCCGGGTCGTTGTTACATCTCGGGATTTTACATTCCTTCACTGAAACGTGGTCTATGCACTTGTTTCATTTGAATGCATGTGCTCAGGCAGAGGTCGTTTGAAGAATTTAAATGTTTTCAGGGAATCCTCCCCAAAGCTCTGTGTCTTCACAGGCTTCACACCTTCAAGCGTCTCTGCTGCTTTTGAAGCTACATCAAGAGTCTGAGGTGGAAAAAGTACAATTCAGGAATAGTAATTTAATACAGTTTAATTCAGGTCAGCTCAACACTGATGGGGAGACAGGGGCCCTTCTAGGGTCTGTTGGGGCCCTAGGCAAACATTCATTGGGGGCCCCTCCAACCAGCATCCATTATTATTATTATTAAAAACATTTTTAAAGCAATAATGCACACGGCACTTAGCAGGGCTTTGAGAGTAAGTGCTGTCAGATGTGGCCCTATTAGAGGGGTTTCCGACTGTCTTCGCAAAATCTGCATTTTGAGGCAAACTTGTGGTTTAAAGTTTGTCAGCCGTACTGACCTGGGGTGACAGAAGCACATTTTTTTTAGAGGTGAGTGCAGCAGGGAGGGCAGCACATAAAAAGTTTAATAATAAACAAAAAGAGTAATAAGTAAAAAGAACCACAAAAAAACTTAAAATAGACATGGAGGAAAATTATTTAACATTATATATTATATATATATAATTATATATAGTTATATTACATATATAACATTATACATGATAATTATATAACACTGTTTTCTTCAAATTATCTGGACTTTACATTCACAAAGCGTCTCTGACGTCAGACTCCTCTGCGATGTCGTGGCTGGACCCTGTGAACCATTCTCCCCCGTCAACGTCGACTCCAGCTTGGGGTGCTGGTGTGATTCCTCCTCCAGGGGGACACAGAAATTAGTAGGTTTTTCTCTGAAATGCTAAAATATTATTCTGTTACCCTTCTATGTCGTTCTAAAATGTCACATTTAAAAAAAGAGGTCAAGGACCACTGACATTGGCTCTACTACGGGCTGACTTGGATGTTTCAGCTCTTTATCCTATTTTTAAGGCAGGGACAAACAATTCCTCTGCCATGATATATGTTAGGAGTTTGAGAGTGTTCTCACTTCTTGTCAAAGAAGTTGGCTTTAAGTTTGTGTTTCCCTTGGTGTGTAGTACCTGGTTGCTTTCGTCAAGCGCCATCATAATGGACGCCACCACCAGGTTAATAGCCATAATTTCATTCTTATCCAAATACTTTTCCCAATAACTAAAAGATATTGTTGAGAAAGTGACTAAATACCTTTCTGAAAATGTACATTTTATAATCACTATGTCATTACAATGTATTTACTCTGCTTTAAAATTGTCCATGACAGGGTGGACATATCTTGCGGTTTGCATGTAAATTGTCTGCTTGTAATTAATTTAAAAAAAAGTGTGGGAGCTTGACCAATGTGCATTTCTAACAGCATAATGTAACATGTATGCTAACTATTAATTTATAAGAATACGGTTTAAGTACTAACAGATAGCAGACTATTATTTGGGCTAGGTTCAGAAGGCTAGGTTTGTCTCTAGGAGTGGAGAGGAAAACACTGAACACAGGTTAGCTTTTTAGTGATATATATTATAATTGTGAACAACATTAAGCAATACAAAAATAAGAATACGAATGGCCATTCGTCAAACAGTATGTACAAGTAAATATGTAAACATTGATGAATAATTATGGCACAGAGGCTGGTCCACAAAAATACCCCCCAAAAAAAGAGTTCAAGATTTGGCCTGTATGGTAAGCGCTACCACAGCTCAACGGCTCCACGACTGAGTGTCCAATGAGGGAAAAGTCCATATGTGAGTGAGTGAATGAAGTGAGTTGTGGGCCGTTGGTGAGCTGCGAGGGGGACAAACCAAGAAGCAGGAAGAGGGTGGCTGCACAAAAGAGCCTCCTACCAGCCCGGCCTGAGCAGTGGAGGTTCAGTCGGTTAGGTTCAGCACAATCTTTGGGCCTTGTGCAAAGATTTGGTTCTAGCTCGCCATCGACTTGGCCTGTATTAAAAACAGGTCGATTTACAAATCAGGTGTGCACACTATCAAAACTCATACAGAAATACGAAAGCTTATAATACAAGTTGAATTATAATTAGCAGTATTTCTTTTCAATACTTCTCATTGTACAATATAATAAATCCATCAACCAGCATCCACAAAATAAAGTGCCTTGCAGCCCAGTGGCTAACTGGACTGTGCTAAAATGCATAAGATGCTAAACACCAACATCAATTCACTTCAATTTATCAGTCACCAGAATACAGTCATAAAACCAAGTTACAATGCTAGTGGCTCATTCAGTAGATCACACTTAAAGACCAGGCATAGAAGATGCCGTTAACTGCACCAAACAAATAGCCGATAGCAGCAACGAGGCTAAGCTAACCCATTAAATGCATGGCAATAGCACGACTCACCAATTCCGCGGTTCAATCAGTCACGGCTCTGTTTCACATGCTCGGCGGCGGTAGTCGGCTCCTACAGTTTGATATTTATGGTGTTTTAGTTTGAGATATTGAGTTAATATCAAGCGAATTAAACGATGCGTACCTGCAGCAACTTTTCCAGCCGCAGCTGGGTATCTATTTGTAATTAGGAGGGCGTGACGGCGCGACGTACAACGCACAACATTATAAAAGAAATAAATAAATAAATGCAGGTTTTCCACCTGGGTTACAATAACATATACTTAATGCAATGAATATGAAGTTCAATGGGAAATCTCAGCTTTTTGTGGGGGAAATGGGGAGGTCTCAAAGGCACCTTTTGGTGATATTGACTCTTACACAAAATGAAACTCTAAAACGCCACCTGGCAGTTCACACATGAGAGAATCCATTGAGTTGTCCATATTCTTAAAAAATGATTGTTCTCAACATCATTGTTCCAATTCCAATTTCTATTTTGTTCCAAACATTAAATAAAGTCTTGTTTGCATTTACCCTGCCTCTCAGAGCTCGCATTGTTTGTCTGCGTATTTTCTGTGTATAGGGCCCAGATGTAGAGAAGGTGCCCAGTCTGGATCAGTCTCCATCATTTGTGAAGGAATTTTTAGAAATACAGCATATGTTTGTTTGAATTTCTTGTGATTATTTTATGTAACCGTGGAGGAATCTTTAAAGTGTCCCGTCTGCCAGGAATTCTTCACAGATCCTGTGACGCTACCGTGTGGACATGACTTCTGTCTCACCTGCATCCAGGCTGTGTGGGAGACAGACGAGTCTGCCCAGGGTCCCTGCTTCTGTCCAGAGTGTCAGATCTTCCTGCCCTCTGACCTCACTCTGCAGGTAGGGTCGTCATGGTGCCACAACGTTCAACTGTGATATGATTCTAGTAGAAATCAGAAGATAAAGATGCCTGGATTAATAGCAGGAAACTAAAATGGAAGTAAAGGAAAAATCAATGTTTGGAACTTTTGTTGCTTTACATGATCAAAAATTACAAGCAAACTCCTGCAGACTGTTTCCATTTCACACTTGACACCGAGTGTGTAATACAGGTCAACTGCAGTCTGATTTTTGCCATGTGGCCGGTGAAGGATAAAAGTTGCTATATAATCCTTTTCCTATGTTGTTAATAGAAATCTGACTCCTTTAAATAATTACCTCAAATCTCTGCGCATTCTTTTGATGGGATGAGAGGAATGACTGGAGGCGTCTCTTTCAGGTTAACAGAGTTTATTAACCCGATGAATCAAGAATATAAGTTTCAGAGTCTCTGGGTTCAAACCACGCGTCCCTGACTACAGACAGATGCTGGATCAGTTCACAAAGTCTGAACCACGACTATCTTTCCCTGAACCCTTTTATACACTAGACAGAGATTATCTATGCAAATTATGCATTTGAGAATGTGCGGTGTCCTTCCTCCGATTGGGCAGCTTTCCAGATTGTGCGCCTCCTGATGTTTGGTTCTGCTTCTCTCATTGGTGCATCAGAAACTCCCGAATCCTTTCACCTTCTGTAGGGGAAGACACATCCTGCCTGGCATGTTTCTTATCACAGGAAGATGTCTAGTCTAGTCATCATTTCCTTTTAAGCAACAAACCATTTGAGTGATTATCTATCAAGGTCCACTGAACCTATCATTGTGGATGAGTGATTAACTATTCAGGGCCTTAAACTAAACCTATGTTTGATTTGGTGGTGAGTGATTTATTTTAAAGGGCCACATCAAACATCAAATGTGCACTCACTTCTGCAAGTCCTCGTCATAGAATACCTTTAACCTCTGAACTGAAATCTCAAACAACTAGATTAAAACACTTAGAGTAAAACATGATATAATAACTGATATAATATAAATGTGAATGAACATCATTCAAACTGTAAATATCAAACCTTTACTTTGGACCGGGTGATGAAACTTTATTGCAGTAAGCACATTGAATGTAAGCAGAAAGAGGCCTAATATTCTATCACCGGTCACCATGTGGGTGACACTGTAGCTTCAGTGTTTAGCCAGCTCTGCATAGGTCTGATCAGACCTTATGTGAGTTTGTAAACTGAGACATTGTGCAGTAGTTTTCTTGCCTTATTTCTCTTCTTTTCACCTGTCTTGTGAAAAAGAAGTTTGAGTACTTTGTGATACTGTCAGTCATTAACACAGCACGTGGTATGAAAGATGTTGACAGTATCTGCAGGTGAACAGCAACCTTCAGACCAGAGTGAAGGACTTCACCTCTAACAGGACGCCAACAGCAGACAGAGAGAGCAGGGGGACCAAATCCTCCTCACGATCCTCTGCGATCACTGCATCGAGACTCCATCTGTAGCCATCCAGACCTGTCTCACCTGTGACGCCTCGCTGTGTCAGGCCCACGCCCTGCAGCACCAGCAGAGGTCTGCTCTGAGGGAGCACACGGTGGTGGAGGTGACGGGGGATCTTCTGTCTCTGAAGTGCAGGGAGCATCGTGATGAACTCAAACTCTTCTGCACAGAAGAGAGTCCCTGTGTGCTGTCTGTGTGTGCTGTTGGGCTCGCACAAGAACCACCGAGCGCTGCGGCTGCATGAGGCATGTGCAGACTACAAGGTGAATAGGAATCATATTGTGGCATGTGCGTTTTACTTTCTTGTGAGTTATCGCCCTACAAGAACATGAGACATTCTATGTTTTTACAGCTTAAAACAGGAGAGAAAAGGTTTAAATCAATAAATACTTTATTTTATGTGTAACACATTGACTGTTTCAAAGAGCCGAGTCTTAGAGCCGTTACGTTCGCGACCGACACATCACTACTCTAGAATATTTGTATGCTGTCAGCGAAAGTTTTAGCAGAAATGGCGTGATGTTCAGTTTCTGGTAAAGAAAGTGTCCTTGAATTGGCGTGTGGACTCGTGCGCACGTGAAACTTCCGCGTGCTTACCAGATAGTTTTGCATGCACACGAGAAAGATATATTTTTATTTGTTCATTTGTTTTTTTTCATTACTTTTTAGAAGAACTCTAGAAGAACTTTTTTGCCCTCAGCACTAAAGAGACATAGCAGTAGTTATAAATAACATGAACACATAATGTGCACACACATTGATGACCTGGTGAGGAAGTGTGGACAATATGCCATCATAATGGCTGCCACCACCAGGTCAACCAGCACGATGATGACAACACTCACGAAATATAATGGGGAGACCCACGACAAGTTTGCTCTTCCACAGAGCAGCAGTGGTCTGGACAAAATAAAATAATAATAATAATAAATATAATTACGTTAAGCTGCAACAGATGAGCAAGAATTTGGTTTTGTTTACGAGAATGGTTAGCACCATTCACAAACCTGCACACCTTTTCAACTCAAAACAGAGGTTTTCCTTTTGCAGCTCAAACAGCACGAAAAACAAAAAGTATATTGCTCAGAATATCAACAGTCTGTCAAAAGAAGAGGAAGCAAGTGAAAGAGAAAAGAATAATAAATCTTTTCACAGCTTGCATGTTAAAAATTGTTTTACAGAATTGTCCCTCCATACTCACTCCTCCAACAGGGGCAAATCTTCAGGCTCGGCATTCACCTTGGCAGCAGTGAGCACGTAACGAGAAACATGCGGATGCATCCTGTGGAGATTTAAACTCCTGTCTGACTCCGTTGAAGGAGAAGCGTGGGGTGGGCGAGTGAAAACTACACGGCAGCCATCTTACCACATACAGCTGACGTCCTGCGCTCTATTTGAGCAGATAGAAGGGGAGTGATCGGCTTAAACACACATAAAAACTTGGACTCCAGCTCGGGGGTGCTGGTTTGATTCCTCCTCCAGGGGGACACAGAAATTAGTAGGTTTTTCTCTAAAATGCTAAAATATTATTCTGTTACCCTTCTATGTCGTTCTAACATGTCACATTTTAAAAAAGAGGTCAAGGACCACTGACATTGGCTCTACTATGGGCTGACTTGGATGTTTAAGCTCATTATCGTATTTTTAAGACAGGGACAAACAATTACTCTGCCTCAATATATGTTAGGAGTTTGAGAGTGTTCTAACTTCTTTACAAAGAAGTTGGCTTTAAGTTTGAGTTTCCCTTGGTGTGTAGTACCTGGTTGCTTTCTTCAAGCGCCATCATAATGGTTGCCACCACCAGGTTAACCAGCACAATGATGTCAAAGCTCACAAAATATAATGGGGAGACCAACGACAAGTTTGCTCTTCCACAGAGCAGCAGTGGTCTGGACTAAATCAAAATAACTGAATTAAAAAATATATACTTTTTTTTTTGTTTATATTGTTTAAAGTTGGTAAAATTCAAGAGGACAAATAAACCAAAGCCCCTTATATGCTGACACAACCCTGCAGAAGGGTGACAACTTCAACTAGCTGGCCAAACAGACAGATCTGCAGCTTTATGCTGTGCTCAGTGTTGCCAGATCAGATTGACAGTTTCCAGCCCAATCACATCTTAGAACCCGCCCATTCCAATTAAAACCCGCCCAAACCACGAAATTGCCAGACACCCGTGCAAACCCAAAAATCTTAACACATGCAAAAGAAAACAAACCCAGAGCTTCATATCGGCATCAAATAACCACATAGAAATGATAGATAAAAAAGTAGGGTTTTGCAAATTGCAGCCAACAAGAGTGCAGCAAATCAACCATAGGCTACACAAATTGCAAAATGAATCTCTGGCATCCTAGTGCCAGGCCCTGATTATTAGTAATGCCAACAACAAGTGTCCTTGAATTGGCACGCGGACGTGAAACTTTCGCGTGCTTACCAGATAGTTTTGCACGAGAAAGATATATTTATATTTTTTCTTCCGATGTCCCTTTAGGGGCTCTGTACCTGGTTAATTCGAGAAAATGTTTGGTGCACCGGGGTAAAAAAAGGAATAAGCCCTGCTAAAACGAATGAAGTTCCTCATTGTCCCAGTTGGGTGCATAAATGCTGGCCAGCTTGACATGTTTGTTAAAGAGCAGCCTGGAAAAAATCTACCATGCAGATCTGCAATAGTTGAGGTACTTTCAAAGGGAATTTCTTCATGAATTAGTTTTGCTGTGCATCAAGCTTTGGAATCAAATTTAGAATGAAACACTTTACCCGTCCAACCCCTGTACATTTTTTGCCTCCTGCGCTCAAAATTTGCAGCCATTTCAACCTCGCTCAAAAGGATGCTTCTGATGGAAACCAAGACTATCGTGACATCGAGCAGATTCCATCTAAGCACAAACATGCAGAAGGGTTACACTCTAGAAACAAATAATATCCAACATGCACTTCATTTATTAATGAAGCATCTTACTTGTCTTTTACGAACCTCAAAGCACCAAATGCCACGAGCTTTAGCAAGACCTCGACAATGAAGATAGTGGTGAACACATCGTGTACTGAAAACACAGACACAGGTTTGTTTATGACTTCAGTCAAATATTCAATTCACACGTTTGTTGCATTTAGATTGGAAAACTGTGCGTTTGTGTGTGTGTGTGTGTGATAAAACTACCCAAGGTTGATTATAGTGTTCAACAGCCAGGTGTGGGCAGAGGGCGGATATATATATATATATATATAGATATAGATATAGATATATGTACACACACACAAATATAGCAGGTCTGTGTAGGTCTGACTATTATTATGGTCAGCTGAACTGAGGCTGACAACGTCGACACGGGTCTCCAACTCCTAGTATAAAAACATTGTAAATACTGGACATGTGAAAAACTCATTAAAACAAGAGTCATGGCCTCACAAAAACAATGATTCAAAGTCTTTGTTACGATTTCTACTTAGGTACCCAAGCGCAACAGACAAACACAGTGGTTGGCGTAAGGGGTGTTTATTGTCCAAAAAGAATCCAAGAAGAGAGGTTGAGGTCGGCAGGCAGACAACTAAAGCAAAAAGAAAACAAGTATTAGATGACAGGAACAATTCTTTTGAAACCATCAAAGATCCGACTAGTTCTCAAAGGAGCCGACTCGATCTACCACTGGTGGTGAGCAGACGATCTGGCAGAGAGTGGAGGGAAAACCGGGCTTATGACCACTGCAGGCTTGGTAGTGGCTGTTTTGGTGGATAATAAGGACTGTATAGACTGGTGTAGTTTTGAGTCCTAAAACCAGGAAGTGAGTTAGCATTTTAGGGGTTCCTAACTCTAAAAGTCAATGGGGATTTTGAATGGGTTTGTGTTTAGACGCCTGAAATAAGGTTTGTGGTTAACACAAGCTGAAGAGATGTTGACGTTTTGTTAGACAAGAAAAACTACGTTACCTAAGACCCCACTTGTGATTTAAGTTTTTACGCGAACTTTTAACGGCGGTTGCTAACGAGTAGCTAACTGAAACTACAGTGGTTGTCACAGACATTAAACATCATTAAACTGTTGTGTATATTCATTCCGCGCCCATAGACGCGCCAGGATTGTTGTGGTCGCATCTTGATGACATTTTATGTTCCCCGACTCCTCTCCTCATCCTTCACTGTCATAAAGTGTAGCTCGACACTGCATGGGGGGCACAGCGCTGTCACCTGCTGGCTGCCTCTTGCAAAGTCACTCGAGCTATCGGTACACTCAGCTTGTCCTTCAACACAGTGGCATTGAAAACAGGTGAGCAGCAAGGAGGAGAGTTAGAACACTCTCAAACTCCTAACATATATTGAGGCAGAGTAATTGTTTGTCCCTGTCTTAAAAATACGATAATGAGCTTAAACATCCAAGTCAGCCCGTAGTAGAGCCAATGTCAGTGGTCCTTGACCTCTTTTTTAAAATGTGACATTTTAGAAGTGTAACAGAATAATATTTTAGCATTTCAGAGAAAAACCTACTAATTTCTGTGTCCCCCTGGAGGAGGAATCAAACCAGCACCCCTGAGCTGGAGTGTGTTTAAGCCGATCACTCCCCTTCTATCTGCTCAAATAGAGCGCAGGACGTCAGCTGTATGTGGTAAGATGGCTGCCGTGTAGTTTTCACTCGCCCACCCCACGCTTCTCCTTCAACGGAGTCAGACAGGAGTTTAAATCTCCACAGGATGCATCCGCATGTTTCTCGTTACGTGCTCACTGCTGTGACGGCAGCCAAGGCGAATGCCTGAAGATTTGCCCCTGTTGGAGGAGTGAGTATGGAGGGACAATTCTGTAAAACAAATTTTAACATGCAAGCTGTGAAGAGATTTATTATTCTTTTCTTTCACTTGCTTCCTCTTCTTTTGACAGACTGTTGATATTCTGAGCAATATACTTTTTGTTTTTCGTGCTGTTTGAGCTGCAAAAGGAAAACCTCTGTTTTGAGCTCTCAGAACCGTCTCCTCGGCCTCTCGCTAATGTGGCACAATAATAACGCCATTGGGGTAGGGAAACGCAGGAAAGGCTGATGTACAGTAGCAGCCAAGGCTGTAACAGTCTCACATTAATCAGTCAAAGGCTAACAGAGCTAACGTATGAGTCAGCGAGGGAGAACCTGGACCAACAAAAACCAGTCAATACATTAATTAAAACATAGTTCTACTAATTATGTACTTTTTGTACATTTTCTCATTACATGGTCCACTGAGTAAAGCCCCTGCAAAGTCCAACACAGGAAGCAGTGTGCTGTTGAAGTGCTTTAACACCTGACAACTTTTGTGTTCAAGGTAAATCAGTAGGGAGAAGTTAGTGTTACTTTTACATAATCAGAAATAAAACCAGTCATTATGATGTCAGAGGAACTGTAGGAAGGAAAACTTTCAAGAGTGCAATGTATCATGACTGTGGTGCAGCATTACTCCAGAGCAAATATTGTATTCTTCATAGACTTTCAGCTGTGTCTTCCTCTGGGAGACATTTCACCCTAACAGGTAGAGAGTGGAAGATATCATCAGGCAGAAACAGCAGGCCACAGTTCCCTTCCCCTTTCCTACTTTAAGCGATAGGAACACAAAGAAGTATGACAGTGATTAAGGTCTTGAAGCCCAAGACTTCAGATTCAGTTCAGATCTCAGAGGAGATGCCACAGTGGAGGTCAAAATGTAGTCCTCGCTCACTGGTTTGTGTGTAAAAAGGAGCGGCGGAAGGATAACCAAGGATTATGCCCTTTCTGTTCTCCCACAGTTGAGTGCTCGATAAAAAAAGATACCACATGACCTCAGAGTGTCCTCAGATCACCAGCTTCTTGTTTTTCAGCTGCATAGTGCCAAGTGGTCATATAAAACCTCCATCACTGCCTGCGTCAGCCTTGTATCTCACTTAAGGGAGAGATTATGGAGGGTTTTTTATCGTACTCTTCCAGTCCTGGTCTGTCCTGCTGTGACTAGATGCTCCTTGTCCCTGGCTTAGAGGCTGTTAATGCCAGCTGCTTTGTCTTTATGGTAATCATTTGGAGGTGCACATACAGACCGGCTGTGGACAGGAAATAGTAGATTATCAGGATATTTAGCTGCAAAAGATGACCAGTCAATCCTCTGAAATATGAGCAAACATGGACCGCATGTCTCATGCCATGCACACAACAACACAAAGACTAAGGCAACAGCTACACACAAATACACAAGCTAATATATTGGCATTGGGGATGTGAGGTGCCAATCGGCAGACCATTTCCTGGACTTTACTCCTCTTGTTTTCCATTTGTGTGCTCAAATGACTCTTTCTGTCTCTACCTCTTCATAAATATATATTCACATGCACTCGACCATCTCATAGCATGAAAACTGACACTAAATCAACCATAGAATACCAAAAGACTTTGTAGAGACAACTGAAATAAACCTGCGGTTGGCATCCCATGCTATTTTATTATCAAAGGCATTCTCATCATCCCCTTGTGTCAGGAAGTTTCCATACCCATGTAACATCTGTAAACAAACACGGGACAACTGGGTGTGTATGTGTGTATTTAAAAAAGACCTAAATCTACACTGATATTCAATAAATAACTAATTCATGCTCTTTGTTCTCTAAAAACAACACTGCTGTTTACTCAAACATCTTTTCACTGACATGGACTGTGAAAGCTCAGCTCACAGAGCAGGTGAGATCAGAGGGGGATTGCAGGACATGTTGGCTGTCTGAATATCAGTGGAGTGGAACATTGTGGAGAGCTCGATGTCAGCACAGACAAAGCTTTCTGCAGGGAAGGAGGGAGAGGAACACAACAGTAGCAATATTTTCTTACAGCTTATTACAGTATTTATGTAGGAAAAAACATGGCCTCCAACACCAGCCCTGACAAAGACTGGAATCTGTATTGTGACTAAACTGATCAGTTTATAATTAGTAATGGTTAAACAAAGCTGGCTGAAAAAAAAGTTACTGATTAACACTTAGTTTGTAAATGCATCAATGCAATATTAAAGCAAACTCTGACCTGCAACCAGACACCATGATGTCCATCTACACTGAATATAGGGGTAAAAACATGAACATATTCAAATGGTGTTGTTGGGGGCCAGCCAGGATGGCAAAGTTCAGGCTGGGTACGTTTGGAGAACTACGACAAAAGACTCTTTATCCCAGCATGCCTTGCAGGTACTCCCAGAATGCTTTGCCACACCTAACACATAGGTGTGAAGTCTGGGAGGTATAAAGCCGGCCATGCCTCATTGTTCTCTTTCAAACGTCGTCTGGCGACGTCCGAGGATACCCCATCTGCTTCCTGTTTCACAACACGATTCTCTTTGTTTAAAAGTTTTGGCGCGCAGCTGATCCAAAGGCCTTGAAGCATACCGACGTCCTAATTTCCAAGCCTAGATCATCCACTTGAACGTATCTCAAAGAAGAGCGTCTTATTTCTCCCGTAGTAAAACGGTTTAGAGAGAGACTGTAAGGATTACGTCTCGTTCCGTCCTTTAAAGAAAGGACATCCACGGAGATCACCTCGCTCGACGGAGGACACTACGGCCCTTTGCTCAACACCTTGGACGCACCGCCATCACCAAAACAACTGCAGAAAGGCCGCTCCAGGACCTCTTTTCTTCCTTCATCAACCGTGGACAAAACGGTTACAAGTGAGGCTTAGCTAGGTCTGGGCAGTTAGATATAGAGAGTGTGTTTAATAACTGAGTTATTATTGTGAAACGGTGATAATATTTGCTTGGTGTTAGACCACTGTGTCTTAGGTTTTATGAGAGTAAAATCTCTTTTGTTTTCTTTATTTGTGCCGCTGTGTCCCGTGTGTTTATCTGTGAGCTCCCGCGTCATAACCGGGTAATAGACTCACTATCAGAAAGACTAGTGTGAACGCCGTCTGATCCGATAATCCGGCCGCTGGCTTCTGGTAAGTGAAGTTAACTATGCTCTGAGTTGTAGCTCCAGGCCGAGATTGAGCTTTCGAGGTGCGTTGTTTTCTCTCTCGCTCTCACACACGCACCTTTCGGTAGACGCACACACATAGAGATCTGTGGCTTTCCAGACGCTGCTGAAACGTAGATCACGTTCTGTGTCCGCCATCACGTGACCACACGTGGTCGCCGCCATTTTTGATCTGTCTCTGTCTGTCCCTCTCCCTCTCTCTCACTCTCACACACACACACACACATGTGCCACGCTTGTTTGTTTTGTTTGTTACCTGTAGTTTGGTTTATAATAGTTGTTTGTTTGATTGAGTTTCATTGATTTACTTGATGTTGCTTTGTTAAATAAATTCTATTATACTTTAAAAGTCGTTGTTTGTGATCACTGTGAATTTGCTTTGTGACTTAGGCTGGGTGAAAGGGCTTTGTGTTCGGATTTCACACCTTCAATTAAATACAGATTATTAATTATTAATGATATTAGTATTTAATTAACTAATTTTGAGACTGATATTTTGTAATATTTTGGTTGTTCCCTGTTTACAGGGTGGTGCCCCAGGTTTATTAAACACAGTTTAATAACAATTATTGATTTAGAAACTTAATTATTAAATTTATTTTGACAATCAAATTTTACGTCATAAAACCCAACATAACCGTTGGTCAGGTATTCGCTCCCCAACACTGTCCTGAGCAACAAATTGTCTATTTTTATATGAAAAGTGAATGTGTGGTATGACGTCTCAGTCCTATTAATATAGAATCATCATACTGACAGGACCCTTAATTATATGGAAAATAACATCATCTATAGCCATCACTATTAGAGAAAACAGAGTGAAGATTATATGCATGAGCAGGTGTGCAGGGTAGCAGGTGTACGTTGGCGTAACTCATCGTCTGCAGAATAACAGCCAGGAACATTTGTCAGACAGCGAAACATGCAGAACAGATAACATGCTGCTGTGGACAGATCTGCATCTTTCAGTCTGTTCATGTTCGGCGCTGCAGCTTCAAAAAAGCTGTGACTGCCGACCACGACATATGGTACAAAAGGTGAGCAACATCAACACATAAAAAGGTTTGTATTTATTTATATAAGCAGATGACTGTTTTCAGAAGAGGTCCGAGGGCTGCAGGGCTCGGACGGCATGAGCTTGGACATCAACTGTACCTCTTACATTCACCCACACACATCCCATCCTACACAAGTATGTTTATGACCTTTCCTCTGTAAGAATGAGAGGAGAAGAAGGTTTCATAGAGAGAAACAGACGTGTAGATTACATTCTAAATGCATAAACATGCATGCATGCAAACTCACCGTGCAACACTGGAATCACTTTGCAATTCAAATGAGTTTCTTTAGGTTCCTCGGTCACAGCTTGGAGAAACTGCATTGCAAAGGGCAATTTGAATAGGAGGGTTAAAACCACTCTGTTGCATCAGCGCCTCGATGACATGCACGGAGAGGAGAACATGTTCGCTGTCAGTGCGAGGCACAGTTTGAATTCAAACTATACAATTTGCAGTGAAAGAGAAATTGATGTGAATTGAAGTGTGTGTGTGTGTGTGTGTGTGTGTTTTAACATCGAGGGGATGCTTTAAAGGAGAGTATCAGAGGCAATGTAACTTATAATACTGCAGGTTGAGTGTACAATATCTGCTCAGGTCTGTGTAAAATACTAAACCACAGCAGGAGTCATGTTTCATCTGCTGCTCAGAATGCCGAGGTGAGTAAATGTGTGATCCTTTGGTGAGGTGTTTTAAAAGCGCTGTGTACAACAAGAGCTCTAAGATCCTGAACATTTCTCGTATTTCTCCAGGGCAAACAGCAAGTTCAGAAAACTGATGCCGACGTCTTTTGAAAAGACACATTTTCCGTCAGACTCTTTATTAGAACGGAAGGTGAATGTCTAACATGTTGTTGTCACAGGTTATATCAAGAGACTGCTGAAGGCGGGCCCAGCAGCTCGACTGAAGCCTAACGAGAGGCAGCATCTGATCTGCTCGTCAGTCTCCTCTCTGTGAGTGACACAAACTGACACACTGACTGTATGTGTCTCGCCCTCCTCGCTCACTATTCACTGCTCAGGAGGAAATAACCCGAGCCAAAGGTCATTGTGTGACAAACACACTGACCATATGGCTGCCACTGAAAAAGCTGCAGCAACATTACAAAGACTACAAGAAATAAGTGAAATAACAGGTGAAATTGATGAGGCATTGCGTTGATTCTCTTCGACACGACACTCTGTCGTCACAGGCCACAAATCCCGTCTCATCACAACAGCAGGAAAGATGATTCAACAACACAAGCAGAAGATATTCAGAGAGGGAGAACAACATGTCCGTCACTTATCGTTGAATATCTGATCCCTAACATCAGCTGCATTGAGCATTTTCACTTTTAGAATGAGTTATAAGTTCACAATTATACGTTTCAAAAAGAGGCTGCAAAGCGGTAAATGATCGGTATGTGACAAGTCTCTTTTTGCTCATAGTTTGTAAGTAAATATATCTCCTTAAAGCTAGGATTTGGTGCAATACATTGTGTGCATCATTTAAGACAGATATTCAAAGCATGACTTGTACACAGAAAGAATCCATGAATCTGCGGTGACGAGAATAAATCCCGGAAAGTGCCCCTAATGAGCCGGTCGACGACTTTGCATTCAAGGAGTCTGACAAAAAGGCTTTTATAAATCTCTCCAGGAAATGCTTTAAGTAGCAAAGCAGATGCAGAGGAGAATAAGGAATACAAACATAAACACACTGTGCACACAGGAAGCAGAGCAAACGTATCCTTTTAAAACCCGTCAAGAGAGGAGCAGCACTCCCATCTGAAAGCCTTTAATTCCCCCTCTTTACTTCATGCACAGCAGGTGGTAGTTGAGTGATACCAGTGCAGGAGAGTGTTTATGTAAGGTGTTTTATGTTTGATTATTACCTCATGATTGAAATAATTGTTTGATTTTTTTTATTTCTGTTAACTCTGTATATACATGCAGAGCGCAGACTAAGAAGCAAAGACAGATAAGTCTATAGCGAGGCCAGTTGAGATCCCAGCATGCAAACAAACACAGTGAGAAATGCTTTTTTTGTGTCCTGCAGATGTGAGGTCAGAAATCAAACACAAACACATTATTACAGACACCATCTCCTGCAGAACATCTACACAATGTGATGAACAGTCAGTACTTCTCTCTCTGGTGGGACAGCACAGCACGACTCCTCTCCCTGCTGTTTGCCTCTAATCTGTTTTTATCTCTCTCAGCCCTGTTTCTTCCCCACTTTAAGTCCCTGTTTCTCTGCCATGTCCTCCATCCATCCTTATACTCCTTTCTGTTCTGCTTCACACTCTGTTACATCTAAAGAACAGGAGATGGCCAGTATTTAATCACATCACTGTGCAGTGTTTTATCTTGCAAGAACTCCATACATCTTAAATCCAACCCTATACATCCCCACACAATGCTGCAGTCGCTTATTCTTTAATGATTTAAGACGCAGCCCCTTCAGTCTGGTCCGAATCCAATTCACAACCAGTCCATTGCAGACAACACTTTCAAAAACTCCAAGCCTCTCCTATTCTCCTCCCCTCTCTTTTCTATTATCGTTTACAGCTATTCAATCCTTCTGGAGGACAATGGCTTGTTGACTTGTAATGCCTCAGCTGCATCATATAAAAAGAGAAATATGAGATTGGAGACATTTTATGTTTGAAATCACGGAGAGAAAACTGACAGGTTAGCTTGTGAATAGCAGGTGCTGCACAGGAACATCAGCTGATAATATAGAATAATTGATGAATTATTAGGAAAGCAGTGGGGCAGGAGATTACAAAAAATGGCATTTATTAAGGCAACTGGATCGATAGAAGAGCTAACAGGACAAGAGAGAGCAGCTCCAGCCCTCAGGCTCTGACAGACGACAGAAAGAGGTTCAGGTGGAGGAGAAAATAGAAAGACAGAAGAGGACAGGACCAAGGACTGGACGCTGACAGGACACACAAACTCCCAATGTGAAACTCACTTCATGTGTAGCTTTCATTTAAACTGAGGACTGCAGGGCACTGGTTTCCATTTGAATAGGACCTCACTGCTTTCCTCAAGTCAAAGCAAACACGTCCAGACTTCTAACAGAATTTACAGACTCCCTCCATTCTAATAAAATCTAATTCACATGATCAGCTGATTTGATGTTCATTTTCTGCATTATGACCAGTCATCAGCTCACCATCTGCAGGGCTACAGAGCTGATCAGCTCAGCAGATGTGTTGTGATCTAATGAGATCAGACAGGTGTGAAGACATGCAGGGTCATAACACCTCTGTTCTGAATAAGGGAGTCAACAAGTCCATGATGGAGGACATATTGTACTTATTGGTGAACATAAGACAGTATTAAAAAGATGTGCACCTGTTCAGTATTAACACCAGGTTTGAACGAGACGTCATGGCTGTGATGTGTGTGCGCACAATAATCATTCACAGAACATGAAACGACACAATAAGTGTGTCTGATGTCATCAATGACAGTCAGAGAACTGACCACTGTGCATACAGAGTGTGTGTCCTCTGCAGGTAAAAATGTTCAGGCGACATGGAGGGGAGCTGCTCTCCCAGATATGCAACCATGATGCTGATGAGTGTGTCCTCTCCATCTGCAGCAGCTCCTCCGTCCAGTGCCTGTTAATGCTGCCGCCACATTTATGGACTTTTCAAAAGCCAGTGTGGATTCCTTACTGTCATTGGTGAAACCAGCAGTGTGTACCTGAAGTGAGTCACAGGCAGCAGCACCCTGAGCTTCTGTTAGAAGTCACGATCACAGAGCTGCTCATGTAAACAGAAACTGTTAGAAATCGTATCTGAAGACACATGTTGCTCCATCTGTTCCCTCTCTCGCTCCACCTCCGTGTGTTTGTCAGAGTTGTCAGACAGCAGAATCCAGAGTGAAATTAAAGCAGGAGTGGGGTTAGATTTAAAATGAGAAAATTACTTAAAAGCACAAGTAAAAAAAAAAGTATAATTGAGTAATATTTAAATGTATGTATAGCATAAATAAAATACACATTTATCTTGTTCATATTTTCTGGCAATATGTATCATTAAAAAGGAAAATAATGCTTTCCAATATTGTTCAGCCCTAATCAAAACCATCCATTAAACCATTCAGTCGTTTGGTTTACAGACATCGAGGATGTTTTCCCCTTCCTTTAAGGTGTCAGGCATTTCCCCCCTTTTCTCTACCTCCAGTTATAAATGCTTTGCAGATGAAGATCTCTCTTTCTGACTTGACATCGTCTCCTGCAAGAGCCCGCGAGCAATGTCTAAAGTGAAACATAGAAAAGGAGGGTATCTTACCAACACTTTTAAAATGTATACATACAGTATGCATCGAAACGTGTACCTACTGTATAATGGAAGGGAAATTGTAAGGTTCTTCATAAACATCAGGCCTATGAGGTCTAATAGTATATTGTTATAATTTCTGACCTCCATCCATCTGTGACAACAAAAAATAGTCATATTCAGATAAATATCCATGCCTAGCCTCTCTTGAATGAAGTAAACTTTATTCCCATTCATTGACTCTCACTGACTATGAAGACATCATGCTCCTACAAACTGAACAATCTGAAGAAAGAAGAAATTGGAGAAAACTGGATCAATCTGAATAAATTATTCAAACATAACAATATCCGTTCTGCATCAAAGAATCAAAACAAAGCAGCAGAATGCTCCAAGTCAATGTCCTGAATTAAATTTACATCTAACAGAACTGCTGCACATGTTTTTGCAAAGCGAAATGTTCAAGCTATTTTTGCCAAGACAATGTACAGCACAAAGAGAATCATGATAAATCATCAACAAGTTGAGGAAACTGCACCAAGCAGTTGACTGCCTTGCCTGTTTACAAGCAGCACCTCTGTGGGGAGATCACTGTGAACTTGGCCTCTGTGTGGACTCTGCAGCAACACAAACTGATCATTATCATTATTCACTCAATGCTGCCTGTGGTAAACATGAGCTTTAATTTATCTACTGTTAAACACATCTTATCAAACGTCAGAAGGGGCGGCAGGTTGAAAGGTTTAAACAGTGATTGATTGAAATGGTACTCAAGCTGTCAGATGTAGTGCTGATAGGTGAAATCCTCCCCCCACAAACTGTGAATCAAATGTACTCAATGCAGCAGATCTTTGGATCTGTTTTTTTTTTTTGAATGACATATGAAGGACTCCTGCTGTTGTTCCCTAAAGCCACACACCAAACTTAATAAATTAAGTTGAACATCATGCTGTGTAGATTATTATTAGACAAATTAGACTTAAACGTCACATATTGTACTTTGTTTCAATCATTTTAAATATGCCTCAGAGCTCCTCAAAACACGTCTGTGAAGTGTATTGTTGTAAATCCACTCTGGTCCTGTCTATAAACCCCTTTATTTCAGCCCTGCTCACAACAGGCCGTTTCTGTGGCTGTAGCTTTAAATATGTTAATGAGCTGTCTGACCACACCCCCTCTCTGGAAGGGCTCGGGGGTCTCAGGCTTTCACGTCTTATTGTTTACAGTGAGAAGGCAGACTCGTCTGGGGGAGGGGCTACTGCGCTTTGTGACGTTATGAAGAGAAAAATCTCCAAACGGCCTTTTTGAGCACACATTTTCTGAATGGAGCAGACAAAAGAAAAAGGATTTTCTCGTCATTGGGGGATTTGCAGATGGCCTACAGACATGTTAGAGTTAAAGAAAAATGGAGAAGTGTATTGTACACGTTATGTGACCATTAACTTTTGTTGCCTTTCAGAAGACTGGTGTGCAAACTCCGAGATAAAGAAAATAAAAGCTGGAAATTTTAAATGTCATAATAAATACATATGAATGGGTAAATTGTAAAAGTCAAGGTTAAATAATCATTTTAATATTCAAACAACTGAAAGTAATAAAGGCAAGATAAGGAAATTATTTAGACTCACTCTGGTTTATACTATCCCTGACCCAATAAGTTAATCATTCTGAATCATTTCTCAGCTCAGTGCATCTGGAGAATGGAAGTTAAAGCATTAATTTCACAGCTTATATAGTTCTTCATTACCTCCAAGCAATGGTTCATCTGATGCAGACAGAGCTGTTGGACTCATAGTTCATCAAAACTGTGCAGTCGCCACAGGTACTGTAGAACAGTGATGGACATTAATTTAATTTATTGAAAGAGACCAAATGATTGATTGTGGAACTGATCGATTGTTTCACTAATTACTTTGACAAGCCAACAGTGTTTCTGTGAAGAATGAGATGCACGGAAAGAACAAATGTCCTCATTTGTTGGGTGTCTCCTGGAAATGTGATGCAGTCTTGCTCCTCAAAAGGACTTAATCTATTCTGCTGTAGGAGCTGTCCAATGCTGAGGGTGATTGAAGACCGACAAGACTTGATGACATTCACCCAAAACCTGCACTTTCAACAATCCCTGCTCACCCCGCCAGCCGGCCTCACAGCGCTGTGAGCATGTTCAGCAGTACAGCATAAAAGCCTGTTAGCTATCTCGAGCTATTTCAGTGAATGGACAAAGAGAAGAAAAAAAACCCACAAAGTAATTCTGACGTCCCTGAACTCTTTCAATGAGTGCTGCTATAGAGCGAAAGTTGACCCAGAGGCTTTCACGGGGACAATAGAAGGTCTGATGTTGACAGAGAAACCTAATGTGAATCCTGTCAACACCCATGACACAGATAAATCAGTTTTCACCTCACACTCTCCAAGATAATCACCCATAATGAAAGCTCGAGTTGAAGAGGGTCGAGCTAAGGATAAGCACGCTCTTGTATGTGGTACTTGGTAAAGCGGGTTGGTTTATACAGAGGAAGATATTTTATAATTGTCACCATTCCAACTGAGAATAACAAAAAGCAGCTAAGTCTTCCGAAGTAATCAGAGTTTTGGACTTTTAATTTAGATTCAGCTCAAGCATGAAATTGCAAGACAAGGTTCAAGAATAAAATGAAGGCCTTAAGATTGACTATAAACGTGTATGGATATAAAGTAATCTGACTTTTTCTCTGTGAGTATTTGGGGCTGTCCATTTGTTAGTGCTAACCATCGTTTGTGCAGATAAACCGTGAAAACAGCTTTTTTTTAAGGGCTTTCTGTGAAATATGGTCACTGATCCTCCACCTTTCAGGTTTCCCCAAAATCCCATTGCAAATCCTCAGATGTACTGTGCTCACTGCTTTTTGCAGATTTAAGCAGAACTTAAAACAATACATTTGCTATCATGTAAAGACATGCAGGGTAAGCATTTAAATCCTGTGAGTTGTGAACATTGTCTGTATGTCAACCTCAGGGCTGCAAGTTTTAACATAAACTACTTATTTTAGAGTTATTCATAAGCCTTGTTTTCACCAAGTGGTTCAGTTTGGTGTGGTAAACCCCAAGATTGCTTGCCTTTTCACAGTCAACCACACCCTTACTCATCGCGAAAACACCACAGTGTGTCATAGTGTAAACAGCCGATACATTCAACAAAGAAGAACATGACACAGTAAACGAAGATCAATGATTCCGAGAAAGGTCTGCATCTCCAAGGTCATCCACGCATGGCAAAGGAACCAACAGATTTGAAATTACTCTTCTCCAAATCCACAAGATATTTATGAATTGGGCATTTTATGTTTGACCTGTATCACAGCTGTCACACAGTAATTGACGTTTCCTTTAACCAATCAAAGGACTGCTGCGTTTACAGCTCCAACCTTCAGGTTCTCATCGGTACAGTTTGCACGTCAACAGAAGTGTAGAAAAAATATGAGACAGGAAGGATCGTTTGTTTTTTTTGTTAACACTTCCAACTTTTGTGAGTGGAAACACCAACAAATTAGTACTGAAATGAACCGAAATGGATTAGTGGAAAACAGGTTATAGGAGCCTTTACAGACTTGAGACTTTCTAAAAATATGGATGAAGACTTACCAGGTTATAAATCAAGCACACATTCACACTCAGTTGGCACAGCCTTCAGTGGAAATTTTGGGATCAGCGTTTTGCCCAAGGCGCTTTTTTTTATAGATTTATTTGTGGGCTTTTTATGGCTTCATCTGAGAGATAGGATAGTGGATAGAGTCAGAAATCAGGGAATGACACGCGGGAAGGGAACCACAGGTCAGATTTGAACCCCGGCAGTTTAGCCTCTGAGCATAGGGCGTGTGCACCAACCACTTACTAACTGGACTATTCACATGACGACAAAAAAACCTTTGGCCGTGGACAGCTTTGAACCTTTGACCTTTAAGTAACCCTAAATACAGTCACACTCAGACACTCATCCCACCACTGTAAAAGAACATTTCGAGCTCTTTGCTATTTTCATTAGAACAAATGTTAAAAATATGTATTCATGATTGGTTCTTCCAGTAGACTGGTCTAGTATATCATTTGTGTACAGAGTATTCAGATACTATAAACATCAACATATACAGTCATATAAACTGAAATGTATAGTCATACATAATGTATATCCTCTCCTCAAGGATACTCTAAGGGGAATAACATATCATGTGAGCAACAGAGAAACAAAACACCCTCCTTTGATTTACTGCAGTTACTATAAATTCCAATGAGAGGAGGATCTGCTGACATCAAAAACTCCTTGAAACCACAGATGGAGCGAGTAAGGACGAAGACACTTGATATTCAAGTGTTGGCCCTGATGTGGACTGACAGACAATGTTGTCAGACTAAACACAAATGATGTTGATCTTCCAAGGTGAAAGCCAAATAAAGACGACAACTGTGGAAGAAGAGGAATGGACAAGAATGGCGTTGAGACCGTCCTGCAGAGAGAGAGAATAACCTGTCGCATCAGTCCTTTCTCCATCTCTTAACATATGGACAGAAACGCCACACACCTTCCCTCCCACAAAATGATTGATAGGCAATTTGCATGCTGTTCATCAACAACAGAGGAAAAGATTGTATACCTTTGTCATTAAGCAGCCTTCATTGTCTGGTTGAAGTTGACTCATAGTGCTGATCACAATGCTGGATGTCCATACTAAAAGTGGGAAAAATAATTTGTCTACAGAGAGCGCTAAACAGCTAATGCAAAACTTGCTGTAGACGAGATGAAAGCAAGGTGCTCATGGGACATCTTTAAAGCTCTACGTATGCAAGTAGAGGCTGTAACGCCTGCACACGAGCAGTGGCATCCCTGACGAGCTCTGCCCCCTGTAAGACTTCCGGAGAGCTGACCAATCAGATGAAAGTCGGCACTTATGGAGGGGGGCCACATCAGCTGAAATGAACTGTGCAAAGGTAGGTTTATAGGTTTCACCAGTTGGCAAGTTATGTGATTTGTCAAACTGACCTGTTTTCAAACCTCTCTTAAAATGTCTTAAATCAGCTCATGTGACAGTTCACATAGGAATACTTTAGTGTTAAAATTTTACAGACAATAAAAATGAAATTGTCTCTCAAAAATCTCATCTCACTCAAACATCGATGGCACAGCCCTCAAATAATTTAGCGCCCATGAACACTAGCGGAGGTAAACTTAAATATATAGAAGACAACTTGCTTTACCTCCTGAGCTAAAGCTCATTTTAAGAGTCGCTGCTGTCTTCGGATTATACCACCACAATATTTGAATGTAAAACTTTAAAATGACATACAGACGAAGAGGCAAATATATAACAACTGATAGTACGAGTTTCTGTGAATACGTTAAGTTTGGTTACACTTTGTAGAGGTGACTTTGCTGTTTGCAGACTACGATCTATTCTGAGAAGCTATGACCATATTTGAAGAGAAGCATGTCATTTGAGGTGTTCCAAAAGCATAATGTATGGCCTCAGTTGACAGTAGAATGAGGGATTGTTCTTCAAATAGAGGTTTGACATTGAAAGAGTAAAGGTGATGTGATTCTCCAGACCAGGGTTTCTTAACCATGGGGCCGCGGCCCTTCGAAGGGCCGCGAGCGCCACCTGCAGGGCCGCGAGGGGATAATATGTTTGCATCTGTGGGCCGTAAGGGCCGTGATCGTTGGCCTGCAATATACTCTCCGACCACCAGAGGCAGTATCATCAGTTAGAAGTAGGCCTACATCACGAGAAGGAGAAGAATATTTAGCTTAACGTCTATGGAGAAGTCTCAACTCTGCTAAACCCTGCGGCCCCCTTTACACGGAGACGCTCTGACAGAAACGTATCGAAACGACCGCACTCCGGATTCAAACTACAGACCGTCTACACAGCAGGTCTGAGTGAAAACGATGTAGTTGTCACGCCCGGCCAGTAGTGGGCAGTGGAACTTTACAGCGCGACACTCAGCAGTATAACCACTTCCTCCACAACATCCTCCTCAACGGCGAGTTCTCCCAAGTCTTACCTAAATGCTGCGTATGGTCGCCCTGTGCTCGGGTAAAGGTTGAACTATTTGCCGCAAGTATTCGTTGCGCTTTCGGTGGCGACATACTCAATGTCTCATATCAAGGTTCTGTTTTAAAAGACGATATAACGCCAATAGCTGCCGAAGCACATAGCCGCCGCCATTGTTGTTTGTTCTCGACTACTGCGCATGTCCAAATGTTTCGTCTTACTGTCACAGCGTCTCCGTGGAAACGGCGCCTGAATCTGAATGGAAACGTGATGGAGAGGTTCTTAAAACGAAAAAATAATGACAGCAACGGGGGCAGCGCTACACAAAACAGAATGCTCTTTTTAATTTCAACAAATCTACCGAACTTCATTGAGCACCTAATTTTATTGCTTTTGTTGCTAAGTTTATATTGGGTTACTTATTTGACAAACATGCACTAAAACATGGTTTTATATGAGCAAAATTAATAAAATGATCTTGTTAACTTGTGCAAGGTTTTATGCATAATTAGCCTATGTATAGGTTGATATATTGATTAAAAAACATACAAATGAAGAACAGGATTCATTATTACAACATAGTGACACAAATAGCTATTAAATAAAAATGACCACAAAAGTTAAATCAGAACCGTTCACTCGATTGGGCCCCAGACTACCTTGCCCTGAAAATGTTGGGCCCCAAGGTCAAAAAGGTTAAGAAACCCTGCTCCAGACCATGTATAGAAACATCCGAAGTGGGAAGGAATTTATGACACCTGTTGAACTGTATATAATGTCTCCACACTGACCATTAAATTGTCTATCTTTCAGCCTGCACAGAGTCTCAGTGTTGTCTGTTAGATTAGAACCACGGCCGTGATATGCTGCGTTAATATTATCCAGTCTGTTGATAGATTCAGCTTTAGGGACATTGATATTATTCAACCCATCAACAACCAAATCAAGTTTGGGATGCATATCGTAAAATTGAAATCTTGTTTTCAGATGTTATTAGCACACATCCGCTGCTCTCTCTGCTTCACAGAACCCTGAAACAGTATGAGGGCAGTGTGTGTACGAGAGGGGAGAAGGGAGGTGTATATTAAGAGAGCGTTTGTTTTGATCTGAGAACATGCACTGTCGTTTATTTACTGATTTGTGCTCTGGAAGCAAGCCTTTAACAATCCTTCTCACCACTAGCTGTATGTAGAGAATGTATTAAATAACATAGGTAGAAATACTGCAGTGTGTCAACAGGTGCTGCTACATTTCTATTTGTTAAAGGTGACACCTGACCAAAGCATTGCACCAATATTTTCATTCTTTTTTTTTTTTTTTTACTATTTTTCCAATAGTTCATGACTTCAATCTGTTCGCGTCAGATAGAGGGGAGGTAGCTGCAATCTCGGAAAGATTGTGTTTCTGGTTCCTGGAGGTCTCACTCCCCATGGGAGACATCCAGGCAGCGCTCCGCACAACTGAGACGACAGTCTGAGAAGCAAAACCACCTAATGTCATTTGATTTACTCCCTGTCACTTAGAGCAGCTTTCTTCCTCTTTGACCTCAGATGTTTTTATAGCGACAGGCTTTATGTTGTTGTAAAAAAAAAAAACCCAAGGTATATAAATCATAACTACTAAAGGCAAATGGTGATGAATTACGTCACATCAGAAATATTTCTACTGATATAATGTGTTTCCATACATTAGTCTTTTTCCATACATTATTTTGAAGGGGCATTGCTGTTGTGGTTGCCGAGGAAACAAATGGCTATCAGGTTGCTCATGTATGTAACTTATCAATAGGATATAGTGGCATGACTGGAGCACTTGTTCTTTCATACGGACACAACTATCTTGTGTTTTTGTAAGCTTTTTTAACACTTGTATTTCTTTTACTTACATTTTCCAGATATTTGGTGATTTTGCACTTTGATGCTTTGACAAAAAACATCCTGATAATGTGATGCTAAAAGTTTTTGAATTTAAATGCATATTGGTCAATCTGCCTCTGAATGACATTTGAACTGTGTCATACTTTGATTTTAAAATTAGTTTGCATAATTTTCACATCACTTTTCCGAAAGGCTTGACCCCGAGAGGACACACATTTCAGGTCTTAAAGATTCACCCTCCTCTGCTACTTCTGCACGTCTTCTTCTCAAAATGATGTTTTGTCATTTCAGTTCACATTATTCAAATGTCTACATTAATATTTATAAGGGTTCGAAGATGGAGCAGGATCTGATGGAGGTCAGTTTCTACTCCCACATCTCTTCTCGTGGACATTTGTAATGCATCATTTGTTTTACTGCAATGAGGGAAGAAGCAAGGGAGATAGGGAGAGAGTATGCAGCAGATGTTTCTTTAATTAGCATTCACCCACATTTTACAACCATGTTCTCATCTCAATTACTTACAGCTAGTTTTAAATCCATCGTCTCAATGTGTAAATTATTCACAAATGTACATGTTGCAGGCTACCTCTGACTTTACGTTAAATGCTACATAGCCTTACAGCTAAACAAATCACAATGTCATGACAACCTACATGGTCAAAAATCCCTTGATAGTCAAACAAAAAAAAACAAAAAAAAACATGCTGTTATGTACACAAAGCCCTTGGGTTTGTGTGGGTTATCTAAAGCCCTGGAACCTACTACGAGATTTTCAAATTCTTAAACGATTATGAAAATGTGACAGATCAAATATATATGTGGTGTGTAATGAGAGGACATACTCAGCATACCAAACTAACAGATTAATTCACCAACAACCAGAGTCTTGAATCTCAAAATGAATAACCACGAGATTCTATTGAAGCAGGCAGTTGTGAACTTCCTGTTACTGACATTGCGGTAGCAATTTCTAAATAGGGAGACCTCTGAGCAGGTCTGGGAGCCTCAAATCCCTGGTCACACCTCACATTAAAAAAACAAACCTGATGGTCTGACAAATCTGATGGTAATCTTTAGAACCATCAGATTGTATGGCCTTTGCTGACTATTGAATCAGGCCCCAAATCAGCCTGATTACCTTACTAAAGTTGATCAGTGCTCAGTGTTTCTAAAAACAAAGACAGAAATATTTGCACCTGTTTGAGTGTTCTCCAAACAAATATTCAGAGCTGAATTAGTCCAATTGTAAACGGTGAATCAGACTATTTGGCAGGAATTGCTTTATGAGATTGAAGAGAAACATGTCGTTCAAAGTAAGAGGTCTATATTCATGAGTAAGAGCAAACACTGCTGGATGTCCTAATTGAGGGAGAAATGAATGCACATCAGTTGAAATGTTTTCTTGTTATTGATGTTTTTGGGGAAGAATTCTTTAAAATTATGGAGCAAAGAATCATCAGAGGCAGAAACCTGATGTTTTCATTCCAGTGTAAGCTCAGTAACTATTCATAGGTTTTTGGTAAATCACTGGAAGATTTATGTTGCTTGTGAAGAAAAATATAATATAATATAACGCATAATTCCTCCTGATCAACTGTGAACAATGTAGAACTTGCAGATGACTTTCTGAATCAATGACTGCTCTGTATGTATTTTTGCCAAACTGTTTGTTGCCTTTCCAAAAAGAGCAGAAGAGTTTCATATTTCATGTCTGATTGCAATACAACTATCTGCAAGATCATAAGTGTATCACAGCCCCGTCTCAGCTACAGTATTGACCATCATGAACACATCCTGTGGCTTTTGAATCATCCATTTGACTTCTGCATCATTGCGTTGGAAACGATCAATATGCCTCTGACAGCTCGTTGCTTTGTGGGAGTTCTACTTCCAGGCTCAACACCAACTGCATTTAAGAATAGTGTTACACACTGGATGAGGTTTTATTGAAACACTTCAAACCAGCAAATAATCAGATACCCTCATCAGCTTTCAGTATTTTTTATTTCAACAGCAGTATGTTGCAAGGCAGAAGGTTTCAATTTAGTGCATATTCTTTTAAACATGTATTTATACTTTGGTTTCATTTATATTATGCTATATATATGTTTTTATTAATACCTTGTTTTTTATGTTGTTTTTAATATATGTAATTTAACCTTTGCCTTGAAAGACAGATTACAGATCAAACACACCTGTGTAGATTGTGATTGACATTCATTCGGCCAATAAGAGGGAAAGGACATAGACCCCTTGTCCAATTGGCGGCCGAGGAGGGTGTTTAAAGCAAAACGAGGAAGGAAGCAGGGGGCACGCAGTGGGAGACGACAGGACACGGATGGAGGAAGATGGACGAAGACGGTGACAGGGAAACTGTGCACGGAGAGAAACATGGACAGGACGCAGGTGGAGTTTGACGATTGGACAACACAACAATAGAGACAGAGCTGGAGACAGCCAGTGTAAATAAATGTCAGAGCTCCTCTAAATGTGTGTGATGTGTCTTGTTGTAAATCCACTCTGATCCTGTATTTGATCATGCCTATAAACCCCTCAATTTCAGCCCTGCTCAGAACAGGCTGTTTCTGTGTCTGTAGCTTTAAATATGTAAATGAGCTGTGTCTGGAAGAGCTCGGGTGTCCCAGGCTTTCTCGCTCCATGTCCTATTGTTTACAGTGAGAAGGCTGACTCAGAGGACAGAACAAACCCCGAGCTGTCACTTTGTAAAGTCATGAAGGGAACATCTCCGAACAGTAGAGCAGGCTAAAAATGGAGAGGATGAACTTTTCTGATCATTTGGGGGTTCATAGACACACTAGGGAAACATTAGTGTTGCCTGCCTGCCTCTCTCTCCCCCTTTCTGCTTTAATTCTCTTAACCTCTATGTGCATCACACCCACTCCTGAAGCCTCTCACTGTGTCCACACCACAGTGAGCATGACCCTTATAAATACAACAGACCCATGTACATCTGAACCACAGGGCATGCTAAAGTGTGTTTTTGTTCTCTGCTATGGAAGATTCATTCAGGACTGATCTGACCTGAAAAAACAAATGTAGAATCCATCAGCAGGACTCCATTTAGAGGAAGAGAAACATGACAGCAGCATGGAAAGGCAGACAGCCTTAACTCTGCTGTTAGACAAAGGTACTCAGCTTTTACTGCAGCTTTGTTTTGTATGTTTCAGAGAGATGCTGGGATGTACTGAAGACTGTTACTTCCCCAAATATGGGACTTTTGAAAGTGATGCATTGATTTGCCCAGGTACTCTCTTTTATGTGGAGTTCAGATGACAAAAGATTTACACAGCCAATCTGCAATCCATCTGTACCGTATTATTACATCAACAGAACAAACTGACAAAAACATTGAAGAGAGACTTACAGAGTCCATCCTTTTTTGCTTTTTTAACAACAGATCCTTCTGTAAAACCAAAGATGCTGAAGGCCAGACATGAAAAATAAAGAAAAGGGAAGTAATTCATGATGCAAGAAAAAAAAGAGTTGATAAGTCGAGAATAAAGTTGAAATACAGTTTTGGAAAGATTTTAATTTTGCTCTGGACACGTCAACTTTATTTTCAAAGTGCATAATGAAAAAAACTCATCTTCCTCTTGTATTAATCATTCTAATGCCTGGCCATAATCCTCTTCTGTAGCATGCTATTAAAGCATGCCGTGGAAAATAAAAAGCAACGTTCAGCAGACATTTCCCTTGTAGTGAAGGACTCTTTTTGCTCCATCACACAACTTAATCAAGCGGATAAATAGAGAGCATGTCAAGGGGATATCAAAGAGAGAGCTGTGGAATCCGGTGCCATTGTACCTTTATGTTTTCTTGTTATTTCCAATTCCTTTTACCTCAACTTTAAGAAGACCATAATGTGGTTATAACCACGACCGTCCTTATCTCCACTCTCTGTTTACTAGGGTGCTGAGTGTTTCATTAGCGCTTTAGCACAACTGCAATTACTAATTTAATGTCACTCTTTAAGTATTGAAGGTATCTGAAAACTCTTCCAAACTACAGAGAAAGAGCTGAACTCTTTTATTCTCAAAACAGTGACTAAAAACAAAACATTTTCTTCCTATCCAAGTAATAAATAAAAGAATATGACATGCTGAGGACGTCCCTCCAAAATACCTACTGTATTAGTCTTTCTGCTGAATGCCTCTAGGAACCATTAATTTATAAACAGAAGTTGAAGCAAACGGATGCCACAAACAAATGTAATCTCTGGGTAGTTTAAAATGACTGAAAACGATGCAGGACAATTAATGGCGTGGGCAGAGAATCATGTCAGCAGCTGGGTGGACTCGCTCCAGGCGTTCTGGCTATTCTAGTAGCCGCAGGTGTAACTTCAGCATTAATGAAATAACCATCAATTACAAGAGGAAAGCCATAAAGCCATCCACACTGGACGCCTCCTCCATGACAACTTTAAACACACGAAGATGGTAACTGAACAGGGTTTAAGCTTGAGTTCATCAGCTCACCTTCACTAAGATGGGACAATCATCAATGTGAAGACTCAGATTTGATTACAAATGTTAAGTTTTAACATGATGTCTTAAAGTGAATTCTAATATACTCGTCATAGCCGTCATATTTAATGAATATTTCAGGCATGTCTGTGTGATAACGTGAACAGCACAGGAGATCATTCCATATCTGCATGTTCTGCATCATTCCCGGTGTTTCAAACAACAGAAGAAAAAAGAACTAATTCAACCAAATACTATTCAATGATTCTGACATTGCATTTCCTTCAGATCCTGCCGATTCATTTGGAAATTGTAATCAAGACTCCTGAAAAGGCTGAAAGTGAAGCTGAAATTAAATCAAAGACTGTTTGTTATGGATGCGTTGTTCAAAGAATTATAAGCAGGTACAAGGTCTAAGAAGCTGTGTGTGTGTGTGTGTGTGTGTGTGTGTGTGTGTGTGTGTGTGTGTGTGTGTGTGTGTGTGTGTGTGTGTGTGTGTGTGTGTATATGTGTGTGTGTGTGTGTTTTTCTTACCTCACTGGCAGACAAGAACAGCATCAGCAGACAGGCTCACACACGGTCAGCCCAAGTTCAAGACCTCAACCTGCCCTGGACAACAGGAAGAGGAGATCGATGGTTAACAAGGCCAGCATGCAAATAAAACATTGTGCAGCTTAAAGCCACACACAGTATAAAGGTGTAAAGAGATGATGATTCAGGTAAGTCATCTCTGCCATCGTGTAAAACATTCTTGAATCACTATTAATCACATGCATATATAGCTCATTAAAAATACACAAATATTTTAAATATTTTCAAAAACATCTCAAGACAAATCATGACTCATATGCAACAATAAACAAGAGTGGCTTTATTTTAGCTTGAAACACATCGACACAACCATCGGCCAAATGTCCAGTGGTAGCCTGTAACACAGCTTCAGACAGTACTCATGATGTTCTGCAAAAAGATACGGACTCTGCCTTTAACTATGACAAAGTGAATATTCACTTTTTATTGAGACATTTCAAATACATCATTAAACATGTTAGAATATAAAATTCAACTTTTCTCATTTGAATTCAGCAGCAAGAGTTGAAAGAGCTGTTCCCATATTGATTTCATGTAAAAGCAGACAGCTGTAAAGCATGAAGAGGTTTGAGACCAAGTTTAGGAATTATTTTGGCAAGTGAAGCGGCCAGTAAAGATCTCAGACAGTAAGTATCTGTTCTGACAAATGTTCTCCCAGAAATGATTTACTGCTTAGCGGGCTCTCACTTCAGGAAAGTGGACCGAGGGAAATCAATTCAGAGTTTGACCCTAAGAGGGCAAGACATTGATCTCTGAGAGGGAGAAGCAGACACTTTCCTCTTGTTTTGCTTTTTATAATTCATGGTTCTGTACAAAATATCATCTGATGGACTTTCTTTTTCCCACACATTCATTGAAAGACTTAATTGTGCGTCTGGAAACAAAACATCAGGCATTACTTGGAAGGGAAATTATTTTAGATTATGTCTGACAAAAAGGTTGTTCGGTTTTTCTCCTTGGCAGAGTTCAGTGTGCTTCCTGTGTACCGATATCTTAACCCAGTGAAACGTTGTTAAAAACAATGCTGAGATGAATCCCGTTGTGCTCAGACTGGTCAGCTGTGCTAAAGCTGTTAGCAGGGGAGACATTAAAGAGAAAGAGTTGGTCAGAGCTTTGGAGCTGTGAGGCTGCACAGGCCGGATAAAGCTGCGTTTGATATTCATTCATTATGCTAATTCAGCCGCTGTATTCCCCATAGATGAAGCCCGAGTGAGGGAGTTTGATGTCAAGTTGGTGTACGTGCTGCATACTTATGAGTGTGTCCGTGTGTGTGCAGGCATGCTCTCTGTTGTCTAATGGGGATTGCAGCGGGTATGGATATGGAGTCATGCATTACTCTGTTTATGTCAGGTGGGAGGTCAGATAAGAATAACATGAAAGAATGATTCTGCCTTTTTATGTTTTTAAAAGGGGTGGATTTGAAAAGTATAATACAGTATACAGTAAAAGTTGTCCCCTTTAACAGCCAGGTGTTTGAATTATTGAGAGAGCTTTTTGTCATGCGCTGATTAATAATAGGTTTGGAGCAACAATAAAAACGGGAGCCTGGAATGCTCAGCAGTTCAAATGAAGAATGGTTAAGGGTCACAAAATGTCAAAAATATGAAAGAAAACAAAGAAAAAACCCTTTGTTAAATTTGATATTTTAATCATAGACATTCAAAACACAAGGCATGTCATAAACCCAGCTTTCTTTGTGTGTGAGACCAACTTCTTATTGCTCCTTACAATGATAAACTTACGAGAAACATAAACAACACAACATGACAAACCTGCACAAATTGGTGGTGACAAAGTTGTGTTCTTCGAGATAACAGTGAATAAGAAGTTTCATATGGATCGTATTTCAAAGATGAGCAATGATGAGATTTGGCAAACTAATGAAAGAATCGTTCAGTGCAGGCTCTGCCGTACGTGTAGCATTTGAATCCCATTTGTTCAATCTCATAATTAATCATTTTAAGGAGACATTAATGGGCGACAATTAGAATTTCAAGCAGCTTCTATTGAAGAAAACATGACTCAAAACTGCTGTTCCCCTCTCAGTAAAGAAGGGGAAAGTATCCTCCTAATCCTGCATGAGATGACTGAGGCGTTTCCTTTTGGTGATAGTAACACACAGGGACTCTGCCACACGGCATGAATGTTAGTGAGGTTTGCAATATGCAAAAAGCTTTAATGGAGAGCTCATGTCATGAGTGGAGGAGCAGTGGTGAGTCCAGATTATATATGCTTTCTATATCTACAGGCTGAGACAGAGAGGGAGTGAATGATAATGTCATAAAGCACTTACATCCTCAGTCAGTGTACTTACCTTTGAACATGTTCTAAATATTATTCCAGGACTTGTTAAGAAGCTAAACTACGGTAGAATCATGCTGTTTTCAGCTGGACTCGTAAGAGCAAGACTATCTGTTCGATGTTTCTGCTTAAAGAGTTTTCTCTTTATACTAAAAGCAGTCGTGCTTTCAAGCAAAGGCTAAGTTTCTTTAATGGAGTTAAGGCTGTGCATAAGTGAGCGATGGCAATTATGTTGTTCATGACATGACAGTCAGCAGCTGAACCAACATAACCCAACCAAGGGGAGACAACTGCTGATAAACTTTAACCACAGCAGTGGCTCAAAATGTACAATGTTTGCACTGACAGCAGAAATCCTCCTTAAAAGGGCCCCACCTTACATTACTCACTCATGTACTCGGGAATGATGCTCGTCTCGCCCGCAATATGAACGAGAGAAAAGAAACAGAAAAACATGGTGGTGTCAGATTTGTTATGATGTAATGGGGATGAGCGCTGTTGCTTCCCAGGTTTTTTTTTTTTTCCATTGGGCCCCAACAGACTCCAAAATCTCCCATGGTTCACTGCACCTGTCAGAGGTCTTAATGATATGGCTAATCAGTGTAAATTCCAAAGTAAAAACTAAAGTGTAACATATGGCCCGAGAGTAGTCATAAAGAATGAAATATTACAGAATTATTGCCATCAAGGGTAATATTTTTAAAGTACTACAGGCTGTTTTTTCAAAACAGTAGTTCAGTAAAAATGGAATATCTAGCTTACGGCTTTTGGTAGTGTTGAAGTCAACACCACATTCACCAAGACACTGACCGAGACAAGACCAAGAACATAAATAATGACAAATCATCGTCTCGTGTGCAGAGGGCGTTTCAATCACTTAGACCAGAACAACAGGACGGTTGCAGCCATAACGCGGAGATAAAAATCTCATCTCATGAATTAGATAATCAAGGAGTTGTTTTGTTTAGAAAAAATGCATTTTCCTTTTAATCACTGATCTTTTCAAATAAGATGTGGGCTACTTTCCCATGTAGATACTGATACAATCCACATCTTTTAAAAACAATGTGAGCGGCCAAACAAAAGAATCTGATCAAAAAGTCACTATTTAACATTGGTGACTTGCAGCCTTAGAGAATCATTCTAGCCAGGTTTACTCTGGGATTTCTCAAAGACCAGATGGCCCCACATTGGCAGTGCTATCAGCCTGTTCAAACCATGGAGATCAATTTCTTCAATTGAGCCAGAGTGGAGTCAGCAGAGCGTATCAAACTTCTCCGCTCCTCCTGGCAGAACTCTTTTGAGCCTCTATAGGCACACTCCCAAGACTTTCACCTGGTCTGTGCCTACAGCTTATCGGGACCCTGCAGCACTGCCTGCTGAGGGGTTTATTTCAATCTTTTGTGCAATAGAAGTGTGATTAGGTCACAGAAAAAAAGTGTATGAAAACAGAAACAAATTGCATACCAATCTAAGGAACATCTGCAAAAAAATTAAACAACCCCTCCAATTTCAGAGCCCAAGCTTTTTATCAGTCACAAAAAGTGTAACTGCCTGCACCCTGACTCAACCTTATTACATATGCTGGTTTTGCTGGAGCTTCACTTAGTTTAGTACATTGATCTAACTTCTATATTTATGTAGCATCATCCAAAAATCAGCAAACAACACCCTTCCCACAGTATTATAGGAGGAAAACACTGATTGTTCAAAACATTACTTCAGCATTTTTTTTTTACATTTTGCCTGCAACAGGTCTGAACTTAAGGTATCAGCAGACTTGTTGTGAGCTTTTTACAGTGTGGTATTTCTGCTCAAATTTAAGAACAAGCTGATGTAAAGCCATGAAACTGAGACCCCTTGATGGGGGAGTCTATATTGGAGGTTCAAGGTTCAAGGTTCAAGGTTCTTTATTTGTCAATTCCAAAATATGTCAGAGGGTTGTTGTTTCAGATTTTTACATTATGGGCTTCAAAGTCAGAGCAATGTGTTCAAGGTTATGCCTAAATGTTACATATGGGTATTGTAGCAGTTGCCATGGTTATTTTATTTCTGTGAAGGATGGCAAAATAATTTATCCAGTTTTCAATGTGCCAGGAACACAAACATGTTAATGGCTGGATGTGGGGTATGTGTGCTGGGGAGAGGACACACACACGGACACAAAACGTGGTTAATCGTGAGCTGTGTGTCAGCTGGCATTTTCTATTCTAGAGGGAAATGAAATGTGACAGACATTACTGCGGCACACACTCAGAATAGGAAAGTAGCTCTTGCTTATGCACTCAAGGTTACACAGCGCTCTCAACACATGGTAGAGAACAAATGGTTGACAGAATGGACGGACAGACAGACGGACAGACAGGTTATTACATCAAAAGATGACTGACAAATGTACATCACATAACCACACAAGCAGCTCAGACTGCTAATAAGTGGATTTCCTCCTATTGCATGAGAAAAATGAAAGGAGTTTTGCAAAGGGTGACTGTCTGCGCTAACTACCTGCTTTGAACTCTTAGCATGCATCAGAGGTGAGCTGAGAAAAGTCCTCCGGCCCTATATGTGCATAAATCCTGCAAAGTCATGAATAATCAGCTGTGTGTCCAGTGATAGGGACGACAAAAGCTTTATTTGGGACAGGGACCAGCATTGAGGGATATTTGAGTCCCAATCTATCTGAGAAAATCATCAGGGAACCTCACGTGTTGAGTTGATTCACTTTATTTGGTTATTTCTCTTCAGAGTGGATGGAGTCTTAGATCGAGCCGCCCACTCTGCGTGACTATTTATCGCCCTCCTCGACACCCATCAAACTTTTAACCTGAGCTCTCATATTGTCCATCATCTTTAGTTCTTGCATGTGAGAATATTTTTAGCCTGTGATTTTTGTATGCATGTCAACGACCCTTCTTATCCTTTTGCAAAAGACTTTCTGAAATGTTTCCAATCAAAAGAACAGCCAGTAACAACTTTGGAGAACACAATCTTCTTGTTTTATATTCAGACCCAAACTAATTCAGGAAAACTTCAGATCAAACATAAGGCTTTCTTACCATAGTAACATTCATAGCTTTCGATGTTTGTGTGAATGTGTCTGCTTTATGTGAAAAGGGACTTCACATCTGAGCTCTGCTTTGATGGTAAATGAGCTCCACAAGGACCGTGGACTCCAGAGACAAGCAACGCCTGACTCACTTCTGAGAGCTCTGTGGCATCGTGGAACAAGCGTGTCCCAATGGGGAGACATCCCAAAGGACAGCCTGCTGTGGAATGCGTGTGTGTGTGTGTGTGCGTGCTAGCGTGTGCAAGGCAGAGGCAAGTCAGTGGAGATTCAAACCAAGAAATAATCCTGTTTGACTTTGAAGCCCAAACTTGAGTACTGTTCCATTTCATTTGAGGACAGCCTTAAATAAATGTTAGAGGATTAAACTTATTGCATATGTCTTTACTGGTGGTCTAACTGTTCAACTCTTCACTAATGAAGATGGCGAGAAACGCGTAACCACATGTTAATAAACGGAATAAATCTTGAAAAGAATTCATGTAAAACTAAACAAAAGCATTGCTCCCTGTTTTTCCATGAGAACATGTTTTTTTAACCAGAGCACAGAAAAAAAAAAAAGATTTTGGTGCATTCACACATTATTATTTTATATTCAGAAGTCTAACAGTGGAGATGTCAGAGCCACTGAATCATCATCATCATCTCTTCAGACAACAGAATAATTGATTGAGCCTCGAGTTCATCTCAAAACACCCTGTGGAAATGTTACGTGGACTTTGGTGAGTGATGAGAACAAAAGACGACAGCAGAGTGAATCAATTAAAGTCTGGGATGATCGTATTTGAAGTACAAGCAGAGCTCAGAGAAGAGAAGATTGTCTGCCAACAAAAATAAATCAGCCACTTTTCATTTCTCTTCCTAAAGAGCTGAAGCAGAAAGTTTGAGTCTTAAATTAGGACTTTTTATTTGTCTTCAGTTATTGGAAAAGCAATAATGGACATCAAAAAACCATGTCATTTATTTTTAAAACAGAACTCAAAAGACATTTGCTTCAAGAGAACATTTTATGTTAGTGGACTGCTAATGCTTAAAAATAAATGCCAGTTGCATGTGGAGAAAAACCTGATGGACACAAACAAGCCTTCCCAGCATCAAAACTGTCATTTCAAACTGATGACAGGATGTCTACCAGACTGGAGAGGCTCCATATTCAGGCCAGAACACCATGATCTGTGCTGGGTCGCCTCCATGTTCAGTCTGAACCAAATAGGTTTGATTATGCTTTCACTTTAAAGGCAGAATGTGTGACTTTTTGATCCAGTGGCTGTCACCATCAGCATGAAACCAAAACCAACCGCTGTTTGACTCCGCTATTCTGAAGCCTCTGCTCTCCTGCAGAGACAAACCTCCAACCGCTTTCTACTCGGGTCGCAAAAAGGACTTATCAAATTGGACCGTCACTAATTAACTGTTTTAATTGTGCATTGTCCCTTACAAAGAAAGTTAAATTGAATTGAATAACAGCTAAGCGCAAGATCCTTTTTCTCAAACTTCTTTGTTGTGGTAGCATGCTAACGGTAACACTCTTTACTTTGTTTGTAGCTTCACAGTACATGTCAGTTTACACAGAATGACCATGATCTAAAAATGCTTCCGTGATGTTGAAATAAGCAGTGAGTACAGTATGTTATTTTTCTTTTCTCTGGTCGCTCACTATCCTGGCCATTTGTATATACCCTTGACGTTAGCGCTACAAAGTTACAACCATGTTTAAAGTGGAAAAACCATCTTCCTCCTCTCAGGCAGACTCTCCTACAGTCCACTCTTCTCCTCCTCCTCCCTCTCATTTCTGTCTTGTAAAGCTCTGATAGATGTCTGACCATGACAGCCTGTAGTGTAGATCTGAGGCTCTGCAGCAAAAACCTTTTAACTATATTAAACTGTCACAGCTCCATTCTTCATGCAGCTCGCAGACATCCAGGACTCTAACATGGAGCTTACAGGACTTAATCTCTTCCTTTCATGGTTTTGCTTGTCTTTTTTTATTCTGATGTTTTCATTTTTCTTGGTGTTTTTTTTGTTCACACTTTAAACTGATACCTTAACTATTTTGAAAATGCAATATCAATGGATATCATTAATTTAATAAAGACACTCAGAGCCCTTCATTATTCAAGCGTTAAATACCACACTCTGACCAAGAAGCAACAGCCTGCAGTTCTTCAAGGGACCACTAGAGGCTCGCTGCACAATACCTACATTTTTACATACACAGATACACACTATTGGTCTCATCAGTTCCACTCTTTTTATAATGCATCTGTCTTGATTTATGAGTTATACGTGTTAACCATAATTAGGTGTGTAGCTGACATGATTGACAGGTGGGCGCGATGTAACGGTTTGTCAAGAGGCTTAAAACCAGCACTGATGTACAGTGTAATTGTGAAACCCTGCCTATAAATATTAGAATAAAGTAAAGAAAAAAAAAAATCTTCCAATGAATCTAAATGCAAAGTTTATTTTAAACTTGGGTACTAAATGTTAACTCAAGACGACAACACAGAAAGCAACGGTTTTACAATTATCTGCAGTGTTTAAGAATGAAGCGACCTGGCTGGGATACAATCAACATCCATGTCAGAAACAAATAACAGCTTTTCACACTGAGATAACACTCCCCCAGTGGCAACCACACAGGGGGCACATTAAAACCAAAATACAAAACTGAATTTTCACTTGGGTGGAGAATGTTATTTCATAGCACCATTGTCTCCCACAACAGAATTCTCTGCACTCACAACAGCAGCCTGTTCTGCATGAGCTACACTGTTGTGAAGAATTAAATCTGCTGCTTATCCAGCATTTAAATAGTGACATCAGGGCCAAATCTGACCCGCGTGCATGAATAATGACGACCTGCTCCAAAGCTGCTGCCTGCTTATACCTGATTTGAGAATGCTAAGCCATGTAAAGTTTACAAGGTTTCATAGAAGAGATTCTTTAAAACACAAATGCATACCTACACCAACCTTAGTAGCATTCAGGTGATCTCAAAGTCTGGCTTTATCTTTTGGTTCCGGTTTTAAGAGTAACCCTCAGACTAACATTAACCCTCAACCCTTTTTATTCCATGAGCATCATTTAAAGAAAAGTCACAGTAACAACTTGTGTGATTTACCTGTATTTCAAGATGCACAGAAGAAGGTTGAGGATGGAGACAATCTGTCACAGATCTGAGTGTTGAGACAAAGGTAAAAGGAAAAACAAAACTTGTTCAGGTGTCCAACAAATCAATAAATGTCCAATAAAAACTCCGACAGAGAAAAAAAACAAAACAAGCAGAAACAGATATATTCAAAGAAATAGCATGACTGGAGGTCAAAGAACAAACAGGAAGTGAAGCAGCACAGAGACTTAATAGGCTAATCAAAACCAGGTGTGGCAGACAATGTACAGGTGAAAGTGACGAGGTGCAATCAAACTGAAAGGAGAACACACAAGGGCAGGAAGTCAAAGTAGGTGTGAAACACTGGGGAAAGAAGTACAAAATAAAACAGGAAAATTTAGAAAATTAGACTTGGCAATAAAATGAAAATAAACACAGGGAATACATGAAATACTGAAAACCAGACTGGAATGAAAGTTAAACAATGCAAGACTTATACATAATGATTAAACAAACATGACACATCAGAAAAATAAGACAGTGAACAAAACAAACATAATGTACAAAGTTAAAGTCAGAATAATAAAAATTAACAATTGAGTTCTAAAACAGACCCACTATTGTCCATAATAGCCACCACTGAGGTGTGGAGTTATTTCCTGACGTTTGCTCTTGGCGTTGAAACAAACTATAGTCTTAAGAGTTTATTTACAAGAGCTTATTTAATGATCAGTATTCAATGCTGTGTGTAAATGTGTCATTGCATCTTATACGTTATAAAATGTAAACGGTTAAACTCAAGTCAACGACCTAACATCGTCCAAAAATCTGCTTCCAAACACACGAATTTAATGACCTGGAGTCTTGGCTTTATGCACAGAATAAGCTTTGACTCCTCCCACTGTCTAAAATACAATGTGATAGTGTTGTGCTGAGTTTCTTTTAATGATCAATAAAAAGAAACATTTTGGCTCCAACAAGGTCAGAACATTTTGTCCATTTAAACTTGTTAAGAACAACAACTAGGTCGTGTCAACAGGCCTGGCAGGCAACTGCTTGCAGCCTCAAACCAATCAGAAACCCCTGACAGCTGACAAACTAACAAAATAATATGCACATTTTGCTTCTGAAATACCTTCCTTAGGGGGCCTCATCTGACAGTCCAAATTCTTATTGCCCTGCTGAGCACTGCATGTTTTATTTCTGTTCGTCAATAAAAGTCAACAGAGAAAAACAAATTGGAATTATTATTCCAAAGAGGAAAAAAAGAGTTAAGAGGATTATGCATCGGGACACTGACCGAGAGGAATGGTGATGAACGCTGGTTGGAAGGCCTCCCATTTAGACTCTAGACATGCCGCTGATGACAGGACCAACATAAACGAGTTTGAGTTCCTGTCCTGGCAGATCTGCTATTGTCCTTTCTGATTCAAGTGAAAGAAGGGAAAGAAGAAAAACACATTGGCTTATACAATAAAAAATGTTTGCTGTCGTTCTTATTTCTGAGGTCACATGGGCATGTCGTGAGATGTGTTCCCCACCTTTAGGTAGAGAAAATCGAGTTAGTGAGTGATTAGAGCACAGATATGGAAACAGCCTGAAAGAAATGAAGACTGATGAAACTCTCAGGAAATACCGAAGCTGCTAATGAAGCGATTCTTTTTCATTTTCAGCGCTCAAGTTTTCTGGGAATATCTGACAGCTGATATTTTGTGTTGCTTTAAAATGTCAAACACAAAGACTTATTTACCCTGTAAATGCAGAAATTCATAATACTATTATTTAGTGAAGTGATTCATGTAGCCTGATTTTGTATGCTTTTAGGCCATGCAGTTCAGTAAATCCCTTTAATGAGTACAATCAAGCTGAATTATGGAGAAGGAAATGTTGTTATTCCCTTTGTAAAACACAAAAGTAGAAGAAAGACCCACTTAAATTGTGACAGAGGCTACATCCTACTTTGTTCTTGAGAGAACAGAAATTGTGACAAAACGCTTCATCAAGCAGCAATAGAAGATTTTGGTCCAGCTGCTGACCACTTATCAATCGTTGTTGGCCTTCCAATGGAAAGACGAAAATGACGTTGTTCTGGAAACAGCACATCACTCCACTCTTCGTATCCCTCCACTGGCTCCCAGTTACTCCTCCCATCAAGTCAAAACTCTGCATGCAGCAACAAACATGAACTCCCTCATCAGGTTCCTCCCACCTACTGCGTTCTGCCAAGTAAAGATGCCTGGACCAAACCTCACAGCAGGGCCCTTAGTGGTGAGCTGGACTCCTCTCCTCTGTCGCCCCCAAGTGGTAGAATGAAATACCAACCTTCCTCCAATCTGCAGAGTCCCATCTTTATGAAAAGGCATTGACCTAGCTCTTTCATGAACACCCACGACCTCAGTGAGATTGATGATGATTATGAATATGATGATGATAGCGGTGATGAAGCTGTTCATGATGTTGATGATGAAGAAAAACCTCTATTCTACACTGTGCTCCGCCTGTGGGCATCTGTGTTCTTGCTTTTGTTCTTCTCCCTCTCAAATGTGCATCACTTTGGAGAGAAGCCTCTGAGAAGATTCAACTGGAGACGGTGAGGTCCCACACAGACACAGACACACGACCTTCGGACAATCTGTTCGGTCAGTCAAAGGAACTAAATATTGGAATACTCATCCACTCACAATAAGAGACTCACAAACATGTGCAACCTTCAAAACATACCTCAAATAGTGGATATAAGAACACCACTTTTAACCTTTACCCTCTGTTATTGTCTCATGTCACTTGTGCCTTTGTGTTTGTATTTTAATTGTAAAGTGTCTTTCTCTGTTACCTGCCTATGGACAACAGATGGAAATTTCTGCTATAATCTGGCATGTTTTACTGCTGTAATTGTTTCAGCTGTTTATTAATATGCACTGTCCCACTGTAGGTAAAAGAACTGTAACTGTAGAATTGTCTTGAGCATCTTGAGAAATTACTAATCTTCATGAATACTTGAAGGTCAACTAAGAAAAAAACTTGACCGTGAAGTCCTCACTCAAAGGAAATACTTGTGAGTAAACACTTATTCACAACATGATCAACAGCCCTGCCTCATTTTGAAGGCCTGCTGTAGGCAAATGAATAAATATGTAAGTTCAACAATGAGTACAGAGTTAGCAAAAGCTGCAGGGGTTGCTGAGAGATGTTGAGCATTTTGTTTTGCATGTGCTTTTTCACACTCTAATGACGAAAAGCTAAAACGCCTCTCAAAAAATATTTCCTGCCTGAACAATTGCTCTCTCCTGGCCTCCTGCCTGCTGGGCCTCTTTTCCCCTCTTTGTGGGGACACATCCTCTTCTTGAGCCTCTCCTGACTCCATGACTTTATTACAACAGAGCCTGATGCCAAACAACATGAGGAGAGTGAACCTTGGGTTGAACACACACGGTGTCCTCAGACCTGTCACTGTGGAGTCTCATGGTTTGATCTCAATAACTCCCTGCAGGGTCAGCTACACAGACACACAACACATCAGAACCTGAGGAGGAGATGGTTTTCTGTCTGTCTCAGAACCCCCCCCCCCCCCCCCCCCCCCACAATCTTAATCTTAATCTGATCTTAATCTGATAATAAAGAATTCCTAAATGTGACTAAACAGTAAGAGCAGAAACAAAAGGCCTCTGCATCAAATGAATACCCACAAATATAACTGTGCTCTATGGGACTTTTGCACATTTTTTAGCGGCAGAGTTTAAGCCTTTATATTGACATCTTTTTCCCTTTATTACTAAAGCAATAACATGAGAAGCCCTCAGGCTGCTGGATGCTGCCTTTGAGTCTGAAACAACAGTTTGCTTGATCTTTCGCAATGCATTTCCCATTAAGCTGTTTGTTGCTGGTGCTCTGATCAGGTTATGCTTTCAAAGTCCCACAAAGAGTTACTCCACCACTAACTAACTGTTTTTGCTCAGTTCGAGTGAGCGCTCCTGCCATCTTGAACCTCCTTTGGACACACTGTCACTGCATGGCTTAACTGTTGCGTTACACTCCCAATCTACCACGGCTATAGTACGGCCTTGGCCATTTGCTACATGTCAGAACTCTCTCCACGCAATATTTCCCATCTCTCTTTAGATCTTCTATCCATTACAGACAAAATCGCTCAAAAATATTTGAAGTAAAAAATAACTAAAAACTTGTCAGACACTGTTGGAGTTTCCTCTGTACCAAGGGACATCTTTGCTCACTGGGAATATCTGCTTCTATAATGTAGATCCCTGAGATGACTACACACAAACACAGGACACAGGACTCTCAGCTTAAGTGAGCGTCACCTTCTTTCTTCAGGGCGTCACTTTTTTATCAGACTGGAAGAGGAACCCATCACTGTTATTGTACATTAAAAGGATCACAGTGACCAGACAAGATGTCATGTAAATAAAAAAATAAAAAATGGATCAAAATGAATCACATGGAGCTGGAATAAATTATTAATTTTTACTGGTTGAATGACTGAGCTGACGTGTTTTGATTAATCCTTGAATGTATATTTTCAGCTTTGACATGATTCATGTTAGGGATTGATATCAAACTCTCAGAATCATCAACAATCCAATTCAGCACTGAGAAAAAATTTGACCATGAATATTTTGTTCATTGTTGATTATTTCTGAATTCAGCTCCAGAGGAGTTCATTGGCTGCTGTTAATGACTGATTTTTTTTTAGATTGACCGCAATCAATGACAGTGGAGAATTGCTGCTCTTTCAGGATTCTTTGTTTGCTCAGCAGCAGTATGGCTTTATGGTCCTCTTTAATCTTCAATCCACTCATTTCATACAAAAAAGCAAGGGCTCTGTTGTGGTTTGGTGGACCTACAGCAAACGAGCTGTTTCTGCACATACATCTGGTTTCACACAGAGGTTAAAGGAGCCGTCTGATTTCAGGAGGAGGACACCACCCCAGATACTTCACAGCATCTGACTTTCTGTAATGTCTGTTCTAATGTCAATGGATTGGTATGAATAGACAGTTTAGCAGTCCTGAGGTTGTCTGGGTCTAAACTGTTTGGACATTATCCTGTCTGACCTGACCTGGTGAAAATGAAGTCAATTCTGAAACATCCACCATCAAGGTTGTAAATGATATCCAGACAAAAGCCTAAATATAAATGCAAAGTGTAAGTGATGTCTGAGAAGTGAATGTGAGCACAGGGGTAGCAATTTTGCTCCCTGCTTGAACAAAATCACTACTGCCAGCTACAGCGTGATTTCAATTAGCAATTTTTATAAGTTGAAAAAGTTACAAAGATCAAAAAAAAAAAAAAGGGTTCCACTCTGCATCCTACAGCTCCCGATTGGTATAGAAAAGTAACAAAGGAAAAAAAAAAGCGCCTCCTGCTCCTCCTGGGTTACCTTATGGGAGCAAAAGCAACCGTTAATGCTTTTCAAGGCTCCATCAAGCGAGCCTTAAATGCAGAGATGTGCAGTTGAAGGTAATCTGATACATACATCTGAGGGAATCAAAGTGTTTTACTTTAAGAAAACCCAGTTGAAATTCGATCCCAGACCAAAGGCACCTCCCTCCTTTGATTGACATCTTCCATCATTTGATTGACATCTTCCTCCCTCCCGAAACGTCACAAAGTTGAGCAGCACCGGTTTCAGCTGTCTGATTCAGAATCAGGGGAGGAAATAGAATAACTTATTCACTGAACGGTGAGTGACACAACGTTTTGGTTTCTGTAGAGCAGAAAAAACAGACATAAATACTATGCAATGTTGACTGAAGTTTCTTCTTAAAGTTGCTAACATAGTTCAAATGATTGCTCTATAATACCACGTGTGCATGTGTGTGTTTATGATCCTGTACAGACGTCCCTGCCATCAGTATTCTTGAATGCATGTGTGAGTGTGAATGCGCTGTAAATGGTGAGAAGATTTGTTGAATCAATTTACTAGCATGACACATCCATTAGCTTCCAAAGAGGTTATATGATCTCACATACATATTTATCTGTACTCTGGTTCATTCAGTTTTACTGTATATTAAAATTACTATTCTAGAGGTTCTTCAGGTTTGTAGCTACAGAACAACGACATGTTATCTGTCAGATCCTCTGGTGTCTCGCAGCCCATCTCAGATCTGATCTCACTACAATAACTGGAATGAAAGATAGACATGTTTAAATTGTTTCATATCAATAACTTCAAAGGCATCCTTGAAATGTTGAACCTTCTATTGAAGATCTCATCTTCAGTGACAATAGTCAAATGTCAGATGTTGAATGAGGTTTTGGAAAAGATTAATCTAACATGGCAGAGAGCAGAGAGAGCTGGCGTATGGGAGAGACGTGATCTCACACGAGAGTGGGAGATTCTTCAATGTTGATATTAATAATGGAGGACTTAAGAGGCTGTACAGGAGGCTGAACAAGAACAGGGACACATACCATGCATCCATATTTCATTAGAGCACTACATGACAACGTTAAAATGTCAACAGTCTAAATTAAATGTTAAGACTTTACATTCTTTTCCAATATCAGATCCTCACGAGAGGCCAGCTGTGACAGCACCTCCATTAATGCATGTCTGTAAGTCCTCCTGTATGTTTGTACGTGTGAGAGGCACAGCTCTTGATAACAGAGTGTAAAACGAGAATAAAGTCTCAGAAAACGTATGCATGCTCATCATTCATATGAAATTGGGCAATACGGCATGATCCATTCGTTAAAGGTTTGTTTTGCTATGCTGTGGGCGGGGCATAGGATGTGCCGTATCACACGTCAGTTATCATGTTAGAGATTCTGCTGCTCTTTAACATTTCAGCTGATGGTTTTTACCAGAAATGTTGGAAAAGAAAAAAAACAACAACAAAAAAACGTATTGTCTGTCTGTCTGCTGTCCTTCTCTCCTGTCTCCCATTATTTCATACATCTGGTCGAGATGATGGTGTTTTAAATCCTCCAGCCAACAGGCCCTGCTGACTCTGCCTGAGGCTAAAACATATTTCTCACATTCCCACCGTACATATCCCTTTGAGGCTTTTCCCCCCTACTGAGCTGTGAAAGGAATCTTATATAAAAATAAGGGTGTTCCGAGGTGACTGACTTCAAAACAGGTTAAATACAAGTCAAATGTTCAGACTATATTACAGTACTAGGCTAAAGTTAAGAAAACAGTGTGTTAGCAGTAACAGCTCCATAAGCCTTTGGTGCTCTTTCATGTTAACGTCCACACACCTGTGCTGGTTATGCGTCACTCTAGTCGAGTGATGAGATGCCAGTTTAACCTGACACAGACTACAAACAACAATATCCCTAAAGTGTAGATCAACATACTGCCAAACTGCTCGGTGTTACGAGATGCCATTCACCTACTGTGGTACAGTAGAAGAGTATTCTGATACTTATAAGGGTGAGGACTTTTAATTGTTTAATAAAGGGTGTAAAATCTGAGTTTCACCATTTGATTCTGATCTGAACAAACATTCGACTTTTTTTTTGTTTTAAAGAACTTTTTTGTCAGGATTTTCACGTAGGCCTAATTCTGTCTCAACGACGGAGAGAGAGTCAGAGAGTCTATCTCTGACATTAAACCTCAAAGTCTTTTACCATCCCAGAAAACACATCAGCATGCCTCTCCTTCTCCCTGACACTTCAGATACATTTTGACTCACTTCAACCTTGAGATGTACAAACCAATACATTCAAATATTTATGCAGAAGTGGATGCCTTGTGCAAAGGTTTGTGTAACGAGGCTGCAGGTGCACTGGAGCCAATCAGCAGCAGCAGAGGGATGAGTTTCCATATAAGGTCAAGACTCCATGCCAGAAGCTGAAAATCTTCACTTCTTGTAATCTTCTTGGCGTGGCCATGGCTTAGTGGTCGAGCTAGTCGTATCTCAACCGGAAAGTCTTATTAAACATTAAAACAAGCACGTTACAACTAACATTGAAGTTGAACATACCAGCAGAAACGCCAAACATGACTGCAACATGCAGGAGCAAGAGACCTGCACATGACCTCAGGTGCATTAAACAAGTTGTTTCTGATGAGTGTGTGGGGGAGGGGACAGGTCGAAGGGCAACCACAACTACATCAAGGTGAAGGGGAGGGAAGGTAATGAGGGGGGAAGACTGAGGGTACATTCAGATTGTCCCTCCTATCCACTTTCACAAGTTTTTTCCTTAACTCCAGAAGAAGGCGATGATAAGAGCCGTTTGAATTCTCTAAAAGTTAAGGAAAGGTGGTTCAATGCTCCCTTTATAACCTCCTTTAGCATAGGAAACACTGGACCATCCTTTACGAAAGGAGATAAGAAAGTGCCGCCCCACAATTGATTGTAAAACCATCAAAGTGAAGGATCCTGGTATCTTATATCCTACCTTCTATTTTCATTCATACCTCGTGGTTATTATGATTATTCGCCGCTAAGAAGGCACAGGGGAAACATTTTTAGATGAGCTTTTTGTAGTCTATCTTCTGAAAACTGTAGTTCCAACAAATCCAACCCTCCTGTGATAACTATTTTTTTTTTAAATACATGTCCCCTACTTTTTTTTTTTTAATATTGTTTTTATTTAGAAATGATTACAGAGATGAGAGTATAACAAGTATGTACCGTCCCTGACCTTTCCATTTTCTTTTTTTTATACATATACACACACACATTGAACTTAACCGCCCACCCATCCCACCCTCGTACCTACCTGGAAAAAAATAAAAAAATAAATATGGAGAACACTCACCTAGATTAGCATATAGCGAATACAAAATCTGACACTTGCATATCCAACAAACATAAAATCCATTAAGGTGAAAAAAACATAAATATGGAATAATAAAAGAGAACAAAATTTATTTCATACCCAGTGTTCTGAGACTTGCACGAGGAAGAGTACAGGAGTTGCTGCTAGGTTGTATTAGGCAGAACTTTAAGTCTATCCAGATATGTTAACACCGGATCCCAGGTGGAGAAGAATTTATCTCTAGAACCTCTGAGAGAGTATTTTATCTTTTCCAACTGTATGAACTGCATGAAGTCACTTAACCACATAGATACTTTTGGTGGTTTTCTGGATTTCCAATGCAGAAGCACTCTCATCCGTGCAAGCAAAGTTGTAAAAGCGATTATATGTTCATGCCCTTTTGGTATTGTGTAATGTCTACTGTCTATCACACCATGTCCCCTACTTTTATCTGGTTAAAAGTGTCTCCTTAAAGAAATCAGTGATGTTGAATCATCAGCCAGCTTGGTTTGAGAAAAACAGCGTAGGTGGAACAGAGACGTGTGTTTTCAATGATAATCAGCAGATGAAGAGTACTTAGAAACCTTAAGAAAATACAGAGGGCACATTATTCTTACACATGAGAAGCTGAGAAAAAACGTTTTTTTTTACCTGACGCGTTGTTATTGGTGTAATCGTACAGTATATGCTGCCAGGATTTGATTCTTATTTGGATTAATTGAATAAAATGAAAAGGTTGGGAAATAATCCAAACGAATTTACACTTTGTGCTACAAAGAAAAAAAACAAATCCAAATAAGTATGATGACTGATAATTACTCTGGGATTTACACATGTGCAATAAAACATATTACATCTTTTGACATTTAAAAAATATTATGAAAAGACACTCTGACAGCTGCAGCTGCAGCCATGGTTCATTTTGTCCTCACAGCGGGGAGCACAGAGCTGTCATTTAGATGACATCATCAATTTAAAGCCCTCACTTTCAGGTTCAAGCAAAAACTGTGTTAAATATTCCTCATTTTGCTGTCCAAACTCCCCGAAGAAGCACGGAGGTGGACTTTGCCTCAAATTCAGATCCTACCCCCTGCTGTTTTGATTCATGATTAATGAGTTAGAGCACAAAAAAATGAACCCCTACCAGGGATGATTGAAACCAACCTGAATCTGTGTTTGACAGAAGGAAAATAACAAGGCCCTGACACCATTGTTCATCCATTTCTGTCTACTAAGTGAGATCATTGTAGTTAGAGTCGAACAGAGAATAGCAGGGAGCCTCATGTAAAGGAGTTCACAGAGTTAATTGGAGATCGTCTCCACAATGAATAGTGTGTTGAGCAAGGCTGTTATTCAGCACCATGGACAGAGTCAGTGCAATGACAGCATAGTTTGTCACTAAAATGACACCAAGCCAACCAAAACAGCTTGTTACAGTACCTGATTTTCAAGTAGAACTCGAGCCACACAGGCCGACCCCAGGATCTAACCCAGAAAAACCTGAGCCCATCCAGCAAAAACGCACATCACTACCCAAATACAGAGGCTTCTATTACACAGCAGTATGGACACGAACACAGGACCTCTCAGACAACTCTCTTTGTTTTGTTCAAAAGCTTGGACAATACAAGAACTGTAAGCTGCATGACTGCTCGTTGGTTTCCTGTGTCACAGCAAGCGCTCCACATACACACACAGTCGGACATGCACACTGACGCAGTGCTGCCTTCCCCTGAGGGCTCAGCTGATACCATCCAGCCTCTGTAACTACATTCAGATTGAAGGCGATCCATCAGAAGTAAGGGGTAAATATGGCAAATACGGCTTGTAAGGGCAGCCTGAATAGGGCTATCGTTTTTTGCTCTTCTTGGGGAAGTGTATCTTTAGTTCAATATTTCATTACCTTCTAATGGTCCACGTTTGTTTTCTCAGCAGTTCCCTCTCATTGCTACTGACTCTTCTTAAAGCTGTAAATTATGTGACAGCAAACTTGCACAATTCCCGTCAGTAGTTCTCGATATTGGCTACAGTCGTAGCGGTCGAGAGACTTTGCCCTCCCTGATGTATTGAAGTGAAAATGCTTATGGAGCAGCTTTAAATGCCTGCAATCAGACATAACCCTGAGGAGGCATTAAAAAAGAGGTGGAAGAAATAACACTGAATAAATCGATGCATAAACAGACTCCTTCCCCGAACGCAAAGAATCATTCATGTTATCCAGAAACAAATCCTTCACATTTTATCACTCAGCCCAAACAGACGACAGCAGATAAAGACATCGCTGACAGGTCAAATATAGGTTCCTGTACCTCTACTTTGGCGGACCTGGATCTCACGACATGGTTTCTTAACAATGTGAGTGTCGAACAACACTGACTCAGAGTCATAAAAAACATTCATCACTGTGTGTACATTTATTTCTACTCTTAATGATTTAATGATCAGAAGTGGCTCATAGCCAGACTTAATAAAAACAACAACTTTGCAGAGAAAAGTGAAAGTCGGCAGTTGTAGACAAAAACAACAGACGGACATGGAGACATGAAATGGGGACCTGAGCTGGGAAATGAGCTTTTACGTATGCTGCTATGTAACTAAATTCCACAGTGTTAGATGATGCGCTTTATTTATTCTATGTTGTGCTCTGAATTTGTATCAATGGAAATGTGTCATTGTTTTTATTTGTTTTTGGAATGACGATCCTCCAGTCTGCAAAACAAATGTACCTTTGTAGGTAATAGTGGACACACCTTGAACCTTCAAACTTAAATGACAGGTAACAGGACAACAGGTTACACGCACAGCTAAAGTTCACGTTATCCTCCTTTTCAACATGTTTAAATAACAAACAGAAATACTGTCGATAAAAAAAAAAACAACTGATGTAACGATTAAAAGAAAAAAAAATCAAAAAACATAAAAGGCGGAAACACATTTAAATAAAAGGAACTGATGCCTCAAATACAGTTTTACATCTTTCCCTTCATTTGTGTACATGCAATAAATGAACCTTAAAATATGACTGTGGCTGAAAGTGCCCGCAGTTACAACAATCGCCCACTAGATGGTAGGCTTTATCAATACATTTTCCAGTGGCTTCAGCCGCAGCAGCAGCCCACAGACTGCCGGTTGGGGGTCGGGCTGCCTGGAGAGGGGTTTGCCTGACTCATGCTCGCCCCAGCCCTATTGTTCACTGTGAGATGTGTGAGCCAAAAAAGTACTTGCTATATTATGCTTTATTGTGGTCAGAACTTATTCCAAACCATATATTATAAACCCAATCAAACGAAAGGCTTATGTTCTAAATTTTAAAGATAAAATAAAAATAGATTAAATAACAAAAAAAGGTGTGGGGAGAGTTTTTGGAGTATATCTTTCATGTGATAATTTTTAACATGTTTGAGCCAGTCTTTGAATCAAGGGAGGCTAAAGGTTAAAGTCACTTTTGGCTTGTGTTTTCTACCTCCAGCAGCCAGTCATTTTTTTCCGAAATGGACGTGGGTGTTTGTGTGGTTTTGGGCGACCCTTGGAGGTCTGTGCTGTCACAGAGGCCTTGGAGGAGTAGGAGCTCCAGCTTTGCTTTCAATTCTCCATTCTTAATGGTCAAGTTTTTCCACCCCAGTGCTTGTGATTGCCTCAAAGCTCTGCAGCAGGGCGCTCTAGATCCCACTGCAGGTAGTGTGGTGAAACTGGAGATGGAGAGTATGAAATGGTGTATCCCCAGGGTAAAGCAATATGTCTGTGTGTGCTCTGTGCAGTTATTGACTGTGTGCGATGCTAAGTAGGCAACAATCAATCAATCTTTATCAATCAATCTTTATTTATATAGCGTCAATTCATAACAGGCGTTATCTCGAGACACTTTACAAAAGCAGGTAAAGGACCTTACTGTTTGTCTGTTAACATTAACAAAAGAGCAGGTAACAAGACCATGCTCATTGTTATGTTTACAAAAAGCAGGTAAAGGACCTTACTGATGGCTATATTACAAGAGCCCAGCTGAATCCGTCATAGCGTGGCAAGAAAAAACTTCCTTTTAACAGGCAGAAATCTTCAGCAGACCCGGGCTCATGACGGAACAGCCATCTGCTAAATCTTCCAACAAAGGGAAGGCAGAGGTCTCAGCTCACACAAGCTCAAGACGGTGAAGGGCACTCGCCGATAGATGATGGATTTCAACTGTAACTCACAGTCTGAGGTTGCGTTTGGGCAATGAGGGCTGATCCAACCCGACAGGTCCTCTTAGTGCCAACCTCATCACTGAAAAGAGCTCTAAGGGGGGAGGCTGCATGGATGGAGTTGGGGAATAATGAAGGCGATAATAACAATACATTCATTTTATATAGTGCTTTTCTAAATACCCAAAAACATTTTGACAGAAAGCAAACAACAATCACAAACCATTAAACAAACTGATAATGTTTGGGGATGGGACATTGTAGGCAATGTTGAAGAGGTGAGCTTTTAAAGATTTCTTGAGGGAGATGAGTGTCAGGGAGTTCAGAATGTTTTTTGGGACAGAGTTCCAGAAGCAATGGAGAAGGCCCTGTCTCCCCAGTACCGATGGTTTGTCCTGCAGGGGTGGACAGGTGGTTTGAGATGGTTATGTTTAGGAGAGTGGGAGGGGAGATGTGGGAAATAAAAAATCCATAGGCAAACATGGTGTGGTGGTCTATGTGGAACCCGTGGCACAGGTCAGACATGGGGGTGTGGGTATCGATGCCCTATTGGACAAATCCACAAATCCAAACTAAGTTCAAACAGTGCAGGAAAACAAGTCTTGAAAGCATGAACACACAGACAGAGTCAAAGACAATCTGACAGAAAGATTGTGGTAACTGAAAAATGGCAGGAAGTAAGGCTCGATATAATACACAAGGATACAAAGAAAAAAAAAAGGAAGTCAAGAAGAAATACATGCATGAAAACAAAACGGTACTATCACAGTTGAATGCTCAATTTTAATAAGAACAATTCCTTTTTGTTATTGGTCTCTTGTCAGTAAGGTCTGTCTGTGTCAGTTTTAAGCTCAGATCAATAACTATTTCATGGACAACAAGGTCACGTCATTATTTTTAAGCTCAGGCAATTTAAGCCCTCTCTTGGATGCCAAAAGGCCCGTCCTGATCTTGATCCTGTCCTGTCCTTGGTTGTATATATTTGTATTCCATTTTGGAAAGGTTAGAGTCATTTTTGTATTATTGATTTTATAGATCATTGTATAAATGTTTTGTGAAACTTGTCTTTTTCCCTCAGTAAAATGTCTCTTATTTGCCTTTGTTTGGGAACCATTTACTTAAGTTTGTCTGCATTTTGACACCATGCAGCAGGTTGTTAATAAAAGTCTCAGTATTGAAGTATCATTTTGACTCTGCTTGCCATAACATCAAAGAGGGGTGTACAAATAAACTAAATAAAAAACAAATCTAAAGTTTTATATTTTACCCAACAGAGGCAAAGAGTTGAGTACGAGAACACTGTGGCTGCAAGTCATACACCCAGAGATTAGTTACCTGTGAGTCCACACTAGTCTGTCGTCAGCACTTCAGTAGACTACAGCTTACTTTGAGGTTCTGCTCATTTAATCCAAACAATGTAAGACTGTTTAAGGGCAATCATAAAGGTTGGATTAATAGTTTAAAGGCAGGTTTAGTACTGATTAATTACATTAACTTGTCAAACGCAAATGTCGGAAATTACGCACTTTTTCATTTCATTTCATTCAGTTTAGGGAAAGGATTATTTTCCCCAAGTCTAACGTGAACCCGACTGTATCTATCTCTGTTTGTCAGCAGTGACCAGGGGAGGAAAATGTCTCATTTTGAAGAGATGGTGAATTAAAAAGCCTGTGCTGCAGCGCCACAGTGTTCATGGTGGCCGCTACTTTCTTATGTTTTTTTTTTGTCTTCCAGGCCTTCCCGACAGTCACATGATTAAAAGACGTAAATTGTTCCCATCTTCTCCAAATGTGTGTATGAATTGGTAGAGATGTTATGCTTGCCTAATAATAAATATTATTACTGGAAATTATATATTTTTAAACTTCAATTTCCCTCGGAATCAATAAAGTGTCTGTCTGTCTGTCTGTCTGTCTGTCTTGTTGTGGGTAAATAATGTCATGTTTGGGTGTTTTGTGTCTCTTCCCCACGTGTGTGTGTTTTGTTTTCCTGTCTGTCACTCCCTCTGTGTCTACTAACTATCAATCAGTGTCCACAGGTGTGGCTCATCCAATCAACCGGGTTACTTAAGCTGGCTTCTGCCAGGAGGCCAGCGCCAGATTATTGTTGTTCCATTGTGTGTTCCCAATCCTGCGTTCCTGTCCCTGACTCCGTCGTCGTCTTGTTCGTCTGATCTGGCTTCTTCACGCGTGCCTTGTACACCTCGTGTCACATAGTTTGTTGTTGCACATTTAGAGTCACTTAGATTTCATGCACACATAGTTGAGTGTCACATTGTTTTTGCTTACACAGTTGATTGTCACATTAAATAACTTGTACACATTCTTCGAGTCACATAGTTTCATGTTACACTTTAGAGTCACTTATATTTCTTGTATTCTTGATCACTCGTGTATAATAAATTGTTCCTTCGTTTTCATTTTCGGTTTCTGTCTTGTGCTTTTGGTTCTACATTATTCTAAACCTAACAGAATAATCTGGCCAAAACATGGAACCAGCCGAGTCAGAGACTGAAAATAATACGTTGCGTCACGCGATAGCCTCGCAGGGAATTATGCTCGGTCATCATGACCAGACTCTCCGGGGTTTTTCAGAATCACTCCACGTCATTTACGCTAGCCTGAATCGCGTGGAAAATCAGCTGCTCACTGCCCAAGCAGCTCCGGTTATGCCCTCTAACCCTGTGATTTCTACCCCCAGCGCCACTCAGCCTCGTGAGCCCTTTGTCCCGGCACCCGAAAGGTTTTGTGGTAAACTTGGAGACTGTAAGTCTTTTTTATTCCAGTGCACTCTCGTGTTTGAAACGCAACCTCTTACATATGCCGCTGACAGAGCTAAGATTGCGTATGTTTTGGGTTTGCTCTCGGGCAGAGCACGGACATGGGGAACTGCGTTTTGGAATAACCCTGGTAATGATAATGTTCAGTTTAAAGTGTTTGCTGACATTATGACGTCTGTGTTTGACCACCCGGTTGCTAACAAGGATTCCGGTAACCGGCTACTCAGCCTACGGCAGGGAGCGCTCAGTGTTGCAGAGTACTCTATCGAGTTTCAAACTCTAGCCATAGAGTTGGGTTGGGACGACCAGGCGCTACAGGGGATTTTTCTTAAGGGGTTAAGTGAGGCAGTTAAGGACGGGTTAGTGGGGCGTCTTGAAGTTAACTCGCTCCAGGAGTTAATAACCATGGCTATCCGCCTCGACAACCGCTTCCGGGAGAGGCAACGGGAGCGAAGCAGGAGTGTGTCTCGGGTAGCGGACCAGAGAGAGTTTTTGGGTCCACCCGTTGCGGTCGGGCAGCAGTCACCGTCATGTACTCTCAGTACTAGGTCTCACACCGCAGCTCAGAGTGAGGAGCCCATGCAGTTGGGGCGAAATCGTTTGTCTCCGGCGGAGAGAAACAGACGGTTTTCTCTGAGACTTTGCATTTACTGCGGGGAGGCGGGGCATCAGCTAATTCATTGTCCGGTTCGGTTAAACTGTCACGCTCACCAGTGACGGCAGGGGTGCTGGTGAGCAGGGCCGAAGTGATTAATTCCCCTCAGAAACGCCTCAACGTAGAGGCTAGTTTCCTTGTTAAGGGAAGACCCTTTACTATCCTTGCTTTAGTGGATTCGGGAGCGGACTCTAATTTCATTGACGTGGAATTAATTAACCAAGCTGAGATCACGAGCCAGCCCATTTCGACACCTCTCAAGGTGGACGCTTTAAGTGGTCAGCTCATAGCCCGCATAGAGTCCGAGACTTCCCCGTTATTGCTGACCGTTGCAGGGAACCACAGGGAGGAGATAACCTTCAATATCATGCCATCGTCTAACGCTCCCTTAGTTCTCGGTCTACCTTGGCTTCAACGTCATAACCCGGATATCGACTGGTCCATGGGTCGGATTACCGGGTGGAGTAATTTTTGTCACGCGCACTGTCTTACTGCGGCTAATCCGTCCTGTGATGTAACTCCTCGTGTTTCCTCGGTATCGTCCGCGGAACTAGCTGCAGTACCTTCAGTTTACCACAGCCTGAGGGAAGTATTCAGTAAGGAGAAAGCCTTATCCTTACCCCCGCACAGACCCTATGACTGCGCCATTGATCTTCTTCCGGGTGCCCCCCTACCGTCAAGTCGTTTGTTTAACCTGTCTGGTCCCGAAAAGTCCTCTATGGAGAAATATATCACGGAGTCACTGAATTCTGGCATTATTCGGCCTTCGTCCTCACCACTTGGGGCGGGGTTTTTCTTTGTAGAGAAAAAAGACAAGTCTCTTCGTCCGTGCATTGATTTTAGGGGGTTGAACAATATTACTGTTAAAAATAAGTACCCATTACCCCTAATCAGTTCAGCCTTCGAGCCTCTACACGGAGCTACTGTGTTCACCAAGTTGGACCTGCGGAACGCGTATCATCTGGTTCGCATTCGAGAGGGGGACGAATGGAAGACAGCGTTCAATACACCACTAGGACACTTTGAATATCTAGTGATGCCTTTCGGACTAACCAACGCACCAGCCGTTTTCCAGGCTCTGATTAATGACATTCTCCGTGATTTTCTTAACCGTTCTGTGTTCGTTTATCTGGACGATATTTTGATATTTTCTAAGGACTTGGACGAGCACATCGTCATGGTGCAGAAGGTGCTCCAGAGACTCTTAGAGAACAGACTTTTCGTGAAAGCGGAGAAATGTGTGTTTCACGCTGACTCAGTTACTTTCCTTGGCTACATCCTGGAGGGCGGACGGGTCAGGACGGACCCGGCGAAGGTGGAAGCAGTGTTGGAGTGGGAGACACCGACTACCAGGAAGCAGCTGCAGAGGTTCCTGGGCTTCGCGAACTTTTACCGGCGGTTTATCCGGAACTACAGCCAGGTAGTAGCACCACTCACCAGGTTGACTTCTTCCAACGTGCCCTTTTCCTGGTCACCGGCGGCGGAAAGGGCATTCGTGGACCTCAAGGAGAGGTTTTCTTCAGCCCCGATCCTTGTGCAGCCGGACCCCACAAGACAGTTCATCGTGGAAGTGGATGCTTCGGACCTTGGGGTAGGAGCTGTTTTGTCTCAGAGGGATTCTAAGGATAATAAGGTGCATCCCTGTGCTTTTTTCTCCCGCAAGCTCTCTCCAGCCGAAAAAAACTACGACGTCGGCAACAAGGAGTTGTTGGCCGTGAAATTGGCTTTGGAGGAGTGGCGTCATTGGCTGGAGGGAGCGGAAATGCCGTTTGTGGTCTGGTCAGACCATAAGAATCTTTCTTACATCCAGACGGCCAAAAGACTGAACCCAAGGCAGGCCCGGTGGGCGCTGTTCTTCACCCGGTTCAGTTTCACAGTTACGTATCGACCAGGTAACAAAAATGTTAAGCCAGACGCTCTCTCTAGAAGGTTTAACAAAGAGAACGAGATTTCTAGTTCACCTGACACTATTTTGCCTTCCTCGTGCTTGGTAGCTTCTGTTACGTGGGAGGTGGAGTCTCTAGTGAGAGAGGCCCAAAGGGATCACCCGGACCCCGGTGGAGGTCCAACTAACTGTTTATTTGTGCCTGATAGTGTTCGTTCCCAGGTTCTTCAATGGGGGCATTCCTCCAAAATGGTGTGCCACCCCGGAGTTGCTCGCACTACGGAGTTTATAAAAAGACACTTCTGGTGGCCTACTATGGGCGTGGATATCAAGGACTTTGTGTTGGCGTGTGCAGTATGTGCGAGGGGCAAGGCGTCTCACCGGCCGCCAGCAGGGTTGCTGCATCCCCTTCCTGTGCCAGGACGCCCCTGGTCGCATGTCGCTCTGGACTTTGTTACGGGCCTTCCAGACTCAGAAGGTAACACTGTGGTTATGACTATTGTTGATCGCTTCTCCAAATCAGCTCATTTTGTGGCGTTACCCAAGCTGCCCTCTGCTGCTGAGACCGCGGATTTAATAACCATCCACGTGTTTCGGTTGCATGGCATTCCTATGGATATAGTTTCAGACAGAGGACCGCAGTTCACCTCACAAGTGTGGAGGGCGTTTGTTCGTGCTTTGGGAGCCACCGTCAGCCTGTCATCGGGATATCATCCGCAGTCTAATGGTCAGACGGAACGGGCCAACCAGGACTTGGAAGCCATGCTTCGATGTGTGTGTGCTCAGAGACCATGCAGCTGGAGTCAGCATCTGGCGTGGGTAGAATACGCACATAATTCTTTGTCATCCTCGGCGACAGGTATGGCACCTTTCATGTGCGCTTTAGGTTATGTACCTCCCCTGTTTCCTAGTCAGGAGGAGGAGATCGCGGTTCCCTCCGTCCAGAACCATCTGCGGAGGATTCGCAGGACTTGGAGGGAGGCCAGGTCGGCCTTACTTAGGACTAAGGAGCGGAATCGGAGTTTGGCCGACCGACACAGAATTCAAGCGCCAAGTTATGCGCCGGGACAGAAAGTGTGGTTAAATGCTAAAGACATTCCTCTCAGTGTTGAGTCCAGAAAATTGGCTCCTCGGTTCATTGGGCCATACGAGATCGAAAGGGTCATAAATCCTTCCTCGGTCCGTCTCAGACTTCCCCCGGCTCTGAAAATTCACCCCACTTTTCATGTTTCCCAGGTCAAACCAGTGGTCACGAGTGTCTTGAGCCCTCCGGCCGTCGCCCCTCCACCCCCCCGGCTCATCGATGGTCATCCAGCGTTTACCGTCAACAAAGTCATGGACGTTCGACGCAGAGGAAGGGGGTTCCAGTTCCTCGTGGACTGGGTGGGGTACGGACCGGAGGAGCGGAGCTGGATATCCAGGGCTCTTATTCTGGATCACTCGGTGATCAGAGACTTTTATAGACAGTTCCCCGATAAGCCTGGTAGACCGCCAGGTGGCAGTCGTTGAGGGGGGGGTACTGTCATGTTTGGGTGTTTTGTGTCTCTTCCCCACGTGTGTGTGTTTTGTTTTCCTGTCTGTCACTCCCTCTGTGTCTACTAACTATCAATCAGTGTCCACAGGTGTGGCTCATCCAATCAACCGGGTTACTTAAGCTGGCTTCTGCCAGGAGGCCAGCGCCAGATTATTGTTGTTCCATTGTGTGTTCCCAATCCTGCGTTCCTGTCCCTGACTCCGTCGTCGTCTTGTTCGTCTGATCTGGCTTCTTCACGCGTGCCTTGTACACCTCGTGTCACATAGTTTGTTGTTGCACATTTAGAGTCACTTAGATTTCATGCACACATAGTTGAGTGTCACATTGTTTTTGCTTACACAGTTGATTGTCACATTAAATAACTTGTACACATTCTTCGAGTCACATAGTTTCATGTTACACTTTAGAGTCACTTATATTTCTTGTATTCTTGATCACTCGTGTATAATAAATTGTTCCTTCGTTTTCATTTTCGGTTTCTGTCTTGTGCTTTTGGTTCTACATTATTCTAAACCTAACAAAATAATATATCCTTTTTACATATAAAAGTACTTCTGATGACAATAAGAGCTTTAAAATAGGGCCCGACAGATATGGAATTTTTGTGGCTGATACAAATATTGATATTGGGGATGAAAACCACATTTTTTCCTGGGAACTCCCGTGTCGTTCCCACAACCAACTCCGCTAACTGGTAACCAAGCTAACTGGTGAAGAAGAGTGGCGCATAACTGCGATGAAAAGGGCTGATACCAATGGTCACTGGATATGCTTATATCGGCCTATATTATTGTTATTGTTAACATTTTATAGGGGATTAATCAGTCAGGCTCTACTTTAAAAACCAGAAACTGAGAAGAATTGCATTAAAGTCAAGGTTCATTTTGTAGGAAGGCTTTCTTTATGTGGAATTCATGGGGATGATGCCTACTGTAGTAAAACATTTGTTTTCATTTTGGTATGTAAAACAGTTTGGATATGTATAGTCATAAGCCCTTTATCATCATACACCATATGAAGTTGGATAATCAAAATGTAATCATGTCATCATTTAGTTCAGGTGAAACTTTGTCCAAGTGTTTCTTTTTGTGTGAATGGATCTATTGACCTCGTACAAATGTGTTTGCCACCAAACAACACAGTTAGAATCATGACTTGTGACAATAATGAGCTCCCTGGTTGACAGTGCACTAGTGTAAAGCCAGCGGTAATGACCTCCCCTTACTAGACCATCGTTCACACCTCTTAATAATGTTCATGTCCTGCTAATTATTGCATCAGACTCTACAACAACTTTTGATCATAACAACTTTTGATCCAGAACACTTAACAAAAGTTTGCCAACAATAATAAAAGTATGATGTGTCATTGGAAAGCAACTTTGGCCTTTTTCTTTGTGTAGCATGTGGAACTTCTTAAATCTTATTTCATTTCTTCTAACAGGAAGAAAACATACAACTGATATGGAACGGCGAACAATGGAAACTTAGGATAAAACATGTTTGATGCACATTTTTACTGACAAAATGTATTTAACCACATTAACATTGATCCTAATATTTCATTTATAATCATACTTTAAAACCTCCATCAGTAAGTATGAAAGAGACGAGCATGACCCCACAAAATAAAAAGACGAGCACAACCAAGAAAGATCAGAAGACATTTTAACTTTTTTTTGAGAAATGTTGTTTATGGATGGAAAACCTCTTGAGCTGAACCATCTGGATGTTGATGGAGTCCAAAACAAAAGAAAATAAAACAAACACAAAACAGTACAGTGTAATACAGCGTACTTATCCAGGTGGAAGAAAAAGTAGTTCCCACCAACAGCGTATCATTTAGACGAGATTTCAATAGTTTAGTTACTTTCAACTGTGTTCCTGTTAATAATATACATAACCTCAAATGACTTAAGTATCACAAGTATCAATATTTTGATTTGAGAACTGATTTGAGAGCATAAAGATCTGGTATCTGAGGTATTGTCATTTTAGTATCGATCCACACATCGCTAATAAAAAAAATTCAACGTGACAACAGTAACTAGGCGCATTGCATAGATAATACTTTGATTTTCAATACTTTGTGCTGAAATGTTGAGATTAGGAGCTGAATTGATTCACAACATGACTTAATACTCAAATACAGAGGTATAGCGCTCAAAAAAGTGTTTTTTGGGCTGAGTTACTCTTAAAGTTGGATCATTCGTCCAGTCTTTTGAAAGGTATGGACAACAATCTGATCAGATTCTATTCTTTTTAGTTTATTTATATGTCACTCTTTGTCACATGACAGTATCGACTCAATGTCGGACATTACAGCTTGTTGGTGTTATCATCAATTTAAAATCTGCACCTTTTCATCTCATTTCATCCAGTCAGGCTCGACTTTAAAAACCAGAAACTGAGAAGAATTGCATTAAAGTCAAGGTTCATTTTGTAGGAAGGCTTTCTTTATGTGGAATTTATGGGGATGATGCCTACTGTAGTAAAACATTTGTTTTCATATTGGTATGTAAAACAGTTTGGATATGTATAGTCATAAGCCCTTTATCATCATACACTATATGAAGTTGGATAATCAAAATGTAATCATGTCATCATTTAGTTCAAGTGAAACTTTGTCCAAGTTTTTCTTTTTGTGTGAATGGATCTATTGACCTCGTACAAATGTGTTTGCCACCAAACAACACAGTTAGAATCATGACTTGTGACAATAATGAGCTCCCTGGTTGACAGTGCACTAGTGTAAAGCCAGCGGTAATGACCTCCCCTCACTAGACCATCGTTCACACCTCTTAATAATGTTCATGTCCTGCTAATTATTGCATCAGACTCTACAACAACTTTTGATCAAAACAACTTTTGATCCAGAACACTTAACAAAAGTTTGCCAACAATAATAAAAGTATGATGTGTCATTGGAAAGCAACTTTGGCCTTTTTCTTTGTGTAGCATGTGGAACTTCTTAAATCTTATTTCATTTCTTCTAACAAGAAGAAAACATACAACTAATGTAGAACGGCGAACAATGGAAACTTAGGATGAAACATGTTTGATGCACATTTTTACCGACAAAGTGTATTCAACATACTAACCACGTTAACATTGATCCTAATATTTCATTTATAATCATATGTTAAAACCTCCATCAGTAAGTTCACTTCTCACCTGTGCGCCCACGCGACTGGCCGCACATCAATAAAGTATCTATCTATCTATCTATCTATCTATCTATCTATCTATCTATCTATCTATCTATCTATCTATCTATCTATCTATCTATCTATCTATCTATCTATCTATCTATCTATCTATCTATCTATCTATCTATCTATCTATCTATCTATCTATCTATCTATCTAAGTATGAAAGAGACGAGCATGACCCCACAAAATAAAAAAGACGAGCACAACCAAGCAAGATCAGAAGACATTTTAACTTTTTTTTGAGAAATGTTGTTTATGGATGGAAAACCTCTTGAGCTGAACCATCTGGATTTTGATGGAGTCCAAAACAAAAACAACAAAACAAACATAAAACAGTACAGTGTAATACAGCGTACTTATCCAACTGTGTTCCTGTTAATAATATACATAACCTCAAATGACTTAAGTATCAAAAGTATCAATATTTTGATTTGAGAACTGATTTGAGAGCATAAATATCTGGCATCGGAGGTATTGATATTTTAATATTGATCCGCACATTTGCTAATTATAATATTCAATGTGACAACAGTAACTAGGCGCATTGCTTAGATAATACTTTGATTTTCAATACTTTGTGCTGAAATGTCGAGATTAGAAGCTGAATTGATTCACAACATGACTTAATACTCAAATACAGAGGTATAGCGCTCAAAAAAGTGTTTTTTGGGCTGAGTTACTCTTAAAGTTGGATCATTCGTTCGGTCTTTTGAAAGGTATGGACAACAATCTGATCAGATTCTATTCTTTTTAGTTTATTTATATGTCACTCTTTGTCACATGACAGTATCGACTCAATGTCGGACATTACAGCTTGTTGGTGTTATCATCAATTTAAAATCTGCACCTTTTCATCTCATTTCATCCAGTCAGGCTCGACTTTAAAAACCAGAAACTGAGAAGAATTGCATTAAAGTCAAGGTTCATTTTGTAGGAAGGCTTTCTTTATGTGGAATTTATGGGGATGATGCCTACTGTAGTAAAACATTTGTTTTCATATTGGTATGTAAAACAGTTTGGATATGTATAGTCATAAGCCCTTTATCATCATACACCATATGAAGTTGGATAATCAAAATGTAATCATGTCATCATTTAGTTCAAGTGAAACTTTGTCCAAGTTTTTCTTTTTGTGTGAATGGATCTATTGACCTCGTACAAATGTGTTTGCCACCAAACAACAAAGTTAGAATCATGACTTGTGACAATAATGAGCTCCCTGGTTGACAGTGCACTAGTGTAAATCCAGCGGTAATGACCTCCCCTCACTAGACCATCGTTCACACCTCTTAATAATGTTCATGTCCTGCTAATTATTGCATCAGACTCTACAACAACTTTTGATCATAACAACTTTTGATCCAGAACACTTAACAAAAGTTTGCCAACAATAATAAAAGTATGATGTGTCATTGGAAAGCAACTTTGGCCTTTTTCTTTGTGTAGCATGTGGAACTTCTTAAATCTTATTTCATTTCTTCTAACAGGAAGAAAACATACAACTGATATAGAACGGTGAACAATGGAAACTTAGGATAAAACATGTTTGATGCACATTTTTACTGACAAAATGTATTTAACCACATTAACATTGATCCTAATATTTCATTTATAATCATACGTTAAAACCTCCATCAGCAAGTTTACTTCTCACCTGTGCGCCGACGCGAGTGGCCGCACATCAATAAAGTATCTATCTATCTGTCTGTCTGTCTGTCTGTCTGTCTGTCTGTCTGTCTGTCTGTCTGTCTGTCTGTCTGTCTGTCTGTCTATGTATGTATGAAAGAGACGAGCACAACAAAGAAAGATCAGAAAACATTTTAACTTTTTTTTGAGAAATGTTTTTTATGGATGGAAAACCTCTTGAGCTGAACCATCTGGATTTTGATGGAGTCCAAAACAAAAACAACAAAACAAACACAAAACAGTACAGTGTAATACAGCGTACTTATCCAGGTGGAAGAAAAAGTAGTTCCCACCAACAGCGTATCATTTAGACGAGCAACAATAGTTTAGTTACTTTTAACTGTGTTCCTGTTATTAATATACACAACCTCAAATGACTTAAGTATCAAAAGTATCAATATTTTTATTTGACAACTGATTTGAGAGCATAAAGATCTGGTATCGGAGGTATTGATATTTTAGTATCGATCCACACATCGCTAATTATAAAATTCAACGTGACAACAGTAACTAGGCACATTGCTTAGATAATACTTTGATTTTCAATACTTTGTGCTGAAATGTCGAGATTAGGACCTGAATTCATTCACAACATGACTTAATACTCAAATACAGAGGTATAGCGCTCAAAAAAGTGCTTTTTGGGCTGAGTTACTCTTAAAGTTGGATCATTCGTTCGGTCTTTTGAAAGGTATGGACAACAATCTGATCAGATTCTATTCTTTTTAGTTTATTTATATGTCACTCTTTGTCACATGACAGTATCGACTCAATGTCGGACATTTCAGCTTGTTGGTGTTATCATCAATTTAAAATCTGCACCTTTTCATCTCATTTCATCCAGTCAGGCTCGACTTTAAAAACCAGAAACTGAGAAGAATTGCATTAAAGTCAAGGTTCATTTTGTAGGAAGGCTTTCTTTATGTGGAATTCATGGGGATGATGCCTACTGTAGTAAAACATTTGTTTTCATTTTGGTATGTAAAACAGTTTGGATATGTATAGTCATAAACTCTTTATCATCATACACCATATGAAGTTGGATAATCAAAATGTAATCATGTCATCATTTAGTTCAAGTGAAACTTTGTCCAAGTGTTTCTTTTTGTATTAATGGATCTATTGACCTCCAAACAACAAAGTTAGAATCATGACTTGTGACAATAATGAGCTCCCTGGTTGACAGTGCACTAGTGTAAAGCCAGCGGTAATGACCTCCCCTCACTAGACCATCGTTCACACCTCTTAATAATGTTCATGTCCTGCTAATTATTGCATCAGACTCTACAACAACTTTTGATCATAACAACTGTTGATCAGGAACACTTAACAAAAGTTTGCCAACAATAATAAAAGTATGATGTCTCATTGGAAAGCAACTTTGGCCTTTGTCTTAGTGTAGCATGTGGAACTTCTTAAATCTTATTTCATTTCTTCTAACAAGAAGAAAACATACAACTGATATAGAACGGCGAACAATGGAAACTTAGGATAAAACATGTTTGATGCACATTTTTACCGACAAAATGTATTTAACCACATTAACATTGATCCTAATATTTCATTTATAATCATACTTTAAAACCTCCATCAGTAAGTATGAAAGAGATGAGCATGACCCCACAAAATAAAAAGACGAGCACAACCAAGAAAGATCAGAAGACATTTCAACTTTTTTTTGAGTAATGTTGTTTATGGATGGAAAACCTCTTGAGCTGAACCATCTGGATTTTGATGGAGTCCAAAACAAAAAAAAATAAAACAAACACAAAACAGTACAGTGTAATACAGCGTACTTATCCAGGTGGAAGAAAAAGTAGTTCCCACCAACAGCGTATCATTTAGACGAGATTTCAATAGTTTAGTTACTTTCAACTGTGTTCCTGTTAATAATATACATAACCTCAAATGACTTAAGTATCACAAGTATCAATATTTTGATTTGAGAACTGATTTGAGAGCATAAATATCTGGTATCAGAGGTATTGTTATTTCAGTATCGATCCACACATTTGCTAATTATAAAATTCAACGTGACAACAGTAACTAGGCACATTGCTTAGATAATACTTTGATTTTCAATACTTTGTGCTGAAATGTCGAGATTAGGAGCTGAATTGATTCACAACATGACTTAATACTCAAATACAGAGGTATAGCGCTCAAAAAAGTGCTTTTTGGGCTGAGTTACTCTTAAAGTTGGATCATTCGTCCAGTCTTTTGAAAGGTATGGACAACAATCTGATCAGATTCTATTCTTTTTAGTTTATTTATATGTCACTCTTTGTCACATGACAGAATCGACTCAATGTCGGACATTACAGCTTGTTGGTGTTATCATCAATTTAAAATCTGCACCTTTTCATCTCATTTCATCCAGTCAGGCTCGACTTTAAAAACCAGAAACTGAGAAGAATTGCATTAAAGTCAAGGTTCATTTTGTAGGAAGGCTTTCTTTATGTGGAATTTATGGGGATGATGCCTACTGTAGTAAAACATTTGTTTTCATATTGGTATGTAAAACAGTTTGGATATGTATAGTCATAAGCACTTTATTATCATACACCATATGAAGTTGGATAATCAAAATGTAATCATGTCATCATTTAGTTCAAGTGAAACTTTGTCCAAGTTTTTCTTTTTGTGTGAATGGATCTATTGACCTCGTACAAATGTGTTTGCCACCAAACAACAAAGTTAGAATCATGACTTGTGACAATAATGAGCTCCCTGGTTGACAGTGCACTAGTGTAAAGCCAGCGGTAATGACCTCCCCTCACTAGACCATCGTTCACACCTCTTAATAATGTTCATGTCCTGCTAATTATTGCATCAGACTCTACAACAACTTTTGATCATAACAACTTTTGATCCAGAACACTTAACAAAAGTTTGCCAACAATAATAAAAGTATCAATATGTTGATTTGAGAACTGATTTGAGAGCATAAAGATCTGGTATCTGAGGTATTCGCACATCGCTATTTATAATATTCAACGTGACAACAGTAACTAGGCACATTGCTTAGATAATACTTAGATTTTCAATTCTTTGTGCTGAAATGTCGAGATTCGGACCTGAATTGATTCACAACATATGCTACAACCGCCTTTGTGCAAGGAGGAACAGGAGGCGCACTGCCAGAGCCCTGCAAAATGACCTCCAGCAGGCCACACATGTGCATGTGTCTATTCAAACGGTCAGAAACAGACTCCATGAGGGTGGTATGAGGGCCCGACGTCCACAGGTGGGGGTTGTGCTTACAGCCCAAAACTGCACAAGACTTTTAGCATTTGCCAGAGAACACCAAGATTCTCAAAATGGCCACTGGCGCCCTGCGCTCTTCACAGATGAAAGCAGGTTCACACTGAGCACATGTGACAGACATGACAGAGTCTGTGTGGAGAGCTGCCTGCAACATCCTCCAGAATGACCGGTTTGGTGGTGGGTCAGTAATGGTGTGGGATGGCATTTCTTTGGGGGGCCGCACAGCCCTCCAGGTGCTCGCTAGAGGCAGCCTGACTACCACTAGGTAGCAAGATGAGATCCTGAGACCCCTTGTGAGACCATGCTGGTGTGGTTGGCCCTGGGTTCCTCCTAATGCAAGACAATGCTAGACCTCATGTGGCTGGAGTGTGTCACCAGTTCCTGCAAGATGAAGTCATTGATGCTATGGACTGGCCTGTCCGTTCCCCAGGCCTGAATCCAATTGAGAACATCTGGGACATCATGTCTCACTCCATCCACCAACATGCACCACAGGAGGTGGCGGATGCTTCAGTTCAGGTCTGGGAGGAGATCTCTCAGGAGACCATCCGACAGCTCATCGGGAGCATGCCCAGGCGTTGTAGGGAGGTCATACAGGCACGTGGAGGCCACACACAATACTGAGCCTCATTTTGACTTGTTTTAAGGACATTACATCAAAGTTGGATCTGCATGTGGTTTGTTTTTACACTTTAATTTTGAGTGTTACTCCAAATGTAGACCTCCATTAGACCTACATTTGATTTCATTTTTGTGTGATTTTGTTGTCAGCGCATCAGTGTTATTTTAGCGTTCCTTTTATTTTTTTGAGCAGTGTATTAAGAATAACACTTATTAAGAATTTAAATTATTGATGAATATGTAATAAAAGTGACTGCCAGAATTTGTGTGTGATTATAACGAAAGGCAACTAGTACAAGTAAAGTGACTCCTGTCAGCCATGTGTAAAACTTACATCCAAACTTCATAAAAGTTAACTGTAAAACAGAACCCATTGTTGAATTTTGAAGGGACATCCACTACCTGCTTTACCTTTTTTTCTGTCTGCTGGGACAGATTGTCCAACCTCCATCCCTGAAGGTCTTTTATTTAACCTCTGACTTTACAGAGGCAGAGCTCATTTAGTCCAAGAAAAGCTGACCTCATAAGTGCTCAGAGTGTTCTCTGCTGGCAACACTGTCCTGCTAACTATGGAAGGTAAGTGTAGGATTCATATGAATCTATTTGTTCATTATGTAAACTTGTCAATGCTCATCTTTTAAAGTTCTTCATGAAGACAAAGTAAATGTCAGGAGTGTTTGTTTCTGTAATCATTCAGGTTCTGAAACTCCCCCACCACGATATGGTAACAGTTCAGGGGGGAGTTAATGAGTTAAAAAAAATAAAAAACAATATCATATTATTGTTAAACACAACCCCTGTGCATGTATTTACCAATCATGAAATATTGTTTGGTTAACAAAAAAACCAAACATTTTATGATAGTTAAAAACATAGGAGTGCATAGGAGTTCAAATCATGTCCAATTTGTCATTTGCTGTCAGTAGTCCACGAAAAGTGATTTCTTTCAGCCATTTGTGAAACTTCTATCCAAACATTAAAAAAGTTAACTTTAAAGACATTCAACGAAGAACCCATCGTCTTGTAAATGGACATTTACTACCTGCTGTACCTTTTTTTTCTGTCTGCTGGGACAGATTGTCCAACTTCCATCCCTGAAGGTCTTTTATTTAACCTCTGACTTTTTGATTTAGAGACAGAGCTCATTTAGTACAAGAAAAGCTGACCTCATAAGTGCTCAGAGTGTTCTCTGCTGGCAACACTGTCCTGCTAACTATGGAAGGTAAGTGTAGGATTTATATGAATGCATTTGTTCATTATGTAAACTTGTCAATGCTCATATTTTAAAGTTCTTCATGAAGACAAAGTAAATGTCAGGAGTGTTTGTTTCTGTAATTGAGCAGGCAGTCATTATCATAGGGGAAGTTCTTAGCAGACCTAATGTTCTAAGCTAAGTAGTTCTAAGCTGTCTGCAGAATCATGAGTCAAAAGAAATAGATAGCTGAGACTTGATTTTGATTCACTGATCATGAACCAAACTTTTATACAATATTTTGTTCAATTAATTATTTCCTTTTAAACAGATGGAGCCAGAACGCTGCTTTGAGTCCAGAAACAGTTCATGCTTGAAGACAACTTATCCCATACCCCTACGTGTTGCCCTCTACATAATGTTCGGGGTCATAATCATTCTAACAGTGTGTGGAAACCTTTTGGTCACTTTCTCAGTGGCTTATTTTAAGCAGCTCCATACTCCAACAAATTACCTGATTTTTTCTCTGGCTATGTCTGACCTGCTTTTAGGGATACTGGTCATGTTCCCTGCTATGATTCAAACTGTTGAGTCTTGTTGGTATTTTGGTGATTTATTTTGTAAAATCTACATGAGTTCTGTTTTTACATTGGTTACAGCATCAATTATCAATCTTTGCTTCATATCAGTTGACCGATACTACGCTGTTTGCCAACCTCTGCTTTACAGAAGAAAAATATCTGTGAATGTTGTTTTGATCATGATTCTGATCTGTTGGAGTATTTCACTTCTTTTAAGTTTTGGAATGGTTTTTTTGGAGTTAAATATTTTGGGTGTTGAAGAGTTTTATTATACCTATGTTGTATGTGAAGGAAGATGTATTTTCTTTCAGACTGGAGTGTCAAGTACTGTTTCCTCAGTGGTTTCCTTTTACTTGCCTGGAATAATAATGCTTGGTGTTTACCTACAGATTTTTCTTGTGGCCCAGAACCAGTTTCGCAGCATACAGAACGCAGGCTGTGTGACCTCAGTGAAAACATCAAACACAGGCCAGAAAAAAGCCACTAAAACACTGGCTATTGTAATGGGGGCTTTCCTGTGCTTTTGGACTCCATTTTTCATCCGTAACGTCATTGATCCTTTTATTAGTTACTCAACACCGCCAGCATTTGTTGAAACCCTAGTGTGGTTGGGAAACTTGAATTCTGCCGTGAACCCTATGATTTATGCATTCTTTTACAGTTGGTTCAGAAAGGCTTTTAAATTATTAATCTCAGGTAACATATTTAAATCTGACATTTCTGATACAAAACTCTTCACTGAATAAACTGATGAATCGTGATGTTGGGAAGTTGGTATTTATTTTACAAGCAAAACGTTTATGAAATTGATGTTGTAAATGTGCTATTTGATTCACATGAATCTGCTCAGGGGCCTTTTTAATTCAAAAACCGTTATTTGTTCCCGGGGAGCAAATCTTTTTTTAAAACAACTTACAATTGTCAATTTAGGGGAGATTTAACGTCAACATAACTGTGTAAAAATAATTTTGTCTGAAGCTTATGAGTTTCCCTTAACTTGTGAATTAGGCTTCTTTAGAATTTCAACCCATTGACTACTATACTGTAGAATCAAATTGACCTCTGGGATGAATAAAGTTATGTAAGTCGAATGTCTTCTCCAACTTACTTTTCTGTGATAACTTAGTTACTCTTTCACAACTGTTGAAAAAACAGGGAGGAGGACCCAATTACAAACTACAAACTACGACAAACACAGAGCAGTAAGAGACCAACAGTGTAGGTATACTAAAATTAGACAAAGAAAATAAAGTGTTTACCTGTTATTCTCTGTTGAATTAAAAAAAGTCAGCAGCGGTGGTCACATTTGAACCCTTTATGCAAATAATATGTTAGTTTTTGAAAGAGAAAAGCTGGAGTGCTGTTCTCTCTTTTCCTCTTCTCCCTCGCATTTCATTTACTTCCCTTTCTCCTCACATAGAAAATAAAATCAGTTGCGGTAGTTATATTTCAGGAGCGGTGCAACACAGCTGCTTAATGCATAGAGGGGAAGCACTGCAATTACAAAGTAGGTGAATTTTAGGATGTTAGTCTTAGTTTACTTTGTTGCATTTTTCTTCTTTGTTTAATGTATCAGCAAGGTGCATTGTGTCGCGCTGCTATAATGTCATGCTATTACATAGCTGATGCAGCTATCTGCATCTGGCTTACACGCCGCGTACAAAATATGGCACAGTTGGCTGTGGGGTGTTCACAACACCCCTATGACAGGAATAAGACCAAGGACCGTGATGTCGCCCGGCATGGCGGAGCCGGGGCCCCACCCTGGAGCCAGGCCTGGGGTTGGGGCCCGCAGGAGAGCGCCTGGTGGCCGGGCTTTTGCCCATGGGGCCCGGCCGGGCTCAGCCCACAAGGATGACGCGGGCCCGTCCTCCTGTGGACTCACCACCCGCAGAGGAAGCCGTAGGGGTCGGTGCAATGTGGATCGGGGCCTCAGCGACCCGATCCCCGGACGCAGCTTCTGGCGTTTGGGACGTGGAACGTCACCTCACTGGCTTGTGCAGGAGGCTGAGAGGTACCAGCTAGATCTAGTCGGGCTCACCTCCACGCACTGCTTGGGCTCTGGAACCCAGCTCCTCGAGAGGGGCTGGACTCTTTACTTCTCTGGAGTTGCCCACGGTGAGAGGCGGTGGGCTGGTGTGGGCTTGCTCATAGGCCCACAGCTCAGCCGCCAGGTGTTGGAGTTCACCCCGTTGAACGAGAGGGTCGTGTCCCTGCGCCTTCGGGTAGGGGACAGGTCTCTCACTGTCGTCTCGGCCTACGGCCCGAACGGCAGTGTGGAGTACCCGGCCTTCTTGGAGTCCCCGGGAAGGGTGCTGGACAGTGCTCCGACTGGGGACTCCATTGTTCTACTGGGGGACTTCAATGCTCACATGGGCAACGACAGTGAGAGCTGGAGTGGGGTGATTGGGATGAACGGCCTCCCTGATCTGAACCAGAGTGGTGTTCTGTTATTGGACTTCTGTGCTAGTCACAGTCTGTCCATAACAAACACCATGTTCGAGCACAGAGATGTCCATAAGTGCACGTGGCACCAGGACTCCCTAGGCCGGAGGTCGATGATAGACTTTGTGGTCGTGTCATCTGACCTTCGCCCGTGTGTCTCGGACACTCGGGTGAAGAGAGGGGCTGAGCTGTCAACTGATCAGCACCTGGTGGTGAGTTGGATGCGCTGGCAGGGGAGGAAGCCGGTCAGACTCGGCAGGCCCAAACGTGTAGTTTAGCGAGGTCTTCAACTCCCACCTCCGGATGAGCTTTTCACAGATCCCGGGGGAGGCTGGGGACATTGAGTCCGAGTGGACCATGTTCTCCACCTCCATTGTCAAAGCAGCTGCTCTGAGCTGTGGTCGCAGGGTCTCTGGTCTCTGGATGTGCAGGGGCTGTCATGGTTGACACGTCTCTGTAACATCGCGTGGAGGTCGGGGACAGTGCCTCTGGACTGGCAGACCGGTGGTCCCTCTTTTCAAGAAGTTGGACCGGAGGGTGTGTTCCAACTACCGGGGAATCACACTCCTCAGCCTCCCTGGGAAAGTCTATTCCAGTGTTTTGGAGAGGAGGATCCGGCTGTTTGTCGAACCTCGGATTCAAGAGGAACAATGCGGTTTTTGTCCTGGCCGTGGAACACTGGACCAGCTCTACACTCTCCAGCGGGTGCTCGAGGGTTCATGAGAGTTTGCCCAACTAGTCCACATGTGCTTTGTGGATCTGGAGAAGGCATTCGACCCGCGCCCTGTGGGGGGTGCTCCGGGAGTATGGAGTTTGGGGCCCTTTGCCGGCAGTAAGCCGGACCTGTTTCCGGTGCGCGTTGGCCTCTGGCAGGGCTGCCCTTTGCCACCGGTTCTGTTCATTACTTTTATGGACAGAATTTCTAGGCGCAGCCAGGGGCCGGAGGGGGTCCGGTTCGGGGACCACAGGATCTCGTCTCTGCTTTTTGCAGATAATGTGGTCTTGTTGGCTCCATCGAACCCGGACCTCCAGCGGGCACTGGGGCGGTTCGCTACCGAGTGTGAGGCGGCTGGGATGAGGATCAGCACCTCTAAATCTGAAGCTATGGTTCTCGACCGGAAAAAGGTGGTTTGCCCACTTTGGGTCGGTGGGGAGGTCTTGCCCCAGGTGGAGGAGTTTAAGTATCTCGGGGTCTTGTTCACGAGTGGGGGGAAGATGGAGCGTGAGATCGACAGACGGATCGGTGTGGCGTCTGCAGTCATGCGGTCACTGTATCGGTCCGTCGTGGTAAAGAAGGAGCTAAGCCGAAAGGCGAAGCTCTAGATTTACCGGTCGATCTTCGTTCCTACCCTCACCCCAGACACCTCCTCCAGCTCTTCTGGTTTGACCCCAAGGCGTTCCCAAGCCAGCCGAGACATAGTCTCTCCAGCGTGTCCTGGGTCTACCCCGAGGCCTCCTCCCGGAGGGACATGCCCGGAACACCTCCCTAGGGAGGCGTCCAGGGGGCATCCGGACCAGATGCCCGAACTACCTCAACTGACTCCTCTCGATGTGAAGGAGTAACGGCTCTACTCCGAGCTCCTCCCTGGTGACCGAACTCCTCACCCTATCTCTAAGGGTGTGCCCAGCCACCCTACGAAGGAAGCCCATTTCGGCCGCTTGTATCCGAGATCTCGTTCTTTCGGTCATGACCCAAAGCTCATGACCATAGGTGAGGGAAGTCTGGGTGTCTCTGCTTAGACTGCTGCCCCCGTGACCCGGCCCCGGATAAGCGGCAGAAAATGGATGCAGTTGGCTGTGGAAAAGCAAACAGGATAAGGATCATACTGTACTGATCCCTGCTGGACCACTTGGTGGAAGCGGGTCTTTCTCCAAACAATAAACTAACTCGTTAAGGTGAACAGGGTGAAATGATAAGTTATTTTTATCTTTTTAATGCTAGCAGAAATATACCATAAAGTTCCTGATATTTCCAGTTGGAGCTGTATGTGTGATAGGTAGGTAGGTAGATGGATGGATGGATGGATGGATGGATGGATAGATGGATAGATGGATAGATGGATAGATGGATAGATAGATAGATAGATAGATAGATAGATAGATAGATAGATAGATAGATAGATAGTAGTCCAGTAATAATAGTAATAATAGTCCAGTAGCAGTATACAGACAGGCAGGACACAAGACATTAGTTACAATACACACCCGCTGTGCCCCCCCCTCTGTATACAATAATCCCCCAAGCAAGATTTAGCAGCTCCTATGTGACTAAGGGTAAATACAATTACAAGTTAAACCTGTGCAGTTAGCATTAGCATTAGACTTAAAACTTATATAGCATAATGTACATAACCTGTGAAGGAGAGAAAAACATGTGCTGATTAAAAGAGACCTGTAAACAGTTAAAGAGCCTTGGAAACAAGGGCTGACCTTCTAGAAACTAGTTACATATGCATGTACAGAGGTGTTTGAGGTAGTGCCAGAGGTGTGAGTACAGATGTAGCATAACACAACAGTAGGATGAAACCAGACATGATTAAGGTGATTATCATTAAAGTGACCAGTGCTCAGTAAGGTGACTATCAATATGCATTAAAGTGTCCAACTGGAGGTGGACTCTGAGGTCAGCAGTGCAGATGAGGAGCGAGAAAAAAAGTGAAACATGAGTCCAGGGTTCACCGTGTGCTTCTTCCCTGCCGTGACAGTGAAGTGTTGTACAGTCTTATGGCCAGGGGGACAAAAGAGTTCTTGAGTCTGTCCGTGGAGCACGACTGTGACAGCAGTCTGTCACTGAACATGCTCCTCTGACCAGTGAAGGTGCTGTGCAGAGGGTAGTGTGTGTTGTCCATGATGGAGAGCATTTTGTCCAGAGTCCTCCTCTCTACCACTGTCACCAGTGAGTCCAGCTCTGTGCCCACCACAGAGCCAGCCCTCCTCACCAGTCTGTCCAGGTGTGCTGCGTCCCTCTTCTTGCAGCTTCATCCCCAGCACACCACTGCGTAGAAGAGGACGCTGGACACCACAGACTGGTAGAAAATCTGCAGCAGCTTTTTGCAGATGTTGAAGGACCCCAGCCTTCTCAGGAAGTACAGATGACTCTGTCCCTTCCAGCAGGTAGTATCCATGTTAGACGACCAGTCCAGCTTGTCATCCAGTTGCAGCCCCAGATACCCGTAGGTCCTGACCACCTCCTCGTCGACCCCCCCCCCGATGGAAACAGGTTCTAGATGTGGTTTGTTCCTTCGGAAGTCCACCACCATCTCCTTGGTCTTGGAGGCGTTTAGCTGCAGATGGTTGGCACTGCACCACGTCACAAAGTCCTCGATCAGGCTCCTGTACTCCTCCTCCTGTCCATCCCTGACACAACCAACTATCGCAGTGTCGTCCGAGTATTTCTGTATGTGGCAGAGCTCAGAGTTATACTGGAAGTCAGAGGTATACAGGGTGAACTGGACAGGGGAGAGCATGGTCCCCTGTGGTGCTCTGGTGCTGCTGACCACAGTGTCAGATGTGCAGTCCTTCAGTCTGACGTACTGTGGTCTCTCTGTGAGGTAGTCCGTGATCCATCTCACCAGGTGCGAGTCCACCTTCATCTCGGTCAGCTTGTCTCTCAGTAGGAGGGGATGGATGGTGTCGAAAGCGCTTGAGAAATCAAAGAACATCACGCTGCTCCCTTTGTCCAGATGAGAGTAAGCCCTGTGTAGAAGATAGAGGATGGCATTGTCCACGCCGAGGTCTTCCAGAGCACAGGAACCTTCCCGAGCTGCAGGATCATGTTGAAGACGTGCTGAAGTGGCTCCCCCAGCAGGCCTTTAGCATCCTGGGACACACCTTGTCCGGGCCTGCTGCCTTCCTGGGACGGATTCTCTTCAGCTCCTTGCTCACCTGGTCTCTGGTGATGGTGGGGGGAGGGGGGATGGATTGTCTCTGGAGATTGTGTTCGTCCTGGTGGAGGTGTTGGGGGGAGTGAGGGGTTGTGTAGAGGGGTGTTGGGGCGACAGGCACTGGCTGCAGCGACGGGGCTGTTAAAAAACAGGTTGAGCTGGTTTGCTCTCTCAGGGTCCCCGTCTTCTGCGTTGTTGTTTTTCTTCTTGCAGCCTGTGATGGTTTTCATGCCCTCCCAGACCTCCCTCATGTTGTTCTGCTGCAGCTTCTGTTCTACCTTCCTTCTGTACTCCTCCTTTGCCTCTCGGAGTCTGACCTTGAGTTCCCCCTGCACACGCTTCAGCTCTGCCTGGTCTCCCTCCTTGAATGCCCTTTTCTTCCTGTTAAGGATCTCCTTCACATCACTGGTGATCCAGGGCTTGTTGTTCGGGAAGCAGCGCACAGTTTTAGTGGGAACCACAACTTCCATACAGAAGTTCATGTAGTCAGTTGTGCAGTGTGTGACCCCCTCAATGTCATCACCATGAGTCTCTTGCAGGGCACTTCAGTCAGTGGTCTCAAAACAGTCTCTGAGAGCCTCCTCTGCCTCGGGAGACCACTGTCTGAAGGTACGCATTGTTACCGGTTGTCTCTGGATCTTAGTCTTGTACTGTGGCTTGAGTAGGACCAGGTTGTGATCGGACTTCCCCAGAGGTGGTAAGTGGGTGGCAGTGTAGGCGTCCTTCACGTTAGCATACAGGAGGTCTATTGTCCTGTTCTTCCTGGTGGGACAGCTTACAAACTGGTGAAAGTCTGGTAATATAGAGTTCAATTTAACATGGTTAAAGTCCCCTGAGATGGCAATGAAAGCATCAGGGTGCAGTGTTTGTAATCTCGAGATGTTCGAGTGGATGACGTCACACGCAGTCTCGACGTGCGCTCGTGGAGGAATGTAAACAACAACAACAATGGCGTGGGAGAACTCCCTGGGCATGTAGTAAGGACGGAGACCTACAGCCAGCAGCTCGATGTCATTGCTGCACGTTGCCTCCTTTACAGTAATATGTCCATGGTGGCACCATCTGGTGTTTATAAACAGTGGCAAGAAAACAGAGACCTATCCCCGACCGAAGGCATAGGGACGCAACCCTCTCGTTCACAGAGATGAACTCCTACACATTGCAGCTGTGGAACTATCAGCAGTTCCACACCAGCCCACCACCTCTCACAGTGGGCGACTCCAGAGAAGTTGTTGGCTCATCTGCAGCGGGTGTCCGGTTCGTAGCGCGTGTTGGCTCATCTGACCCTTCTCCCGTCCGGTTAGGAGCACGGGAGGCAGTCTGTGTCTTCAGTTGACATCTTTGCAGAAGTATTAACTTAATCACAGAGTACTTAATAAACAGGAGACATGTTTCTCTCTTAGCTGGTAGCCGCAATGCCCCGCTCCGGCATGAACACAGAGTGCAGGGAGGCTCTTTATTATTCAAACATGCGTAACCTTACACATAATAAAGTAGTGCCTACGAAAATATAACAGTGGCAAATATCGCACTCTAACAGAAGTAAAGAGTCCAGCCCCTCTCCAGGAGCTGGGTTCCAGAGCCCAAGCCGTGCGTGGAACTGAGCCTGACTACATCTAGCCGGTACCTCTCGACCTCCCGCACGAGCTCAGGCTCCTTCCCTCCAAGTGAGGTGACATTCCTTGTCCCATCAGCCAGAAGCTGTGTCTGCGGATCAGGTCGCCAAGACCCCTACTATTGACTGCCGCCCAATCCACATTGCACCCCTCTGTGTGATGGGTCACGGTCCTTGTTTTTCATCTTTTCTTCACAGGGGTTGCTGAACTGCTTTTGGTCTGACCTTTCACCAAAGACCTGTTTGTCTTGGAAGACCCTACTAGGGCCTAAAGACCTTAACAATATAGCTCCTGGGATCATTCAGGTTCTGAAACCCCCCCACCACGATATGGTAACAGTTCAGGGGGGAGTTAATGAGTTAAAAAAAATAAAAAAACAATATCATATTATTGTTAAACACAACCCCTGTGCATGTATTTAACAATCGTGAAATATTGTTTGGTTAACAAAAAAAAAAACACATTTTATGATAGTTAAAAACATAGGAGTGCATAGGAGTTCAAATCATGTCCAATTTGTCATTTGCTGTCAGTAGTCCACGAAAAGTGATTCCTTTCAGCCATTTGTGAAACTTCTATCCAAACATTAAAAAAGTTAACTTTAAAGACTTTCAGCGAAGAACCCATTGTCTTGTAAATGGACATTTACTACCTGCTGTACCTTTTTTTTCTGTCTGCTGGGACAGATTGTCCAACCTCCATCCCTGAAGGTCTTTTATTTAACCTCTGACTTTACAGAGGCAGAGCTCATTTAGTACAAGAAAAGCTGACCACATATGTGCTCAGATCGTGCTCTGCTGGCCATCCTATCCTACTAACTATGGAAGGTAAGTTTAGGATTTATTTTGTGTATGTGAACTTGCAAATGCTCATATTTTTTATTTCTTCATGAAGTAGAAATTAATGACTTGAAATGTTTGTTTCTTATTAATCAGACTGTCTTTAGCAATGAGGAAGGTCAAAACAAATGACCATGATTTACAAAGTAGTTCTAAGCTGTGTGCAGAATTGTAAGTCAAAAGAAATAGACAATTGATATCTGATTTTGATTGACTGATCATAAACCAAACTTCCTTCCTCTGACTCTTTTTTCTCAACTATATTCACTCCTATTTTGTTTTTACCATACCCATAAGTGTTTCCCTCTACATAGTTTTTGGAGTTATAATAATCCTGACAGTGTGTGGAAACCTTTTGGTCACTTTCTCAGTGGCTTATTTTAAGCAGCTCCATACTCCAACAAATGATCTGATTTTCTCTCTGGCTATGTCTGACCTGCTTTTAGGGATACTTGTCATGTTTCCTTCAATGATTCAAGCTGTTGAGTCTTGTTGGTATTTTGGTGACTTCTTCTGTAAAGTCTAATTGAGTTCTGTTTACATGTTGTGTACAGCATCAATTCTTAAACTGTCTTTCACATCATTCGATTGATACTACGCTGTTTGCCAACCTCTGCTTTATAGAAGAAATGATGCAAAGCTAACATTTTGGGAATGTTTTTTATCTTTACAATCCAAGTCGTGAATGTGCAATTTGAATCACAATACATCTGCTAAGTGGCCTTTTAGAAACAACTAAGACCACCACTAATTTAGACCAGAATGCAGGAACTTTCTGCTGGGATTTTCCAAAGATAGTATCACAAGCTCTGTCATTTTTGATACTGTGAATTTTTTGTATAAACATCACCATAACTGTGTTTAAATATTTTTTTCCTAAGCTTTTGAGATTCTCTTGACTCGTGAATTAGAATTCTTCAGAATTTCAAACCATATCATTCCATTCAAGTTGGAAGAAAAGGATACTTTTGCTCTGTCTATATAGGAGGGCTACACACAGTGGTGGAGCATTTGTAACCTTCAACCTTTCACTGATTTTCCCTCAGAAATGCAAAATGTCAAGCAAAGGGGAAGGCCAAAACAAGCCTAATGTTTTACAAAACAATTCTCAGCTGTGTGCAGAATCACGTGTCAAAAAAAGATAGCTGAGACATGATTTTGATTCACTGATCATGAACCAAACTTCATTTCCATTTCTTTTTTATCTTCTCAACAAAATTCATTACTATTTGTTCAATTCTTGTTTCCTTTAAAACAGATGGAGCCAGAACGCTGCTTTGAGTCCAGAAACAGTTCATGCTTGAAGACAACTTATCCCATACCCCAACGTGTTGCTCTCTACATCATTTTCGGGGTCATAGTCATTCTAACAGTGTGTGGAAACCTTTTTGTCACTTTCTCAGTGGCTTATTTTAAGCAGCTCCATACTCCAACAAATTACCTGATTTTCTCTCTGGCTATGTCTGACCTGCTTTTAGGGATACTAGTCATGTTTCCTTCAATGATTCATGCTGTTGAGTCTTGTTGGTATTTTGGTGACTTATTCTGCAAAGTCTTCATGAGTTTTGCTTCCACGTTTTGTATGGCATCAATTTTCAATCTTTCCTTCATATCCGTCGATCGATACTACGCTGTTTGCCAACCTCTGCTTTACAGAAGAAAAATATCTGTGAATGTTGTTTTGATCATGATTCTGATCTGTTGGAGTATTTCACTTCTTGTTGGCTTTGGAATTATTTTTTTGGAGTTAAATATTTTGGGTGTTGAAGAGTTTTATTATAACCATGTTGTATGTGAAGGAGGATGTATTTTCTTTGAGAGTGGCGTATCTAGTTCTGTTGCCTCAGTGGTTGCCTTTTATTTGCCTGGAATAATAATGGTTGGTGTTTACCTTAAGATTTTTCTGGTGGCACAGAGACAGTTTCGCAGCATACAGAACGCAGGCTGTGCAAACGTCAAAACTTCAAACACAGGTCAGAAAAAAGCCTCTAAAACCCTGGCTATTGTAATGGGGACTTTTTTTTTCCTTTGGACTCCATTTTTCATCTGTAACATCACCAATCCTTTCACCAATTACTCAACACCACCAGCATTTATTATAACACTTGGATGGTTGGGATATTTAAATTCTGCTGTAAACCCTATGATTTATGCATTCTTCTATAGTTGGTTCAGAAAGGCTTTTAAATTATTAATCTCAGGTAACATTTTTAAATCTGACATTTCCCAGACAACACTTTTCATTGAATAAACTAATGAATAGTTACATTTCTTTGGAAATGGTGTTTGTTGTACAAGCAAAATGATTATCAAATTGTTGTTGTATATATAAAACACAAGTTATATGCTGATTGGGATGTACAGTATGTATGCCTGTTTGCATGTTTGCATGCATACATGTATGTATGGTATGTATTGTAAGCATTTATGTATTTTACTGCTGATTGCAAACAAATTGCCCTTTAAGTAGGGAAAATAAACAACTTTGAACCTGGAAATACGCCATTTAAATCTGCTAAGGGGCCAAGAACTCAGACCACCACTGATTTAGTTAGTTTAACAGAAAGCAGTGAACCGTTCTGCTGTGAGTTCTCCAAGAATATCATAACAAGCTACAGTCGGTAATTTTTGCAACTCTAATTTTAGGTGAAACACTTTTTCTCTCACATAAACTTGCATACATCAACATAACTGTTAAAATAAATTTGTCTTGAGAGTTTTGAGTTACTCTGAACTTATGAATTAGCATTCCTTTGAATTTCACCCCACCGGATATCATTCAGTTTAAGTTGGAAAAAAAGGTGCTTTGGTCCTTTGATAGGAGAACTACACACTTATTAGTGGAGTATATGCCTCCTTCATCCTTCCACTATTTTCCTTCAGAAAAAGGACATTTAAAAACTGTCACAACAGAACTATGGAGACATGATTTTGTTACCAGACTCATGTAAAGCAGTGTAGCTGTAGAGAATTCAATTAAAAGCCTACTTTTTGCTCAACCATCTTCCAATTTCGGTGTGAGAGGAAGACATCCTTTTCATTCAGAGTAGGTTGAAAACGTTCTTTTTCGATAGTGTTTATAGATAAGGCTGACGTAGGCCTGACATCGACCCGCACTTAGCTTTGTTGCTAAAAGTTAAAACTGCCAGGGGTCCTTTTCACTCAAAACCTCCAGACAACCACAAGCCACCATTTTAGTGTCTCTGCTTGTCCACACACTCTCACCAGTTCACAACTGTGTGACCTGGCTTTAAGAGGTTTTAACATAAAAAATCTAATTAAGTTTTAAGATGGATGGATGGATGGATGGATGGATGGATGGATGGATGGATGGATGGATGGATGGATGGATGGATGGATGGATAGATACTTTATTGATTCAGAGGGAAATTCAGGGTTATTAACATAACTTGTATGAACTAAAAGCTGTTCCCTACAACACCTCAAACCAGAAGATAGGCCAACCAATCATGGCTGCAACTTTCAAATACCATCAGAAAGTTATAATGATACTGGTGCAACTCACAATTGGACCAATGACCATCCTGCCTCTGGTGTATGTATCTCCCCTCAATTCCATACCCCTCCTTGTTGCCCCTAAAAAACCTTTAAACATAGTTAGCAACCTAGGTGTAACCAAAAACACTACTCATGTGGTCATGGGGTCCCCTCACACATCTCTCAATCGACACAACATCCTCCTGTGTCCAGTCACCAATCCTAATAAAACATGTGATTACAGTTCATTTGTGAACCACAACATCAATCTTGACACCACATGTGTTGGGGAAAAGGCCTTAGCCCTGTGTTCTAATCAAACACCCATTAGCTAAGAGTTGTTCAACTCTTGGAAAGAAGCCAACCTTGATCAAATCCATCGCAAAGTGGGGGACCCTTCTATTCTTGCCCAGCTAGGTAATAAATCCAGAAGGTGTTTGAGAAAGTCGAGTTAGACTTCACCTCTCACAATAGTTCAGTGAAACACTTTATGGATTTTTTTTCACTTTCCTTTGTCTTCTTTCTTATTTCAAATTGTAGACTGCCAGGTCTCTGTCCACCAACCAGACTTTAAGAAGATTTGAAACTTGAAACCCACCATAGTAACCATCAGTCTTTCCTTCATTAAGCTAGTTCATCCTAACTTGTTCTGGGACCAAACAGTTTTTTTGTTTTTTTTTAATTGAACCTGGAAAACCTCCCTGGAAAACCTGGAAAACATAACTGTTTAAAATACACGTATATGGTTGTAGTACTCACAAGGGGCAACATCAATAGCTCTAAATTGTATTTTATTTTGAAATTGACCAGATTCTCTCTGCATTCTGCAGTGTCTTCCAATATGGAGGGAGATATTGTAAATATTCTGAAAGGGAACCAAATGAAATGTGTCTCTTTGGACTTGAAAAGTGAAGCCGATGCAGAAGTGTCTTGCCCCATCCAATTGAGGCTGGCTCCAGGAACAGCATCAGATTCCAGGAACAGCATCAGACACATACACACAAAAGGCAAAAAATGTTTGCAATGTTTACTTGATTGACAGGTGGCCTCATCTCCAGCTTTAAGCCCGTTGTTACGTTGACTGAAAGTTAGATTGAGATAGCACAGATGGGCAGCGCCACTCAGGCTTCGTCCATTAATGTTTACAGTCTTTGGCACCGTGTCAACCAGTCTTAACATTTTGTTTTAACACATATAATGGGCCATACATTATTAACGTGAGCTCAGCTGAAGAATAGAACATATTGTATATCACTGTTTCTCGATCGATCGATAGATAGATACTTTATTGATCCCGAGGGAAATCCAAGGCATCCAGTAGCAGTATACAGACAGGCAGGACACAATATATTAGTTACAATACACACCTGCTGTCCCCCCTCCCCTCTGTATACAATAATCCCCCAAACAAGATTTAGGAGCCCCTATGTGACTAAGAGTAAACATAATTACAGGTTAAACCTGTGCAGTTAGCATTAGCATTAGACTTAAAACTTATATAGCATAATGTACATAACTTGTGAGGAGAAAAAAACATGTGCTGATTAAAAGAGACCTGTAAACAGTTAAAGAGCCTTGGAAACAAGGGCTGACCTTCTAGAAACTAGTTACATGTGTATGTACAGAGGTGTTTGAGGTAGTGCCAGAGGTGTGAGTACAGTCATTAAACAGTCAATGCAGGGATGCAGATTGGGCCATTGGCATGCTCAGCAACATAAAGGAGTAGTGATTAGCATTAAGTGTCCAAAACAATAAGGTGAAACCAGGAGTGATTAGGGTGATCATGTCAACCATTACAGATGTAGCATAACACAACAGTAGGATAAAACCAGACATGATTAGGGTGATTATCATTAAAGTGACCAGTGCTCAGTAAGGTGACTATCAATATGCATTAAAGTGTCCAACTGGAGGCTGACTGAGGTCAGCAGTGCAGATGAGGAGTGAGAAAAAAAGAAGTGAAAAATGAGTCCAGAATTCGCAGTGTGCTTCTTCCCTGCTGTAACAGTGAAGTGTTGTACAGTCTTATGGCCAGGGGGACAAAAGAGTTCTTGAGTCTGTCTGTGGAGCACGACTGTGACAGCAGTCTGTCACTGAACATGCTCCTCTGCCCGGTGAAGGTGCTGTGCAGGGGGTGGTGTGTGTTGTCCATGATGGAGAGCATTTTGTGCTCTCCATCATCCATCAGCATTTGCTCTGTACCTACCACAGAGCCAGCCCTCTTCACCAGTGAGTCCAGCTCTGTACCTACCACAGAGCCGGCCCTCCTCACCAGTCTGTCCAGGCGTACTGCGTCCCTCTTCTTGCAGCTTCCTCCCCAGCACACCGCTGCGTAAAAGAGGACGCTGGACACCACAGACTGGTAGAACATCTGCAGCAGCTTTTTGCAGATGTTGAAGGACCCCAGCCTTCTCAGGAAGTACAGACGACTCTGTCCCTTCCTGCAAGTAGTGTCCATGTTAGGCAACCAGTCCAGCTTGTCATCCAGTTGCAGCCCCAGATACCCGTAGGTCCTGACCACCTCTACGTCGACCCCCCGATGGAAACAGGTTCTAGATGTGGTTTGTTCCTTCGGAAGTCCACCACCCTCTCCTTGGTCTTGGAGGTGTTTAGCTGCAGATGGTTGGCATTGCACCACATCACAAAGTCCTCGATCAGGCTCCTGTACTCCTCCTCCTGTCCATCCCTGACACAACCAACTATCGCAGTGTCATCTGAGTATTTCTGCATGTAGCAGAGCTCAGAGTTATACTGGAAGTCAGAGGTATACAGGGTGAACAGGACAGGGGAGAGCACAGTCCCCTGTGGTGCTCTCGTGCTGCTGACCACAGTGTCAGATGTGCAGTCCTTCAGTCTGACATATTGTGGTCTCTCTGTGAGGTAGTCAGTGATCCACCTCACCAGGTCCGAGTCCACCCTCATCTCGGTCAGCTTGTCTCTCAGTAGGAGGGGATGGATGGTGTCAAAGGCGCTTGAGAAATCAAAGAACATGATTCTCATCACACTGCTCCCTTTGTCCAGATGAGAGTAAGCCCTGTGTAGAAGATCGAGGATGGCATCGTCCACGCCCACCTTTGCCTGGTTTGAAAACTGCAGGGGATCCTGTGCGTGTTGGACCTGGGGTCTGAGGTGTTGGAGCAGCAGCCGTTCAAAGGTCTTCATAATGTGGGATGTCAGAGCGATTGGTCTGAAGTCGCCTGGCTCACTGGGGTTTTTCTTCTTGGGGACCGGGGTGAGGTACAAGGTCTTCCAGAACACAGGAACCTTCCCAAGCCGCAGGCTCATGTTGAAGATGTGCTGAAGTGGCTCCCCCAGCTCAGCAGAGCAGGCCTTTATCATCCTGGGACACACCTTGTCCGGGCCTGTCCGGTGTCGAGTCTTTTCAGCTGCTTGCTCACCTGGTCTCTGGTGATGGTGGTAGGGGAGGGGGGATGGATTGTCTCCGGAAATTGTGTTTGTCCTGGTGGAGGGGTTGGGGGGAGTGAGAGGGAGGGAGGGGGTGTAGAGGGGTGCTGGGGAGACAGGCACTGGCTGCAGCGACGGGGCTGTCAAACCTGTTAAAAAACAAGTTGAGCTGGCTTGCTCTCTCAGGGTCCCCGTCTTCTGCGTTGTTGTTTTTCTTCTTGCAGCCTGTGATGGTTTTCATGCCCTCCCAGACCTCCCTCATGTTGTTCTGCTTTCCAACTTGACAAGAGTTGGAAATTATCAGCAATTAGCAAGACACCCCCAATAAAAGGAGTGGTTCTGCAGGTGGTCACCCCAGTTCTGCTGCTTTCTGGCTGATGTTTTGGTCACTTTTGAATGCTAGCGGTGCTTTCATTCTTGTGGTAGCATGAGACAGAGTCTACAACCGACACAAGTAGCTCAGGTAGTGCAGCTCATCCAGGATGGCACATCAATGTGAGCTGTGGCAGGAAGGTTTGCTGTGTCTGTCAGTGTAGTGTCCAGAGCATGGAGACGCTACCAGGAGACAGGCCAGTACATCAAGAGACGAGGAGGAGGCTGTAGGAGGGCAACAACACAGCAGCAGGACTGCTACCTCCACCTTTATGCAAGGAGGAACAGGAGGAGCACTGCCAGGGTGACCTCCAGCAGGCCACACATGTGCATGTGTCTGCTCAAACGGTCTGAAACAGACTCCATGAGGGTGGTATGAGGGCCCGACGTCCACAGGTCGAGCAAGACGTTTGGCATTTGCCAGAGAACACCAGGATTGGTAAATTCGCCACAGGTGCCCTGTGCTTTTCACAGATGAAAGCAGGTTCACATTGACACATTTGACATAGTCTGGAGATGTCGTAGAGAACATTCTGCTGCCTGCACCATCCTCCAAAATGACCCGTATGGCGGTGGGTCAGTAATGATGTGAGGTGGCATTTCTTTGGGGGACCGCACAGCCCTCCATGTGCTTGCTAGAGGTAGCCTGACTGCCATTAGGCACCAAGATGAGATCCTGAGACCCCTTGTGAGACCATGCTGGTGTGGTTGGCCCTGGGTTCCTCCTAATGCAAGACAATGCTAGACCTCATGTGGCTGGAGTGTGTCAGCAGTTCCTGCACGATGAAGACATTGATGCTATGAAGTGGCTTGTACATTCCCCAGACCTTAATCCAATTGAGAACATCTGGGACATCATGTCTCACTCCATCCACCAATGCCACATTGCACCACAGACAGTCCAGGAGGTGGCGGATGCTTCAGTTCAGGTCTGGGAGGAGATCTCTCAGGAGACCATCCGACAGCTCATCGGGAGCATGCCCAGGCGTTGTAGGGAGGTCATACAGGCACGTGGAGGCCACACACAATACTGAGCCTCATTTTGCCTTGTTTTAAGGACATAACATCAAAGTTGGATCTGCATATGGTTTGTTTTTACACTTTAATTTTGAGTGTTTCTCCAAATTTAGACCTCCATTGGTTAATACATTTGATTTCCATTGATCATTTTTTTTTAAAGATTTATTTTTGGCGTTTTTATGCCTTTATTATAGAGGGAGGACAGTGGATAGAGTCGGAAAGGGGGAGAGAGTGGGGAGAGACATGCGGGAAATGGGCCACAGGCCGGACGCGAACCCGGGCCGCCCGCGCGCGAGGACTGAGCCTCAATACGTGGGATCGCGCGCACTGCCGCTGCGCCACCGGCGACCCCTCCATTGATCATTTTTGTGTGATTTTGTTGTCAGCACATTAAATTATGTAAAGAACTAAATATTTAATAAGAATAATTGACATGTTCAGATCTCGGATGTGCTATCTTAGTGTTCCCTTTATTTTTTATGAGCAGTGTATGTTGTAAACACTTTTTCAAGATGTATGACATCTTGTTTTAATGTTATTTATACAACAAATAAAGGCTGCCTTGTTGAATATTACACATTGAATATTTTGATGGACTGTTTTGTTTTTTCATGATGTTCATTGCCAATAGACCTTTTGATTGGATAGCTATAATATGTCATACAGTGTGGGCGGTGCCAATATACTTTATTCTTTACTACAAGACCAAGATAACCTGTGTGCATACTCCCCCAGCACACGCCTGGATATCTCAGTTAAAGTTTTGGTATATGTATTTTTCTTGTGTTTATCATGACGGCTGGACTTTCTCTGGAGCAATATTGTTTTCCTGAGTCTAATGCTTCTTGTGTCTGGACACAGTCTAATGTGGGGACCAAGTTTGCCCTCTTCTTGTTGTTTGCTTTAGGTATGGGTATAACCATTATAGGAAATACTGTTGTCATTGTGTCAATAGGCCATTTCAAGCAGTTGCATAATCCTACCAATGTGCTTATTTTATCTCTTGCTCTGGTTGATCTACTAGTTGGTGTTGTTGTGATGCCTTTCAGTGCCATCAGAACTGTTCATGGCTGCTGGTTTTATGGAGAAGTGTTTTGTCAGCTGCACTCCAGCTTTGACATGTTTCTTACTAGTGTATCTATCTTCCATCTAATTTGCATTGCTGTAGACAGACAACAAGCAATATGCGACCCTCTGCATTATTCCATGAAGATAACAATGCCAGTGGCGTGGATTATGGTATTTTGTAGCTGGGCACTGGCTGCTGTCTACTCTTTTGGACTGCTTTACTCAAAGGGAAATGTTGCTGGGTTGGAGGATTACATAGAATCAATTAACTGCCTTGGCAGCTGTAACCTTCTTTTTAACCACCTTTGGGGAATCCTGGACAGCATTATAGCCTTTTTCTTTCCTTGTATTGTAATGGTTTGCCTGTACTCTAAAATATTTACTGCGGCTCGAGATCATGTTCGAAAAATTGGAGAAAATTCTTTAAATGAAAGAGGGGCACCTGGCTTTATAAAACAATCTGAACACAAAGCTGCAAAGACTTTGGGAATTGTGCTTGGCTCATTCATCTTCTGCTGGATGCCCTTTTTTCTAAATTCAATAGCAGATGCATACACTGGCTTTAGCACACCAGTTGCTGTGTTTGAAGCATTTGTTTGGTTGGGTTACTTTAATTCAACCTTAAACCCAATTATTTATGCCTTGTTTTATCCCTGGTTTAGGAAATGCTTGTACCTTATTGTAAACCTAAAAATATTTAGCCCCCATTCTTCATTCATAAAGGTACATACTCTGACACAGTTATGACTTCAAGTTTCTGTATTTTTTTGTATGTCTTTGCATAAACAGCATGTTCAGATGAAACCGTTTGCCTTGTTTGATGACACTTGAGAGACTCAATTACCCATTCATTTTTCTCTCTGCATCTCCTATGGATTATATTGCCAGTTAATGCTACATTTTAATGAGCAGGGTTTTTTTTTTACCATTTGTGATGGGACAGTTGTCCCATCGAAGTTAACCCAACACTGAAGAGACTAACGCTGTATATTAGATTTTTACAAAATAATTTGTCATAATTATTTAATATATCATATATATCACAATCAAATTTCATTATCTTAAATACATTTTGACCTCTAGGCTTATGCTGAAAAGTTTTACATTTGTATCTCAAATAAACAGAAAAGAGTGAAGTTTATGCCTACGTACATGTACATTTCTCTCCCAAAACAAAACAAAATGTTATATCTTAATTGTTTTAAGAACTACTATTATTCTAAAATGTGGAAAATAGTGTCTATTAGTAGGTGTGCCCTAGATACAGCTTACAGTAGCTATATTATAATAATATATTATACTGTATTATTGATAATATTGTTACTGTTGTGTGTCCAAAACTTTTCACTAGTAATGTATATAATATTATTTTACTTTCCAGTGATTTTCAAATCAGAACACCAATTTCATTAAATCCTTTGAACAAAGTTTCATGGTATATTATATAGGCATATTATTCTCCGCTTCTGCTACTTTGTGCGCTTTTCTGATGATGCTTACGTCTTGTCCCCAGTTTAATTCTTCCTGTGTTCTTTTGTCACATTACTGGCTAATAAAAAAACGGTTTCCTCACTTTTACCTGCTATCCTACATGAATGTCACAGGTTTCTGGCAGAAAACAGGAAGGAGGACCCATGTGCAGAAAAAAGAAATGATTCATTTAAACGAAAAGACCAAGACAACAGACAAAAACTTGCTGTTCAAAAAACCAAAATGAGGAACAGTAAAAATTCTAATGATCTGAGGAGACAGGGTTTCGAAACACACACCAGACCGACAAACTACAATGAACTGACCCGGAAAGTAGAAAAAAAGCAGAGACTAAATAGACATGGGCTAATCAGAGACAGGTGAGACTAATGACACAGGTGAGACTAATCAGGCTGGCAGGAAACAGACAAAGAACAAAGAATACAAGACCAGAAGACTGAGGACAAGTAAAAAAAATAAAATAAAAAATAAAAATTCACAAGCAGGTTATGGAGGATCTGCGGCTCTCCACCTGAATGTTTTGGACACCTAACATTTACTTTATTGCATTCTGATCAGTTTTTTTGCACCAATTTGAGACTTTTCTGAAAAACAATATGATCCAATCTTTTTATTAACGTTCCTAGTGTTAGTCAGATACATGTTTAAATGAGAATGCAATCATTTTAATACTTCTGTAAACGTGGACAGAGAGCTGTAATGTTTCAGGTCGCGATCATTTTTTATGACAGACACACTTGTCTGCACACACTCTGAGCGCTGATACAGTACGGAAATAACTGTCAATTGTTTGGACGACTGCAATGAACGCACCAAGTTTCTCCGGTGGCTCCGTGCAAGACAACAGAACTCCCGTTTTAAAATGTTCCGATCTCTTATGAGTCCGAAAAACATTTGTGATGACTGAAAACAAGACCAAGGTTTTCAACTGATCTTGCTTTTCGACATTGAGATACTAATACTAATAATAATAATAATAATTGTTGTCGCCAATTTGTTATGGGTGTGTTTGGGCAGGTGAATGCGCATGGGCATTGCGTCTGCTGCCGGGTCGATTGCACACCTGGGCATAGGGGATGATTGAAGTCACAGGAAGGGAAGAAAAGGGAAGCACAGGTGAATGGTGGTGGGAATCAGGAGGAAAGCCACACAGTTTTTCAACCGTGAGCTTGTATGATTAGAAGTGTTTTGTTTTCCTGTTGATAATTTTTTGATTTACTGAGCATACACCGTCTTTTTTTGTTGGTGTTCTTTTTTATTACGTTTTCAAATAAATAATCAAAACCGGACAAACCTCTATCATTTCTTCATGAGTTGGAAATGGTTTAAATTCCCTTTAGTGGCAATTTTTTTAGTTCCCGATTGCCACTACAATAATAAATGTTATTTAAAGGCACATTTTAAACCTCTTATGGTCACCATATAAAGGAAAGACAAAAAAAAGACAAATTACAGGATTTTTGAGACCGGAAGGGAACGATCAGACTGAATATGCCAGTTTAAAAAGATGTGTTTTGAGATGAGATTTAAAAATGGGGAAAGAGCCGATGTTACGGATGTGTGGTGGGAGGGAGTTCCAGAGGTGGGGGGCAGATCGACAGAAAGCTCAGGCCCCATGGTGGACAGGTGTGAAGGTGGTACGGTGAGTTGAATGGAAGAGGATGACCTGAGAGTGCAGTTGGGTGTGTTCATGTGCAGGAGTGACACCTAATGAGGTGAACACCTTTACTGTGTGGCTCTGTGCAAGAAAGTTTGCTGGGGCAAAAACAAGCCAGTTGTCAAGGTAGTTGAAAACCAAAATGCCACTTGTCCCTGGAGGAATGGAAGCAGCATTTTGAAAATGTGCGTTAGGAAGGATTAAAGGGGAGGACTTTGTACACCCTTAAAAAAAACCTAACGACAATGGGGACATGAAATAGGGACAGTCTCACATTTCTACTGTTGTGCACCAGCTACACGCCCTTATGGCTTGAAACACGCCTTCAACTTAGGGGTCTGTGTTTCAAGCCATAGGTAGGGCAGCACCTTGAGGTACACCTGTTAAGTGTGAAGATTGATGACACACTTTAATGTGGGATAGCAGATGATACGTTGTTTTGAAAATATAAGAAATCATTCTTTGTTAACTTTCTTTTTTTAAATTAACCAGGTCATTCATTGTTGTTATAAAAAAGAAACAAATGCAAAAATATTAGTCTATATAACAACCTCCAGAAAAGTTAAAAAATCTGTAAAAAAACAAACAAACATTGAAATTAAGCATTTAATGAATTTGCCTGTATAAGGCTCCATTAACATTTTGTGAAAATTGTTGAAACTGTTAAGGTTTCAGTTAGTTTAATTCGAAAATACAATGACTGAGGTCTTAAAAGTTGAATGTTATAAAACTATCAAAGTGAACGATCCTGGTATCATATATAATCTACCTTATATGTCCATTCACACCTCATGGTTATTAGGATTATTTCACCGGTAAGAAGGCACAGGGAAAACATGTTTAGGTGAACTTTTTGTAGTCCATTTTATTAAAACTGTAGTTTTACCCCAGCAGACCCACGTCACTAACCTCCGCCACCGTCACATTATTATTACATCACTGAGTGGGGGTGCTGTCGGATTGTCAAAACAATGTAATTGCCTTTATGAATTCTCCTAACACCTTTCCTTAACCCTGTGACGTTTTTACGGGGTTAAGGTAGAGTGTATAGTGAAAGTCGATAGGAGGGATAATCTGAATGCACCCCAGGTTCTTATAGATGAGATGATTACTGAGTGGAGCCAGAAGTGACTATTCCGCTGAGTGCAGAAGCCATACCCCCTGCCACTCACATACCTGCAGTAGACAGAGAAAAGAAGGGGATCGGGGAGAAGGACAACAAACATTCCTACAATGGAACAAAAGCTGAATCGTCACAGAAACACTTCAACTGGTTGTACACAGGCCTTGTGATTTGCAGATAACTTGAGTAAAAAAGGATGTTGATTATCGAATAGAATTAAAAGTTAAAATGATGTTTAGTTATTTACCCTTTACAGTGTTTGAAAATGGGATAACTGTCTCGTTACATGTATTTTTAAAGTACAAGGGAAAATTAAATAAAAAATAGACCTTGTGAGTTCCATTAAAAAGAGATAAATGGTATCATCTAAACCTACTGTTTATGCAAAATAATACTGAACCATTTCAAATTTTCCAGTTCACAATGATGTAAAATGGCTTCTTAAACCATGAATAAAACCAGAAATAAATATATTTTTTACAGCAAAGCAGATCCTGAACATGAGTTTCGCCTCACTGTAATTAGATGTCTTCTCTGCTACATGACCACGTTTGTCATATGCACCGGTTTGAATCCCATTCATTTGCTGAATTTTACAGTAATCACTCCGTAACTCATCTTAGCGCTCTCAATAGCTTGGGGAAACACCAGCTCTCTACCCAGAAATGTCCCCTTGTGAAAAACAAACAAGAAACAAAACATCAAATTGCAGGAATATGGCAGTCTCTCCAGACACAGTCACCACCACACATTTATGGAGACACAAAAGTGATGATTCAGTGCCTTTACGTTTGTGTATTTACAGATGAATAGCACATTTCTAGAGTAGAGCTGTTTCATTTCAGAGATACATTCATGGTTGAAGAATTTGGGCTAAATATTTTCAGTGTGATGATACAATAGAAACATTTTTTGAAGCAGGGATAAAACAAAGCATAAATGATTGGGTTCAAGGTTGAATTAAAGTAGCCCAACCAATACAATGTTTCAAAGACAGCAACTGGTGTGCTAAAGCCAGTGTATGCATCTCCTACTGAATTTAAAAAATATGGCATCCAACAGAGGATGAATGCACCGAGCACTATTCCCAGAGTCTTAGCAGCTTTGTGCTCAGATTGTTTAATAGACACAATTCTTCCTCTGTCCTTTGAAGAATTTTTCACATGTCCAATCTTTTGTAAATGCTCTTTAGCAACTATAAATATTTTAGTATACATGCAAACCATTACAATACAAGGAAAGAAAAAGGCTATAATGCTGTCCATGATTCCCCAAAGGTGGTTAAAGAGAAGGTTACAGCTGCCAAGGCAGGAAATTGATTCTATGTAATCCTCCAACCCAGCAACATTGGCCTTTGAGTAAAGCAGTCCAAAACAGTAGATAGCAGCCAGTGCCCAGCTACAACATACCATAATCCACGCCACTGGGATTGTTATCTTCATGGAATAATGCAGAGGATCACATATAGCCTCATGTCTGTCAACAGCAATGCAAATTAGATGAAAGATAGAAAGAGTGGTAAGAAACGTATCAAAGCTGGAGTGCAGCTGACAAAACACTTCTCCATAAAACCAGCAGCCATGAACAGTTCTGATGGCACTGAAAGGCATCACAACAACACCAACTAGTAGATCAACCAGAGCAAGAGATAAAACAAGCACATTGGTAGGATTATGCAACTGCTTGAAATGGCCTATTGACACAATGACAACAGTATTTCCTATAATGGTTATACCCATACCTAAAGCAAACAACAACAAGAGGGCAAACTTGGTCCCCACACTGAACTGTGTCCTAACACACGAGACATTAAAGTCTGGATAACAGTAAAGCTCTGCAGAAAGGCCACCAGTCATCATATATCCCTGGACACACAAACCTCAGAGACAACCCAACACTGAGTGGGCGATGAGACAAACATGCTGAAGTCTTAATGTAACTGAAGACATGGTTGTAAGGCCTCCCACCAATCATCTGATCCACTGTGCCAACAAATCAAAAGCTTGCAAGTAACATGCATTAAAAAAGTGGTTTCACTTACCATGAATTAGACATGAGTTAGAACAAAATAATCAAAGTCATCAATGCACATAATGTCAGAGAAAAGTTCTGGGTGTTTTTACTTTACGGAAACAGTATGGCCTTGTTCTGTTGCAAGGTGTTCTGATCAAGAATGTTATCAATATTGGTCATTAAGAATTTGCTCGACCTAGAAAAATGTACTTCATTTACTGTTTTAAAATATCAAGACTGTGTCTTATTTCAACATCCTTTTATCAGATGCAATGATGTTGGACCCGATGCTGGATCAGATGCTTAGTTGGTAGAAGTGGTGAAGGTGACCATACTGAACCCGAAGGCTCACGGGCTGGGCACGACAGAGACTCATGGTTACTTGTGTCGAGAGGGAATTTCATGCTTCTTGCGGTCGGCACGGTGTAGTCAGTGCACACAGTCCCTGCGACAGTCAAGTCGTTTTATAATGACTGTGGTCACAACGGCCCTAAGAACGGAATTCAGTGGCGTAGAGCTCTCTCTCTTGAGCATGCAGCAATTTTATGAATAGATGAAAAATTGAATAATAACGGGTCAGAAATATAGGCCCCTTAGGCGACCCAGGTAGTGTCTATGTGTGGGAAACACTACTTTGATTGAGGAAGACAAAAGTGCATTTCAGTATTGTTTGTTTCGGCAAAACAGAAATGTTTCTAAACCACAATTAATCGAGTGATTGATGGTTAATTTTACCTGTAGTAGAGTAAGTCAAATGATTACAATTTGCAACCCTCGTTCTGATCAAATCAAAATACCAGTGCTTTGACATAGCCATTGGGCCTCTCTTGCAGACTCGCAAGGAACATTGGGTTGTAATTTTTCCGTAGACCTGCTGAACATGAATCTGTTTGAATGAATCTGTGTCTGTTTGGGTAGGTTTACACATAAACCATAAACCATGTCAAGGCAAAAGCCCTGAAACCTTAAAAACCATTACATTGTGGTTAAAAATAGAAAGTCAACTTTGACCTTTAGCTAAACGAGTTGTTTGACTGATCTGTTGCACCAATAAACAACTCCGGGAAGAAGATATTGCTCTTTTGATCCAACTATTTTTACCCGCCCAGTGATGATTTTGCTGAAATATAACCATGAGGGGCTTTGCCTTAACATGGCCAATAATTTATGCCAAAACAGGCAGATTCCTGTTGAGAATGTACGTGAAAAATGACTGCAGAATGTATCTTGTGCATCTGCATGAGAGGCCCAATAGCTGTGAAATGCATTGGTATTGAATTAACTTGGAACAGAATCTCTTGGAAAAAAGTTCAGGGTTATTTTGCTTGTGTAATTCACTGGTAATTAAACTTTTTTGTCTGTTTAGCGAGCATGTGTGTTACTTACAAGCTTTTGATTTGTTGGCACAGTGAATCAGATGATTGATGGGAGGCCTTAAAACCATGTCTTCAGTTACATTAAGACTTCAGCATGTTTGTCTCATCGCCCACTCAGTGTTGGGTTGTCTCTGAGGTTTGTGTGTCCAGGGATATATGATGACTGGTGGCCTTTCTGCAGAGCTTTACTGTTATCCAGACTTTAATGTCTCGTGTGTTAGGACACAGTTCAGTGTGGGGACCAAGTTTGCCCTCTTCTTGTTATTTGGTTTAGGTATGGGTATAACCATTATAGGAAACACTGTTGTCATTGTGTCAATAGGCCATTTCAAGCAGTTGCATAATCCTACCAATGTGCTTATTTTATCTCTTGCTCTGGTTGATCTACTAGTTGGTGTTGTTGTGATGCCTTTCAGTGCCATCAGAACTGTTCATGGCTGCTGGTTTTATGGAGAGGTGTTTTGTCAGCTGCACTCCAGCTTTGACATGTTTCTTACTAGTGTATCAATCTTCCATCTAATTTGCATTGCTGTCGACAGACAACAAGCAATATGCGACCCTCTGCATTATTCCATGAAGATAACAATGCCAGCGGCGTGGATTATGGTATGTTGTAGCTGGGCACTGGCTGCTGTCTACTTTTTTGGGCTGCTTTACTCAAAGGGAAATGTTGCTGGGTTGGAAGAATACATAGAATCAATTAACTGCCTTGGCAGCTGTAACCTTCTTTTTAACCACCTTTGAGGAATCCTGGACAGCATTATAGTCTTTTTCTTTCCTTGTATTGTGATGGTTTGCCTGTACTCTAATATATTTACTGCGGCTCGAGATCATGTTCGAAAAATTGGAGATGTGAAAAATTCTTCAAACGAAAGAGGGGCACCTGGCTTTATAAAACAATCTGAACACCCGACCCTTCACCCGTCCGGTTAGGAGCACGGGAGGCACCTGACCCTTCTCCCAGGTCTGTGTCTTCAGTTGACATCATTGCAGAAGTATTAACTTAATCACCGAGTACTTAATAAACAGGAGACATGTTTCTCTCTTAGCTGGTAGCTGCAATGCCCCCCTCTGGCATGAACACAGAATGCAGGGAGGCTCCGCCCTTTATTATTCAAACATGCAGAACCTTACACATAATAAAGTAGTGCCTATGAAAATAACACAGTGGCAAATATCGCACTCTAACAGAAGTAAAAAGTCCAGCCCCTCTCAAGGAGCTGGGTTCCAGAGCCCAAGCCGTGCGTGGAACTGAGCCTGACTACATCTAGCTGGTACCTCTCGACCTCCCGCACGAGCTCAGGCTCTTTCCCTCCAAGTGAGGTGACATTCCTTGTCCCATCAGCCAGAAGCTGTGTCTGCGGATCAGGTCACCAAGATCCCTGCCATTGACTGCCGCCCAATCCACATTGCACCCCTCTATGTGGTGGGTCACGGTCCTTGTTTTTCATCTTTTCTTCACAGGGGTTGCTGAACTGCTTTTGGAACCTAAACCTAAGACCTGTTTGTCTTGGGAGACCCTACTAGGGCCTAAAGACCCTGGCAATATAGCTCCTGGGATCATTCAGATTCTGAAACTCCCCCACCACGATATGGAAACAGTTCAGGGGGGAGTTAATGAGTTAAAAAAAAATACAAAAACAAAATCACATTATTGTTAAACACAACCCCTGTGCATGTATTTAACAATCATGAAATATTGTTTGGTTAACAAAAAAAAAACATTTTATAATAGTTAAAAACATAGGAGTGCATAGGAGTTCAAATCATGTCCAATTTGTGATTTGCTGTCAGTAGTCCACGAAAAGTGATTCCTTTCAGCCATTTGTGAAACTTCTATCCAAACGTTAAAAAAGTTAACTTTAAAGACTTTCAGCGAAGAACCCATTGTCTTGTAAATGGACATTTACTACCTGCTGTACCTTTTTTTCTGTCTGCTGGGACAGATTGTCCAACCTCCATCCCTAAAGGTCTTTTATTTAACCTCTGACTTTACAGAGGCAGAGCTCATTTAGTCCAAGAAAAGCTGACCACATATGTGCTCAGATCGTGCTCTGCTGGCCATCCTATCCTACTAACTATGGAAGGTAAGTGTAGGATTTAAATGAATATATTTTTGCAGTATGTAAACTTGTCAATACTCAATATTTTAAAGTTCTTCATGAAGACAACATAAATGTCAGGAGTTGCTGTAATTGAGCAGACTGTCATGAGCAAAGGGGAGGGCCAGAACAAATCTAATGTTTTACAAAGTAGTTCTAAGCTGTGTGCAGAATCACTATCAAAATGAATAGACAGCTGAGACCTGATTTTAATTCACTGATCATGAACTGAAATTTATTCCGATAACTCTTTTGCTAAAAAAAAAAATCATTCTTATTTTGTTCAATTCTTGTTTCCTTTCAAGCAGATGGAGCCAGAACGCTGCTTTGAGTCCAGAAACAGTTCATGCTTAAAGACAACTTATCCCATACCCCTACGTGTTGCTCTCTACATCATTTTCGGGTTTATACTCATCCTAACAGTGTCTGGAAACCTTTTGGTCACTTTCTCAGTGGCTTATTTTAAGCAGCTCCATACTCCAACAAATTACCTGATTTTCTCTCTGGCTATGTCTGACCTGCTTTTAGGGTTAATATTCATGTTTCCTGCTATGATTCAAGCTGTTGAGTCTTGTTGGTATTTTGGTGAATTCTTCTGTAAAGTCTTCATGAGTTCTACTGTCATGTTGGCAACAGCATCAATTCTCAATCTTTCCTTCATATCAGTTGACCGATACTACGCTGTTTGTCAACCTCTGCTTTACAGAAGAAAAATATTTGTGAATGTTGTTTTGATCATGATTCTGATCTGTTGGAGTATTTCAGTTCTTATAGGTTTTGGAATAGTTTTTTTGCAGTTAAATATTTTGGGTGTTGAAGAGTTTCATTATACTCATGTTGTATGTGAAGGACGATGTATTTTCTTTCAGAGTAGAGTGTCTAGTACTGTTTCCTCGGTGGCTGCTTTTTACTTTCCTGGAATAATTATGGTTGGCATTTACCTCAAGATTTTTCTTGTGGCACAGAGACAGTTTCGCAGCATACAGAACTCAGGCTGTGTGACCTCAACCAAAACATCAAACACAGGCCAGACAAAAGCTACTAAAACCCTGGCTATTGTAATGGGGGCTTTCCTGTTCTTTTGGACTCCATTTTTTATTTCAAATATCATCAATCCTTACATTAGTTACTCAACACCGCCAACATTTATTGTACCACTTGGATGGTTGGGATATTTAAATTCTGCTGTAAACCCTATGATTTATGCATTCTTCTATAGTTGGTTCAGAAAGGCTTTTAAATTATTAATCTCAGGTCACATATTTAAATCTGACATTTCACAGACAAATCTTTTCAATGAATAAACTGATGAACAGTTTAGGTTTTGTGAAGTAAACAACAGACCACCACTGGTTTAGTTGGTTGACCAGAATGCAGTGGAACCTTTTTTTGCTGGAATTTGTCGAATGATATTATCCCAGGCTCTTTTCATTTTAGCTTCTATCCTTTTTGCTTTAACATTGATGTTTGATCACATAAACATCAACATAACTGTTAAAATAATGTTGTCCTAAGCATTTGAGTTTCTCTTAACTTGTGAGTAGTATCCTTATGAATTTCACCCCATTGAACATCATCCAGTTTAATTTAAAAAAAAGAGAATGCTTTGCTCCTTTAATAAGAGAGCTACACACCAAAAAAGTGGAGTATTTTTAACCATTAACTGATTTTCCTTCAGAAACAGGAAATGTCAATAGTGCCACAACAGAAATAGGCATCCTTGAATATTTTGGTGATGTACTTCTTCACCTATATATTACTGTTGCCCTTAAACTATGCTTTTCATCTGATTAACTCCTTCTGTCCATTCTGTAGTTCAGGGGAGGATAATGAGCGGAGGTAGGTGAGTCTATAATGTGTGCTGATCCGATCTGAATCCGGTTAACGCAGGAGAAGGCAGAAGTTGAGCATAGGGTAACTGCAGGCAAAGAACAAGAATTTTACTGCAGCCCAACTTCTACACACCTGATCCCACTCCTGCAATCAAGAGCACACGCTGCAAGCTCGGATGAAGCAGAGGTCATGACATTTGTGTTGATATATTAATTCCGTTGGACTACACATAGCATTGACATAAAGGCAAATATTGTCACTTTAGCATCTGTTACTTTGTCTGTTTTATCTGCGTTGTTTTTTTTACATCATGTCTTGCCTCAGGATACTACACACCCCCCTCTAATCTGATATAGGTTAGTCTCCAGCTGTTAACAGCATTAATTATGTATCATACAGAGTGCATATGTAAAAACAGTTTTTGACCTGTAATTAAACTTATTTCAAAGCAAACTCTGGATATACATTGACACCATTTTCTCTCAAAGCTTGACAAAGTAGTCGTCAATAGTTTCTCTGTTCATATAATACTTTGAAGAATTTAAGTCTGATTTAAGAGGCATGTAGGTGCTGCATTGAACACAAATGATAGTTATGTAAAGTTCAATGTTACCTTTTATGTTTGAGCAATAAATGCTTGATACGAGAAAAAAATTAAGCCCCGTTTTGACCAAAGATCCCCAGAACTAAAAGGTTCAGGTACTCTGGTACTTGCAAATGACTTAATTGATGAACAATAGAAAAAAGATAAGTGCTGTGTTTCGTGTGTCATTAAAGAAAAGAGGACTCTAATCAAAATGTTAGAAGTACTAACAAATCACTCATCACATTTCACCAAGACACAGTTTTCAGGAAGATAATTTATATTTACCCCTGCAATGAATTTCTTAAAGTTAATATTAAAGAATTTTTTGAGATTGTGACATTTGAACATCAGAACATGTTTTTTTTTTATTATTATCATGAATTGTATTTCATTGTATTTGTAATGAAAGAAAACATACACAAGTAACTAATTATTTTATACAAACATAAATGTAGATTATTTTTGTAGAAGTCAAACCAAGTTGTTTTATCTCCATTAATAAGTGAATAACTTAAATTACACTTCAATAAAAACTCAAGTTCAAGAGATGAAAACAAACTATAAAGGTTTTAAATCCAGGTGAAAACTCTCTTCTCTTCTTTTGTTTGATTGTCTATTTATTTTTATTTTTAGTTTAGTTAATTTGTTCTTAAAGTCATACTTAGTCTAATCTAAATGATGTTTAAGATCTAACACTTTAAGTTCCATTGTTTAATAGTGAAGGGACATTTACTGCCTGCTGTATCTTTTTTTTCTGTCTGCTGGGACAGATTGTCCAACCTCCATCCCTAAAGGTCTTTTATTTAACCTCTGACTTTACTGGCTACAGAGGCAGAGCTCATATAGTCCAAGATAAACAGACCACATATGTGCTCAGATCGTGCTCTGTTGGCCACACTGTCCTGCTAACTATGGAAGGTAAGTTTAGGATTTACTTTGTGTATGTGAACTTGCAAATGCTCATATTTTTTATTTCTTCATGAAGTAGAAATTAATGACTTGAAATGTTTGTTTCTTATTAATCAGACTGTCTTTAGCAATGAGGAAGGTCAAAACAAATGACCATGATTTACAAAGTAGTTCTAAGCTGTGTGCAAAAGAAATAGACAATTGATGTCTGATTTGGATTGACTGATCATAAACCAAACTTTATTCCTCTGACTCTTTTTTCTCAACTAAATTCACTCCTATTTTGTTTTTACCATACCCATAAGTGTTTCCCTCTACATAGTTTTTGGAGTTATAATAATCCTGACAGTGTGTGGAAACCTTTTGGTCACTTTCTCAGTGGCTTATTTTAAGCAGCTCCATACTCCAACAAATGATCTGATTTTCTCTCTGGCTATGTCTGACCTGCTTTTAGGGATACTATGTTTCCTTCAATGATTCAAACTGTTGAGTCTTGTTGGTATTTTGATGACTTCTTCTGTAAAGTCTAATTGAGTTCTGTTTACATGTTGTGTACAGCATCAATTCTTAATCTGTCTTTCACATCATTCGATTGATACTCTTTGCCAACCTCTGCTTTATAGAAGAAATGATGCAAAGCTAACATTTTGGGAATGTTTTTTATCTTTACAATCCAAATGATCATGAAAATGATGTCGTGAATGTGCAATTTGAATCACAATACATCTGCTAAGTGGCCTTTTAGAAACAACTAAGACCACCACTTATTTAGTCTGTTGACCAGAATGCAGGAACTTTCTGCTGGGATTTTCCAAAGATAGTTTCACAAGCTCTGTCTTTTTTGATACTGTGAATTTTTGTATAAGCATCACCATAACTGTGTTTAAATAATTTTTTTCTAAGCTTTTGAGATTCTCTTGACTCGTGAATTAGCATTCTTCAGAATTTCAAACCATATCATTCAATTCAAGTTGGAAGAAAAGGATACTTTGCTCTGTCTATATAGGAGGGCTACACACAGTGGTGGAGCATTTGTAACTTTCAACCTTTAACTGATTTTCCCTCAGAAATGCGAAATGTCAAAACTGTCACAATAGCACAACAATATGTAACAAGATGTTGAATATGTTTTCCAACTGAAATATCTGAAACAATCAACTCGGCCGCTTGAGTAAGTCCTTGTTTCAGAAATCAACAGGGTAAGTTGATTAGTTATTTAGATGACCTTGTCACAGTCAGTGATGGAAAAACAGGGAGGAGGACCAACTTGCAGAAAACCAACATTTATTAAACAAAAGGCAAAAACTTAGTCAAAAAACAAAATCCAAAACTTCAGGCAAATAGGCCGAAGTCAGTTCAGGTGGGCAGCCCTGTGACCGACCAGCAAAGGGCAGGACCTTTTCCAAAGGCCCAGGAGCCAGTCAGACCGCCGACAAAGGAACATCAGTTGTCGGTCGGACCACAGAGGAGAAGACGTCAGGTGTTGGCCAGACCGCAGGAGACGTCCTCAGGCGTCAGCCAGACCGCAGAGGAAACGTCGTCGGGAGTAGGCCAGACCGGCAAGGGGACGTTGTCAGGTGTCGACTGGACCGGTGAGAAGACATCGTTGGGCGTCGGCCGGACCAGCGAGGAGGCGTTGTCGGGCGTCGGCCTGATTGCTGAGGAAACCTCAACTTGACGGCGACGGCACTCAGCAGGAAAGGGACTAGAAGCAGACAACACTCTGCCGAAGCTGGTGGCAGACAGCGTTCTGCAGGAACAGGGACAGGTGGCAGACGGCGCTCTGCCGGAGCTGGTGGCAGACGGTGCTCTGCTGGAACAGGGACAGGAAGCAGACAGCCCTCTGTTGGAACAGGGACAGGAAGAGGACAGCGCTCTGCTGTCTTTATAACAACAATATTATGTGATTATAACAACAAGAGACAGGGGACAACAGTATTAAGCGGACAAAAGTGGCGACCTGTGCAAAGACACAAACCCCACAGGTGCACTGTATAGGTGCAAGCAATGGAAGCAGACAAATGAACTAGTTCAAATAGAACTTATTCTACTTTACCTAAAAAGCCCCTGCTAGTTTCTAATTAGATCCACAAGCAGAAATGTGTTCAAACGAGGATCAATATTGGAGATGCTTTTGAAGAGAGGTTATGCAGAAAAGTTTACAGACCGATGCAGAGCTGGCTAAACACTGAAGCTTCAGTGTCCCTGACATGGGAACATGCATGTGCATTGATTCTTGGGAGGAGGGGCCAGGGGGGATCACAGCTCTTTATCATTTTTTAAAATTTGGTTTTAAGTAACAATTAAAACGTTGCATGTCAGAGATAAATAATTACACCTTAAATGACAATATGGACTATTTCTTTTAGACTACAAATAGGCCATAACTGTCTTTACTCTCATTTCTGTAAAGTTGCACATACAGACTGACTGGAAAGGTTTGAAAGGTCAGGTAGCTTTGTTTGTGGCATGTAATAGTTGTTAATGAAAAACCACACAACATTTTATAATTGTTAAACAGACAGGGGTTGAAATCATGTCTAATTTTTCAATTGATGTCTGGATCACTAGTCCAAGAAAAGTGAGTCCTGTCAGCCATTTGTAAAGCTTCCAGAGAAACATTAAAAAAGTGAACTTTAAAAATTTCAGCTCAGAACCCATTGTTGAAATGTGAAGGGATATTCATGCTATACTTTTTTTTCCTGTCTGCTGGGACAGATTGTCCAACCTCCATTCCTGAAGGTTTTTTATTTAACCTTGCACTGTAATGGCCACAGAGGCAGAGCTCGTGTAGTACAAGAAAAGGTGACCTCATATGTAGCATATCCTGCTAACGATGGAAGGTAAGTGTAGGATGTGAATGGATTAAATCCTGAACAAATTTTGTTCAGTTTGTAAACTTGCCATGTTTTTTCATTCTGTCATAAGACAAAATTGATGTTTGAAAATATTTGATTTTGTAATTGAGCAGCAAAAGGGGAAGGCCAAAACAAGCCTAATGTTTTACAAAACAATTCTCAGCTGTGTGCAGAATCACGTGTCAAAAAAAGATAGCTGAGACATGATTTTGATTCACTGATCATAAACCAAACTTTATTTCCATTTCTTTTTTATCTTCTCAACAAAATTCATTAATATTTGTTCAATTCTTGTTTCCTTTAAAACAGATGGAGCCAGAACGCTGCTTTGAGTCCAGAAACAGTTCATGCTTGAAGACAACTTATCCCATACCCCTACGTGTTGCTCTCTACATCATTTTCGGGGTCATAGTCATTCTAACAGTGTGTGGAAATCTTTTGGTCACTTTCTCAGTGGCTTATTTTAAGCAGCTCCATACTCCAACAAATTACCTGATTTTCTCTCTGGCTATGTCTGACCTGCTTTTAGGGATACTAGTCATGTTTCCTTCAATGATTCATGCTGTTGAGTCTTGTTGGTATTTTGGTGACTTTTTCTGCAAAGTCTTCATGAGTTTTGCTTTCACGTTTTGTACGGCATCAATTTTCAATCTTTCCTTCATATCAGTTGACCGATACTATGCTGTTTGCCAACCTCTGCTTTACAGAAGAAAAATATCTGTGAATGTTGTTTTCATCATGATTCTGATCTGTTGGAGTATTTCACTTCTTGTTGGCTTTGGAATGATCTTTTTGCAGTTAAATATTTTGGGTGTTGAAGAGTTTTATTATAACCATGTTGTATGTGAAGGAGGATGTTTTTTCTTTGAGAGTGGCATATCTAGTTCTGTTTCCTCAGTGGTTACCTTTTATTTGCCCGGAATAATAATGGTTGGTGTTTACCTTAAGATTTTTCTGGTGGCACAGAGACAGTTTCGCAGCATACAGAACGCAGGCTGTGCAAACGTCAAAACTTCAAACACAGGCCAGAAAAAAGCCACTAAAACCCTGGCTATTGTAATGGGGACTTTTTTTTCCTTTTGGATTCCATTTTTCATCTGTAAAATCACCAATCCTTTCACCAATTACTCAACACCACCAGCATTTATTATAACAGTTGGATGGTTGGGATATTTAAATTCTGCTGTAAACCCTATGATTTATGCATTCTTCTATAGTTGGTTTAGAAAGGCTTTTAAATTATTAACCTCAGGTAACATTTTTAAATCTGACATTTCCCAGACAACACTTTTCATTGAATAAACTAATGAATAGCTACATTTCTGTGGAAATGGTGTTTGTTGAACAAGCAAAATGATTATCAAATTGTTGTTGTAAATTTAAAACACAAGTTATATGCTGATTGGGATATACAGTATGTATGTATGTTTGCATGTATGCATGCATACATGTATGTATGGTATGTATTGTAAGCATGTATGTATTTTACTGCTGATTGCAAACAAATTGCCCTTAAGTAGGGAAAATAAACAACTTTGAACCTGGAAATACGCCATTTAAATCAAATAAATCTGCTAAGGGGCCAAGAACTCAGACCACTACTGATTTAGTTAGTTGAACAGAAAGCAGTGAACCGTTCTGCTGTGAGTTCTCCAAGAATATCATAACAAGCTACAGTCGGTAATTTTTGCAACTCTAATTTTAGGTGAAACACTTTTTCTCTCACATAAACATACATACATCAACATAACTGTTAAAATAAATTTGTCTTAAGGTTTTGAGTTACTCCGAACTTGTGAATTAGCATTCCTTCGAATTTCACCCCACCGGATATCATTCAGTTTAAGTTGGAAAAAAAGGTGCTTTGGTCCTTTGATAGGAGAACTACACACTTATTAGTGGAGTATATGCCTCCTTCATCCTTCCACTATTTTCCTTCAGAAAAAGGACATTTAAAAACTGTCACAACAGAACTATGGAGACATGATTTTGGTACCAGACTCATGTAAAGCAGTGTAGCTGTAGAGAATTCAATTAAAAGCCTACTTTTTGCTCAACCATCTTCCAATTTCGGTGTGAGAGGAAGACATCCTTTTCATTCAGAGTAGGTTGAAAACGTTCTTTTTCGATAGTGTTTATAGATAAGGCTGACGTAGGCCTGACATGGACCCGCACTTTGTTGCTAAAAGTTAAAACTGCCAGGGGTCCTTTTCACTCAAAACCTCCAGACAACCACAAGCCACCATTTTTTGTGTCTCTGCTTGTCCACACACTCTCACCAGTCCACAACTGTGTGACCTGGCTTTAAGAGGTTTTAACATAAAAAATCTAATTAAGTATTTAGATAGATAGATAGATAGATAGATAGATAGATAGATAGATAGATAGATAGATAGATAGATAGATAGATAGATAGATAGATAGATAGATAGATAGATAGATAGATAGATAGATAGATAGATAGATAGATAGATAGATAGATAGATAGATAGATAGATAGATAGATAGATAGATAGATAGATAGATAGATAGATAGATAGATAGATAGATAGATAGATCATCAGAAAGTTATAATGATACTGGTGCAACTCACAATTGGACCAATGACCATCCTGCTTCTGGTGTATGTATCTCCCCTCAATTCCATACCCCTACTTGTTGCCCCTAAAAAACCTTTAAACATAGTTAGCAACCTAGGTGTAACCAAAAACACTGCTCCTGTGGTCATGGGGTCCCCTCACACATCTCTCATCCGGCACAACATCCTGCTGTGTCCAGTCACCAATCCTATTAAGACATGTGAATACAGTTCATTTGTGAACCACAACATCAATCTTGACACCACACGTGTTGGGGAAAAGGCCTTAGCCCTGTGTTCTAATCAAACACCCATTAGCTAAGAGTCAACTCTTGGAAAGAAGCCAACCTTGATCAAATCCATCGCAAAGTGGGGGACCCTTCTATTCTTGCCCAGCTAGGTAATAAATCCAGAAGGTGTTTGAGAAAGTCGAGTTAGACTTCACCTCTCACAATAGTTCAGTGAAACACTTTATGGATTTTTTTTCACTTTCCTTTGTCTTCTTTCTTATTTCAAATTGTAGACTGCCAGGTCTCTGTCCACCAACCAGACTTTAAGAAGATTTGAAACTTGAAACCCACCATAATAACCATCAGTCTTTCCTTCATTAAGCTAGTTCATCCTAACTTGTTCTGGGACCAAACAGTTTTTTTGTTTTTTTTTAATTGAACCTGGAAAACCTCCCTGGAAAACCTCCCTGGAAAACCTCCCTGGAAAACCTCCCTGGAAAACCTGGAAAACATAACTGTTTAAAATACACGTATATGGTTGTAGTACTCACAAGGGGCAACATCAATAGCTCTAAATTGTATTTCATTTTGAAATTGACCAGATGCTCTCTGCATTCTGCAGTGTCTTCCAATATGGAGGGAGATATTGTAAATATTCTGAAAGGGAAACAAATGAAATGTGTCTCTTTGGACTTGAAAAGTGAAGCCGATGCAGAAGTGCCATGTCCTGCCCCATCCAATTGAGGCTGGCTCCAGGAACAGCATCAGACACATACACACAAAAGGCAAACATTTTTTGCAATGTTTACTTGATTGACAGGTGGGTGTCTGCCTCATCTCCAGCTTTTAGCCTGTTGTTACGTTGACTGAAAGTTAGATTGAGATAGCACAGATGGGCAGCGCCACTCAGGCTTCGTCCATTCGTCCATTCGTCCATCTCCTGACGAAGACCAGAGGGCGGGCTCACATTACTCCGGTTTTAGAATCACTGCATTGGCTCCCCGTGTCTTTCAGGATCGATTTTAAGGTTCTTTTAATGGTTTTTAAGTGTATTAATGGTCTTGGGCCTTCTTATCTGTCAGAATTGCTTTTACCATATGAGCCTTCGCGGTCCCTGCGCTCCTCCGGCAGAGGTCTTTTAGTCATCCCAAAAGTCAGGACACACACCCACGGCGAGGCATCCTTCAGTTTTTACGGCCCTCGCCTCTGGAACAGCCTGCCGGAGGACCTCAGGGCCGCAGAGAACGCTCATATTTTTAAGAGCAGGCTCAAGACCCACCTTTTTAGTCTAGCTTTTAAATAATATTTATTCATTTTATCTGTTATGATTTTAGCATTTTATGTTTACTTATCTCTTACCATCATTCTATTGGTTTTAGCTTTATTCAGTTTATTGTTTGGCCTCATTTTAAAAGTTTTATGTATTTTACGTCTCTTGCCAGTGTTTCCTCCGAGGGAGCCCTCTGTGTCGGGAGCGGTGGAGGGCTGTGGCTGCCTGGGCGCCGTCCTGCGGTGTCTGGGTGGAGGTCAGGGGTCCCGGCCCCGCCTCCCCTGGGCACCCTGTGATGGTGCCCCTGATGGCCGCGGCCGATCTGCCGCTCTCGATGCAGACGGCTCCTCTTTGGCGTTTACTTACCTGGTTCATCCGTACTCAGCCTTCTGTCCATATCATTGATGCTGGTGTGTGTGCATGTGTGTGTATGGGTTTAGGTCTGCGCATGTGTGTTGGAGCGTGGGGTGACTGTGAGTATGACTGTGAGTGTGATACTGTCTGTATGCGTGGGGGATGGTGGGAATGATTTTAATGTGATTTTAATGTGATGTTAACATGTAAAGCACTTTGTGCTACTTTTAAAAGTATGAAAAGCGCTTTATAAATAAAGTTTGATTTGATTTGATTTGATTAATGTTTACAGTCTTTGGCACCGTGTCAACCAGTCTTAACATTTTGTTTTAACACATAAAATGGGCCATACATTGTTAACGTGAGCTCAGCTGAAGATCGATCGATCGATAGATAGATACTTTATTGATCCCGAGGGAAATCCAAGGCATCCAGTAGCAGTATACAGACAGGCAGGACACAATACATTAGTTACAATACACACCTGCTGTCCCCCCTCCCCTCTGTATACAATAATCCCCCAAACAAGATTTAGGAGCCCCTATGTGACTAAGAGTAAACATAATTACAGGTTAAACCTGTGCAGTTAGCATTAGCATTAGACTTAAAACTTATATAGCATAATGTACATAACTTGTGAGGAGAAAAAAACATGTGCTGATTAAAAGAGACCTGTAAACAGTTAAAGAGCCTTGGAAACAAGGGCTGACCTTCTAGAAACTAGTTACATGTGTATGTACAGAGGTGTTTGAGGTAGTGCCAGAGGTGTGAGTACAGTCATTAAACAGTCAATGCAGGGATGCAGATTGGGCCATTGGCATGCTCAGCAACATAAAGGAGTAGTGATTAGCATTAAGTGTCCAAAACAATAAGGTGAAACCAGGAGTGATTAGGGTGATCATGTCAACCATTACAGATGTAGCATAACACAACAGTAGGATAAAACCAGACATGATTAGGGTGATTATCATTAAAGTGACCAGTGCTCAGTAAGGTGACTATCAATATGCATTAAAGTGTCCAACTGGAGGCTGACTGAGGTCAGCAGTGCAGATGAGGAGTGAGAAAAAAAGAAGTGAAAAATGAGTCCAGAATTCGCAGTGTGCTTCTTCCCTGCTGTAACAGTGAAGTGTTGTACAGTCTTATGGCCAGGGGGACAAAAGAGTTCTTGAGTCTGTCTGTGGAGCACGACTGTGACAGCAGTCTGTCACTGAACATGCTCCTCTGCCCGGTGAAGGTGCTGTGCAGGGGGTGGTGTGTGTTGTCCATGATGGAGAGCATTTTGTGCTCTCCATCATCTATCAGCATTTGCTCTGTACCTACCACAGAGCCAGCCCTCTTCACCAGTGAGTCCAGCTCTGTACCTACCACAGAGCCGGCCCTCCTCACCAGTCTGTCCAGGCGTACTGCATCCCTCTTCTTGCAGCTTCCTCCCCAGCACACCGCTGCGTAAAAGAGGACGCTGGACACCACAGACTGGTAGAACATCTGCAGCAGCTTTTTGCAGATGTTGAAGGACCCCAGCCTTCTCAGGAAGTACAGACGACTCTGTCCCTTCCTGCAAGTAGTGTCCATGTTAGGCAACCAGTCCAGCTTGTCATCCAGTTGCAGCCCCAGATACCCGTAGGTCCTGACCACCTCTACGTCGACCCCCCGATGGAAACAGGTTCTAGATGTGGTTTGTTCCTTCGGAAGTCCACCACCCTCTCCTTGGTCTTGGAGGTGTTTAGCTGCAGATGGTTGGCATTGCACCACGTCACAAAGTCCTCGATCAGGCTCCTGTACTCCTCCTCCTGTCCATCCCTGACACAACCAACTATCGCAGTGTCATCTGAGTATTTCTGCATGTAGCAGAGCTCAGAGTTATACTGGAAGTCAGAGGTATACAGGGTGAACAGGACAGGGGAGAGCACAGTCCCCTGTGGTGCTCTCGTGCTGCTGACCACAGTGTCAGATGTGCAGTCCTTCAGTCTGACATATTGTGGTCTCTCTGTGAGGTAGTCAGTGATCCACCTCACCAGGTGCGAGTCCACCCTCATCTCGGTCAGCTTGTCTCTCAGTAGGAGGGGATGGATGGTGTCAAAGGCGCTTGAGAAATCAAAGAACATGATTCTCATCACACTGCTCCCTTTGTCCAGATGAGAGTAAGCCCTGTGTAGAAGATCGAGGATGGCATCGTCCACGCCCACCTTTGCCTGGTTTGAAAACTGCAGGGGATCCTGTGCGTGTTGGACCTGGGGTCTGAGGTGTTGGAGCAGCAGCCGTTCAAAGGTCTTCATAATGTGGGATGTCAGAGCGATTGGTCTGAAGTCGCCTGGCTCACTGGGGTTTTTCTTCTTGGGGACCGGGGTGAGGTACAAGGTCTTCCAGAACACAGGAACCTTCCCAAGCCGCAGGCTCATGTTGAAGATGTGCTGAAGTGGCTCCCCCAGCTCAGCAGAGCAGGCCTTTATCATCCTGGGACACACCTTGTCCGGGCCTGTCCGGTGTCGAGTCTTTTCAGCTGCTTGCTCACCTGGTCTCTGGTGATGGTGGTAGGGGAGGGGGGATGGATTGTCTCCGGAAATTGTGTTTGTCCTGGTGGAGGGGTTGGGGGGAGTGAGAGGGAGGGAGGGGGTGTAGAGGGGTGCTGGGGAGACAGGCACTGGCTGCAGCGACGGGGCTGTCAAACCTGTTAAAAAACAAGTTGAGCTGGCTTGCTCTCTCAGGGTCCCCGTCTTCTGCGTTGTTGTTTTTCTTCTTGCAGCCTGTGATGGTTTTCATGCCCTCCCAGACCTCCCTCATGTTGTTCTGCTTTCCAACTTGACAAGAGTTGGAAATTATCAGCAATTAGCAAGACACCCCCAATAAAAGGAGTGGTTCTGCAGGTGGTCACCCCAGTTCTGCTGCTTTCTGGCTGATGTTTTGGTCACTTTTGAATGCTAGCGGTGCTTTCATTCTTGTGGTAGCATGAGACAGAGTCTACAACCGACACAAGTAGCTCAGGTAGTGCAGCTCATCCAGGATGGCACATCAATGTGAGCTGTGGCAGGAAGGTTTGCTGTGTCTGTCAGTGTAGTGTCCAGAGCATGGAGACGCTACCAGGAGACAGGCCAGTACATCAAGAGACGAGGAGGAGGTTGTAGGAGGGCAACAACACAGCAGCAGGACTGCTACCTCCACCTTTATGCAAGGAGGAACAGGAGTAGCACTGCCAGAGTGACCTCCAGCAGGCCACACATGTGCATGTGTCTGCTCAAACGGTCTGAAACAGACTCCATGAGGGTGGTATGAGGGCCCGACGTCCACAGGTCGAGCAAGACGTTTGGCATTTGCCAGAGAACACCAGGATTGGTAAATTCGCCACAGGTGCCCTGTGCTTTTCACAGATGAAAGCAGGTTCACATTGACACATTTGACATAGTCTGGAGATGTCGTAGAGAACATTCTGCTGCCTGCACCATCCTCCAAAATGACCCGTATGGCGGTGGGTCAGTAATGATGTGAGGTGGCATTTCTTTGGGGGACCGCACAGCCCTCCATGTGCTTGCTAGAGGTAGCCTGACTGCCATTAGGCACCAAGATGAGATCCTGAGACCCCTTGTGAGACCATGCTGGTGTGGTTGGCCCTGGGTTCCTCCTAATGCAAGACAATGCTAGACCTCATGTGGCTGGAGTGTGTCAGCAGTTCCTGCACGATGAAGGCATTGATGCTATGAAGTGGCTTGTCCATTCCCCAGACCTTAATCCAATTGAGAACATCTGGGACATCATGTCTCACTCCATCCACCAATGCCACATTGCACCACAGACAGTCCAGGAGGTGGCGGATGCTTCAGTTCAGGTCTGGGAGGAGATCTCTCAGGAGACCATCCGACAGCTCATCGGGAGCATGCCCAGGCGTTGTAGGGAGGTCATACAGGCACGTGGAGGCCACACACAATACTGAGCCTCATTTTGCCTTGTTTTAAGGACATAACATCAAAGTTGGATCTGCATATGGTTTGTTTTTACACTTTAATTTTGAGTGTTACTCCAAATTTAGACCTCCATTGGTTAATACATTTGATTTCCATTGATCATTTTTGTGTGCTTTTGTTGTCAGCACATTAAATTATGTAAAGAACTAAATATTTAATAAGAATAATTGACGTGTTCAGATCTTGGATGTGCTATCTTAGTGTTCCCTTTATTTTTTATGAGCAGTGTATGTTGTAAACACTTTTTCAAGATGTATGACATCTTGTTTTAATGTTATTTATACAACAAATAAAGGCTGCCTTGTTGAATATTACACATGTTTTGTTTTTTCATGATGTTCATTGCCAATAGACCTTTTGATTGGATAGCTGCAAAGACTTTGGGAATTGTGCTTGGCTCATTCATCTTCTGCTGGATGCCCTTTTTTCTAAATTCAATAGCAGATGCATACACTGGCTTTAGCACACCAGTTGCTGTGTTTGAAGCATTTGTTTGGTTGGGTTACTTTAATTCAACCTTAAACCCAATTATTTATGCCTTGTTTTATCCCTGGTTTAGGAAATGCTTGTACCTTATTGTAAACCTAAAAATATTTAGCCCCCATTCTTCATTCATAAAGGTACATACTCTGACACAGTTATGACTTCAAGTTTCTGTATTTTTTTGTATTTCTTTGCATAAACAGCATGTTCAGATGAAACCGTTTGCCTTGTTTGATGACACTTGAGAGACTCAATTACCCATTCATTTTTCTCTCTGCATCTCCTATGGATTATATTGCCAGTTAATGCTACATTTTAATGAGCAGGGTTTTTTTTACCATTTGTGATGGGACAGTTGTCTCATCGAAGTTAACCCAACACTGAAGAGACTAACGCTGTATATTAGATTTTTACAAAATAATTTGTCATAATTATTTAATATATCATATATATCACAATCAAATGTTTAGACACACCTAATTAATATGCATGTCATTATCTTAAATAAATTTTGACCTCTAGGCTTATGCTGAAAAGTTTTACATTTGTATCTCAAATAAACAGAAAAGAGTGAAGTTTATGCCTACGTACATGTACATTTCTCTCCCAAAACAAAACAAAATGTTATATCTTAATTGTTTTAATAACTACTATTATTCTAAAATGTGGAAAATAGTGTCTATTAGTAGGTGTGCCCTAGATACAGCTTACAGTAGCTATATTATAATAATATATTATACTGTATTATTGATAATATTGTTACTGTTGTGTGTCCAAAACTTTTCACTAGTAATGTATATAATATTATTTTACTTTCCAGTGATTTTCAAATCAGAACACCAATTTCATTAAATCCTTTGAACAAAGTTTCATGGTATATTATATAGGCATATTATTCTCCGCTTCTGCTACTTTGTGCGCTTTTCTGATGATGCTTACGTCTTATCCCCAGTTTAATTCTTCCTGTGTTCTTTTGTCACATTACTGGCTAATAAAAAAACGGTTTCCTCACTTTTACCTGCTATCCTACATGAATGTCACAGGTTTCTGGCAGAAAACAGGAAGGAGGACCCATGTGCAGAAAAAAGAGATGATTCATTTAAACGAAAAGACCAAGACAACAGACAAAAACTTGCTGTTCAAAAAACCAAAATGAGGAACAGTAAAAATTCAAATGATCTGAAGAGACAGGGTTTCGAAACACACACCAGACCGACAAACTACAATGAACTGACCCGGAAAGTAGAAAAAAAGCAGAGACTAAATAGACATGGGCTAATCAGAGACAGGTGAGACTAATGACACAGGTGAGACTAATCAGGCTGGCAGGAAACAGACAAAGAACAAAGAATACAAGACCAGAAGACTGAGGACAAGTAAAAAAAATAAAAATTCACAAGCAGGTTATGGAGGATCTGCGGCTCTCCACCTGAATGTTTTGGACACCTAACATTTATTTTATTGCATTCTGATCAGTTTTTTTGCACCAATTTGAGACTTTTCTGAAAAACAATATGATCCAATCTTTTTATTAACGTTCCTAGTGTTAGTCAGATACATGTTTAAATGAGAATGCAATCATTTTAATACTTCTGTAAACGTGGACAGAGAGCTGTAATGTTTCAGGTCGCGATCATTTTTTATGACAGACACACTTGTCTGCACACACTCTGAGCGCTGATACAGTACGGAAATAACTGTCAATTGTTTGGACGACTGCAATGAACGCACCAAGTTTCTCCGGTGGCTCCGTGCAAGACAACAGAACTCCCGTTTTAAAATGTTCCGATCTCTTATGAGTCCGAAAAACATTTGTGATGACTGAATCGAAAACAAGACCAAGGTTTTCAACTGATCTTGCTTTTCGACATTGAGATACTAATACTAATAATAATAATAATAATTGTTGTCGCCAATTTGTTATGGGTGTGTTTGGGCAGGTGAATGCGCATGGGCATTGCGTCTGCTGCCGGGTCGATTGCACACCTGGGCATAGGGGATGATTGAAGTCACAGGAAGGGAAGAAAAGGGAAGCACAGGTGAATGGTGGTGGGAATCAGGAGGAAAGCCACACAGTTTTTCAACCGTGAGCTTGTATGATTAGAAGTGTTTTGTTTTCCTGTTGATAATTTTTTGATTTACTGAGCATACACCGTCTTTTTTTGTTGGTGTTCTTTTTTATTACGTTTTCAAATAAATAATCAAAACCGGACAAACCTCTATCATTTCTTCATGAGTTGGAAATGGTTTAAATTCCCTTTAGTGGCAATTTTTTTAGTTCCCGATTGCCACTACAATAATAAATGTTATTTAAAGGCACATTTTAAACCTCTTATGGTCACCATATAAAGGAAAGACAAAAAAAAGACAAATTACAGGATTTTTGAGACCGGAAGGGAACGATCAGACTGAATATGCCAGTTTAAAAAGATGTGTTTTGAGATGAGATTTAAAAATGGGGAAAGAGCCGATGTTACGGATGTGTGGTGGGAGGGAGTTCCAGAGGTGGGGGGCAGATCGACAGAAAGCTCAGGCCCCATGGTGGACAGGTGTGAAGGTGGTACGGTGAGTTGAATGGAAGAGGATGACCTGAGAGTGCAGTTGGGTGTGTTCATGTGCAGGAGTGACACCTAATGAGGTGAACACCTTTACTGTGTGGCTCTGTGCAAGAAAGTTTGCTGGGGCAAAAACAAGCCAGTTGTCAAGGTAGTTGAAAACCAAAATGCCACTTGTCCCTGGAGGAATGGAAGCAGCATTTTGAAAATGTGCGTTAGGAAGGATTAAAGGGGAGGACTTTGTACACCCTTAAAAAAAACCTAACGACAATGGGGACATGAAATAGGGACAGTCTCACATTTCTACTGTTGTGCACCAGCTACACGCCCTTATGGCTTGAAACACGCCTTCAACTTAGGGGTCTGTGTTTCAAGCCATAGGTAGGGCAGCACCTTGAGGTACACCTGTTAAGTGTGAAGATTGATGACACACTTTAATGTGGGATAGCAGATGATACGTTGTTTTGAAAATATAAGAAATCAGTCTTTGTTAACTTTCTTTTTTTAAATTAACCAGGTCATTCATTGTTGTTATAAAAAAGAAACAAATGCAAAAATATTAGTCTATATAACAACCTCCAGAAAAGTTAAAAAATCTGTAAAAAAACAAACAAACATTGAAATTAAGCATTTAATGAATTTGCCTGTATAAGGCTCCATTAACATTTTGTGAAAATTGTTGAAACTGTTAAGGTTTCAGTTAGTTTAATTCGAAAATACAATGACTGAGGTCTTAAAAGTTGAATGTTATAAAACTATCAAAGTGAACGATCCTGGTATCTTATATAATCTACTTTATATGTCCATTCACACCTCATGGTTATTAGGATTATTTCACCGGTAAGAAGGCACAGGGAAAACATGTTTAGGTGAACTTTTTGTAGTCCATTTTATGAAAACTGTAGTTTTACCCCAGCAGACCCACGTCACTAACCTCCGCCACCGTCACATTATTATTACATCACTGAGTGGGGGTGCTGTCGGATTGTCAAAACAATGTAATTGCCTTTATGAATTCTCCTAACACCTTTCCTTAACCCTGTGACGTTTTTACGGGGTTAAGGTAGAGTGTATAGTGAAAGTCGATAGGGGGGATAATCTGAATGCACCCCAGGTTCTTATAGATGAGATGATTACTGAGTGGAGCCAGAAGTGACTATTCCGCTGAGTGCAGAAGCCATACCCCCTGCCACTCACATACCTGCAGTAGACAGAGAAAAGAAGGGGATCGGGGAGAAGGACAACAAACATTCCTACAATGGAACAAAAGCTGAATCGTCACAGAAACACTTCAACTGGTTGTACACAGGCCTTGTGATTTGCAGATAACTTGAGTAAAAAAGGATGTTGATTATCGAATAGAATTAAAAGTTAAAATGATGTTTAGTTATTTACCCTTTACAGTGTTTGAAAATGGGATAACTGTCTCGTTACATGTATTTTTAAAGTACAAGGGAAAATTAAATAAAAAATAGACCTTGTGAGTTCCATTAAAAAGAGATAAATGGTATCATCTAAACCTACTGTTTATGCAAAATAATACTGAACCATTTCAAATTTTCCAGTTCACAATGATGTAAAATGGCTTCTTAAACCATGAATAAAACCAGAAATAAATATATTTTTTACAGCAAAGCAGATCCTGAACATGAGTTTCGCCTCACTGTAATTAGATGTCTTCTCTGCTACATGACCACATTTGTCATATTCACCGGTTTGAATCCCATTCATTGGCTGAATTTTGCAGTATTCACTCCATAACTCATCTTAGCGCTCTCAGTAGCTTGGGGAAACACCAGCTCTCTACCCAGAAATGTCCCCTTGTGAAAAACAAACAAGAAACAAAACATCAAATTGCAGGAATATGGCAGTCTCTACAGACACAGTCACCACCACACATTTATGGAGACACAAAATTGATGATTCTGTGCCATGACTTTTGTGTAAGTCTATTGTGGCGAGTTGCGTGGAAGAATGACTCAAGGCTGAGCTTTGGTCTCAGTTAACACACACTGACCCATGCAGGTGCTTTTATTTAGACACGACATGAGACAACGACAACAACAACAACAACAACACACTACACTGCGAACAGCAGGATGTCATTAACAGCAATACCCCAAACACTTATGGTTTACACCAAAGTCCCGAACACCCATAATGCTTTGCAGCAACCAGTCCCCGCGATTGGCTCTACGATCACTACACTATATTTAACAACTTAGGAAAAAGCTACTGACTAACATTTACAGATGAATAGCACATTTCTAGAGTAGAACTGTTTCATTTAAGAGATACATTCATGGTTGAAGAATTTGGGCTAAATATTTTCAGTGTGATGATAAAATAGAAACATTTTTTGAAGCAGGGATAAAACAAGGCGTAAATTATTGGGTTCAAGGTTGAATTAAAGGAGCCCAAACAATACAATGTTTCAAAGACAGCAGCTGGTGTGCTAAAGCCAGTGTATGCATCTGCTACTGAATTTAAAAAATATGGCATCCAACAGAGGATGAATGCACCGAGCACTATTCCTAGAGTCTTAGCAGCTTTGTGTTCAGATTGTTTAATAGACACAATTCTTCCTCTGTCATTTGAAGAATTTTTCACATCTCCAATCTTTTGTACATGCCTTTTAGCAACTATAAATATTTTAGTATACATGCAAACCATTACAATACAAGGAAAGAAAAAGGCTATAATGCTGTCCATGATTCCCCAAAGGTGGTTAAAGAGAAGGTAACAACTTCCAAGGCAGTACATTGATTCTATGTAATCCTCCAACCCAGCAACATTTCCCTTTGAGTAAAGCAGTCCAAAACAGTAGACAGCAGCCAGTGCCCAGCTGCAACACACCATAATCCACGCCACTGGCATTGTTATCTTCATGGAATAATGCAGAGGATCACATATAGCCTCATGTCTGTCAACAGCAATGCAAATTAGATGAAAGATAGAAAGAGTGGTGAGAAACATATCAAAGCTGGAGTGCATCTGACAAAACACTTCTCCATAAAACCAGCAGCCATGAACAGTTCTGATGGCACTGAAAGGCATCACAACAACACCAACTAGTAGATCAACCAGAGCAAGAGATAAAATAAGCACATTGGTAGGATTATGCAACTGCTTAAAATGGCCTATTGACACAATGACAACAGTATTTCCTATAATGGTTATACCCATACCTAAAGCAAACAACAAGAAGAGGGCAAACTTGGTCCCCACACTGAACTGTGTCCTAACACACGAGACATTAAAGTCTGGATAACAGTAAAGCTCTGCAGAAAGGCCACCAGTCATCATATATCCCTGGACACACAAACCTCAGAGACAACCCAACACTGAGTGGGCGATGAGACAAACATGCTGAAGTCTTAATGTAACTGAAGACATGGTTGTAAAGCCTCCCACCAATCATCTGATCCACTGTGCCAACAAATCAAAAGCTTGCAAGTAACATGCATTAAAAAAGTGGTTTCACTTACCATGAATTAGACATGAGTTAGAACAAAATAATCAAAGTCATCAATGCACATAATGTCAGAGAAAAGTTCTGGGTGTTTTTACTTTACGGAAACAGTATGGCCTTGTTCTGTTGCAAGGTGTTCTGATCAAGAATGTTATCAATATTGGTCATTAAGAATTTGCTCGACCTAGAAAAATGTACTTCATTTACTGTTTTAAAATATCAAGACTGTGTCTTATTTCAACATCCTTTTATCAGATGCAATGATGTTGGACCCGATGCTGGATCAGATGCTTAGTTGGTAGAAGTGGTGAAGGTGACCATACTGAACCCGAAGGCTCACGGGCTGGGCACGACAGAGACTCATGGTTACTTGTGTCGAGAGGGAATTTTTTATAAACCTGATTCATGCTTCTTGCAGTGGGCACGGTGTAGTCAGTGCACACAGTCCCTGCGACAGTCAAGTCGTTTTATAATGACTGTGGTCACAACGGCCCTAAGAACGGAATTCAGTGGCGTAGAGCTCTCTCTCTTGAGCATGCAGCAATTTTGTGAATAGATGAAAAATTGAATAATAACGGGTCAGAAATATAGGCCCCTTAGGCGACCCAGGTAGTGTCTATGTATGGGAAACACTACTTTGATTGAGCAAGACAAAAGCGCATTTCAGTATTGTTTGTTTCGGCAAAACAGTAATGTTTCTAAACCACAATTAATCGAGTGATTGATGGTTAATTTTACCTGTAGTAGAGTAAGTCAAATGATTACAATTTGCAACCCTCGTTCTGATCAAATCAAAATACCAGTGCTTTGACATAGCCATTGGGCCTCTCTTGCAGACTCGCAAGGAACATTGGGTTGTAATTTTTCCGTAGACCTGCTGAACAGGAATCTGTTTGAATGAATCTGTGTCTGTTTGGGTAGGTTTACACATAAACCATAAACCATGTCAAGGCAAAAGCCCTGAAACCTTAAAAACCATTACATTGTGGTTAAAAATAGAAAGTCAACTTTGACCTTTAGCTAAACGAGTTGTTTGACTGATCTGTTGCACCAATGAACAACTCCGGGCAGAAGATATTGCTCTTTTGATCCAACTTTTCTGAAATATAACCATGAGGGGCTTTGCCTTAACATGGCCAATAATTTATGCCAAAACAGGCAGATTCCTGCTGAGAATGTATGTGAAAAATGACTGCAGAATGTATCTTGTGCATCTGCATGAGAGGCCCAATAGCTGTGAAATGCATTGGTATTGAATTAACTCATTGAATTATCTCTTGGAAAAAAGTTCAGGGTTATTTTGCTTGTGTAATTCACTGGAAATTAAACTTTTTAGTCTGTTTAGCGAGCATGTGTGTTACTTACAAGCTTTTGATTTGTTGGCACAGTGGATCAGATGATTGGTGGGAGGCCTTAAAACCATGTCTTCAGTTACATTAAGACTTCAGCATGTTTGTCTCATCGCCCACTCAGTGTTGGGTTGTCTCTGAGGTTTGTGTGTCCAGGGATATATGATGACTGGTGGCCTTTCTGCAGAGCTTTACTGTTATCCAGACTTTAATGTCTCGTGTGTTAGGACACAGTTCAGTGTGGGGACCAAGTTTGCCCTCTTCTTGTTGTTTGCTTTAGGTATGGGTATAACCATTATAGGAAATACTGTTGTCATTGTGTCAATAGGCCATTTTAAGCAGTTGCATAATCCTACCAATGTGCTTGTTTTTTCTCTTGCTCTGGTTGATCTACTAGTTGGTGTTGTTGTGATGCCTTTCAGTGCCATCAGAACTGTTCATGGCTGCTGGTTTTATGGAGAGGTGTTTTGTCAGCTGCACTCCAGCTTTGATATGTTTCTTACCACTCTTTCTATCTTTCATCTAATTTGCATTGCTGTTGACAGACATGAGGCTATATGTGATCCTCTGCATTATTCCATGAAGATAACAATGCCAGTGGCGTGGATTATGGTGTGTTGCAGCTGGTCACTGGCTGCTGTCTACTGTTTTGGACTGCTTTACTCAAAGGCCAATGTTGCTGGGTTGGAGGATTACATAGAATCAATGTACTGCCTTGGAAGTTGTTACCTTCTCTTTAACCACCTTTGGGGAATCATGGACAGCATTATAGCCTTTTTCTTTCCTTGTATTGTAATGGTTTGCATGTATACTAAAATATTTATAGTTGCTAAAAGGCATGTACAAAAGATTGGACATGTGAAAAATTCTTCAAATGACAGAGGAAGAATTGTGTCTATTAAACAATCTGAACACAAAGCTGCTAAGACTCTAGGAATAGTGCTCGGTGCATTCATCCTCTGTTGGATGCCATATTTTTTAAATTCAGTAGCAGATGCATACACTGGCTTTAGCACACCAGCTGCTGTCTTTGAAACATTGTATTGTTTGGGCTCCTTTAATTCAACCTTGAACCCAATAATTTACGCCTTGTTTTATCCCTGCTTCAAAAAATGTTTCTATTGTATCATCACACTGAAAATATTTAGCCCAAATTCTTCAACCATGAATGTATCTCTGAAATAACACAGCTCTACTCCGGCTAGTATGCAGTAGCTTAAAGTATGGGAACAAACTGTAAACATATACACTGTGTCCTGCAGTAAGTTTGAGTTTCCTGGGTCAATAAGCCGAGGAGGATGGTCCCAGTTTGAATTTTGTGTTAATAAGATGCAACAAACATTGATACTGACTCCACCTTTAAAGATTTATGAAATCACGTCTTGTATGTTCAAGGTCTTTGCTGTCAGTTATTTATTTACGCCTCGTTTCACAGCTCGTTTAAGAAAGGAATTCACCTCATTGTAAACCTGAAAACATTGCAGATCTGTTCTTCAACCACAAAAGAACATGCTCTTTCACAGTTATGTGCTTGTGGGTTTTCTTGTTTTTTTTTTAGCATAATGAGCAGGTTCAGATGCTACCATCTCTTTTTGTCCATGAAACTTGGAGGGTAGAATTTCAAAATCTCCCCTTCATTTTCATTTCTGCGTCTTCTCTGGATAATAGAGAACCAGTTCATACTGCATTTACCGGAGCACATATAACATGTGTTATAAGGCAGTTTTCCCATTTTTAAACATTTGTAAGACCAAATAATGAAATGACAATTTAACATTGAATTCTTTAATCAATATCTTTATTTTATTGTCCAGTTATTTGCAAATCCCATGGCCTGTGTACAACCAGTTGATTAAATAATTATATCATCTTTAAAGAAAGGTTAACAATGCATTAGGCACATTTATTGAATGTCGAATATTTGCTGATTTGTGCTCTTTCCTGGAGTTGGTATAAGTAATAATAACTTTATATGTGTCAGTGGGTTGTTGTTTTTAACCCTGATCTCAATAATTAATAGGTAATAAAAACATTTGTGAACTAAAAATGGTCTGTTATATTTTCAAAAACGCATCACCTGCTATCCAACACTGAAGTGTAATAGGCTTGGGCAGTATTTGTTTTTTCATAATACCAGACTGTCTTGCAATTTTCCTGTGGTATAAGGTATATGATTTTATTTTATTTTTTTTTTTTCATAAAGAAATAACTGCCATTGTTGTAGCGATCATATTCACTGTCCATAACCTGGTTGCCAACCTAGGTTTTGCTTTAGCTAACTTTTCTGTTTTAATAAATAAAGGTAATTTTCTTTGCCTTCACATCAATTAAGGACACCTACAACTTCAGTTTCAAATACCATGATGAAATTGCTCACTCTAACCATCGAGGTTTATTGCCAAGACAATAAGCATTGCTCCATTGTTAATAGTAAGGACTGTTGTGGTGTGACTGTGTTTCAAGCTGTGCTGAAAATTTGCTTGGATGCTTCACTTAAACACAGGTGCTCTTTCAATCAAAAGAGCACCTGACAAGGTTCATTTACGGAACAATACACCACCGTTTTTTGTAAATGCAACATTATAACCTTGTGAATAAGAAAAGCCTCTCTCCTCCAATCTGATGGAAGCCGGTTACCTTTCCAGAAGGGCCATTAGCTCTGCAGTCACAGTGGCCACAGTAACAGGGGTCTACCCATTGGAGCTGACCCCTGGTGGTGCATGCTGAGCACTACAATCCCTCACCTCAATGCATTTATATTTAAATCAGATAAACACTTATATAAGGAGTGGGACCCTGTTTTACAATAATAATGAAAGCATAACGTAGATTCTATTTAATTCAGAAGTAAACAGAAGTATTTAGAGAACTGAAATGTAAAGAGCAATAAGTCTTGCCTGTTATGATTGATTGGGGGAAGAGATCAGTAAAAGAACTTGTCAATATTTAATGAACTTCAATAAATCAATCTTTAAATCTTTCAATTCATAACAAGTGTTATCTCAAGACACTTTACAGAGCTGAGTAGGCTAAAAGACCATACTCAATGTTATGTTACAAAAAGCGAGTAAAAGACCTTATTGCTGTGTTACAAGGACCCAGCTTAATCCTTCATCGCATGGCAAGAAAAAAAATCCCTATAACTGATCTAACTCTTGTCTAATCCACTGAAAGGGAGACCTTGCATTCTTTTCAGCGAGTATGACACAATGATAACTATTACACTTTTTTAATGCATTTTACTTGCAAGCTTTTGATTTGTTGGCACAGTGGATCAGGTGATTGGTGGGAGGCCTTACAACCATGTCTTCAGTTACATTAAGACTTCAGCATGTTTGTCTCATCGCCCACTTAGTGTTGGGTTGTCTCTGAGGTTTGTGTGTCCAGGGATATATGATGACTGGTGGCCTTTCTGCAGAGCTTTACTGTTATCCAGACTTTAATGTCTCGTGTGCTAGGACACAGTTCAGTGTGGGGACCAAGTTTGCCCTCTTCTTGTTGTTTGCTTTAGGTATGGGTATAACCATTATAGGAAATACTGTTGTCATTGTGTCAATAGGCCATTTTAAGCAGTTGCATAATCCTACCAATGTGCTTATTTTATCTCTTGCTCTGGTTGATCTACTAGTTGGTGTTGTTGTGATGCCTTTCAGTGCCATCAGAACTGTTCATGGCTGCTGGTTTTATGGAGAGGTGTTTTGTCAGCTGCACTCCAGCTTTGATATGTTTCTCACCACTCTTTCTATCTTTCATCTAATTTGCATTGCTGTTGACAGACATGAGGCTATATGTGATCCTCTGCATTATTCCATGAAGATAACAATGCCAGTGGCATGGATTATGGTGTGTTGTAGCTGGGCACTGGCTGCTGTCTACTGTTTTGGACTGCTTTACTCAAAGGCCAATGTTGCTGGGTTGGAGGATTACATAGAATCAATGTACTGCCTTGGAAGTTGTTACCTTCTCTTTAACCAGTTTTGGGGAATCCTGGACAGTGTTCTCTCTTTTTTTTTTTCCTGCACTGTGATGGTTTGCCTGTACACTAAAATATTTATTGTTGCAAAAGAGCATGTACAAAAGATTGGAGACGTGAAAAATAGTTCCAATGAAAAAGGAAGAGCTGGGTTGCTCAAACAATCTGAGCACAAGGCTGCAAAGACTCTTAGCATTGTGCTCGGTGCATTCATCGTCTGTTGGATGCCATTATTCACAAACGCTTTGTTTGAAATGATCTTAGGCTTCTCCACACCAGCTGCTGTCTTTGAGGCCTTTTTCTGGTTAGGCTACTTTAATTCCACCTTAAACCCAATAATTTATGCCTTGTTTTATCCCTGCTTCAAAAAATGTTTCTATTGTATTATAACATTGAAAATATTTAGCCCGAGTTCTTCAACCATGAATGTCTCTTTTAAATGACCCAGCTATACTCTGTACGATTCACCCTTAAAGATTATTAAAAATGAAGACTTGCATGTGCAGGGTCTTCGCCTTCAGATATTTAACGTGCATGTTTATTTTGCAACTGATTCTTCACAATACTTGTCAATAAATGTGATTAACTTAATCAGCACTTTTTTCTTGTATTATTTTCACTTTATGACAGCTGCTTCACACTTTAAGAAATGTGGTTCAGTATTTGAATTGAATAATATAGCAATGATGGCTTGTTAAATACATTCTTAACTATCCTATAACAAAGCCTGTTGATCAATTTACACTTGTTACGAGGAATAAATGTAAATATTTAAAAATGAAATAATACACATCATGTTTTCTGAATACTCATCTTGTTTTTTTTCTCCACTAATCTTCAGAGGGTTTTACAATGTTGACACTGTTTTTTTTGTACATTTAAAATATCCCCAAAAATACATAGAAATTGTCAGTGTTGTTAAATTTAAGAGTGCTTTTCATTAGTTCAGTCTTCTGAAGAGTAATTGTGAGGATAACTTTTTCCCATCCACTCTACATAGTTTATTCAGTGGACTCAATGTCTTGACATCCAGGGGCATTTGAATAAAAAAATGTCAATAGAAAAAAAACATTTCGCAATGTGCATTGAAAAGCAAGATAATCATTTTTAAACAGGGAAATTAATTATGAAAGAAAAATGTATAACAACTCTTAAGATCATCTGGTAAATATGATATATTTATATATATATAGTGTGAAGTGTGTTCATATTTTTTAAAATATGGTGGAATAAAGATGTACATATACGAATTAGGATATGTACCGGTATATCTAAGTATATGCGAGCTGTTTAGGCACATGAATCTTTGCTACTTAGTTGCCATTTATACACTAATAATAAGGTATCCTTGACCAATAGGGTATCCCATGCAAAGCCAAAGTAGTCAGTTGCAGGAACATGAAATTAAAAAACATAAACCACATAAGTGACACATAAACTAATGCTACATATGCCATGCTGGGCGAACCTGAGGAAGCTACAGGCCAGATGCAATTTTTCAGTCACAATTAAGTAATTTTCAGTGTGCCAAGCTATACTTATTTTTTATAATAGGGTATTCCAATTCATATATAAAACAGATATCAACCAGTTAATGTATCTGAGATCAGACATTTATATAATCAGCTGTTGTATTCTATCTTCATTTTTGCAGTTTTTTTTGTCCTTTTCAATGTTTTAATTTCTTTTTCATGCTTTGTATAATTTCTTAAAATGCCAACTTTTTTTTAATTGTAAAACTGATAAAAATGTTGGTATTATTTTTGGTGTTTACCATTTATCACATTTTTCTTGTTAATTGTGGCAGATTTCATACCCCCTTGTTTAAAAACCATTCACAACATCAGAAATGTTGTCTCCATCTTAAAATCAGGCCCCATTGTGCCGGGCCAGACATTTTTCTTTTCCTTAAGTTTATCGCTCCTGATAGATTTCCTCATCTTCAATGCAATCTGTGTGGTAAAAAAAAAATCCAGGCTCATCACGGCATGATCACACAGAGATGGGTTGTTAGAAAAGCATCACCACTAACACCATTGTTTTTTTCTGTGGTACATCAGTTTGCTGGGCAGTCTTCTCTGCTGCCATATGACATGTTTTTCTTACATTTTTTGGGCACACACAAACGTTTCAGAAAAGATCTATTCATCAGCTAAAAATGCAGTTACAGTGCTCACTTTTGAAAAAATCATACAAAAAAGAGCTCACTGATGAGATGGAGAAATTCACAATACTCTTTCATTTTTATATCATATACCCAAAAATCTAGCTTTTTAGGCCATTTCATCAGCTCATTACAAAGAAAAAGGAGAGACCTCTGCATTTGCTTTAACCCAGTTATTTTATTTGTTTGCATTCCTAGTTCTTTTGTAAGCGACAGGGCTTGTAGGTCTCTCTGTGACGACACCCTCATTATTATAACATTTACATTTTGAATGGATATTTGGTTTGTTCATTTTTAAAATAATTTCTAAATTTTGATTCAAGGACGTAAGTGTAAAGAAAGATCCAGATCCATATAATGATACTTTCTGTTCATGCTTTCAACTACAACTTATTTCACTTTGCAAACCTTTCCTTTTTTTGCACATGCTTCTTACAATCTTTATTCAGTTAAACAAGGTGAAAAAGACAAAGCTCATAAACGACAAAACAAAAACAGGTTTGATTAAATATTTATTGTGACAAGTCTGTCCTGTAGATCAGGTAGGTAACAAGAAAGGCCCCTGCTATATAGGGCTGCTCTGGTCTTCTCCTGCCGAGGGATTTAGAGTAAAGACAACATAAACATACAAAACACAATGATTTTACATTCTTACTGTTTTAATACAGTTTGTGTTCTGTCATATACCTTTCTGCAATTAATTTCATTTCATTCATGACATTATGAAGATTAAAATGACAATAAAGTTCAGAACAACTGTTGTCTGAAACCATTTACAGGCCCTGATTTATCAAATACTCTCGAGAACAACTCAACTGTCCACTTACATCATTACATACATAAGATGATAAGGTGCCCATCCTGACCAGGGAAGACCATTTGTTTGAAAGGGGGGTTCAAGTAGTCATCTATGTTTAGGTGGAAAAATCCTCCCTTTGCAAAGGTGTTGGTCTGAGACACATCATGCTCACAACATAAATCAATCATTATTTGTATAGTAACAATTCATTGCAAGCATCATCTTTACAAACGAGCAGATGGGAAAATATGCAGAAAAGATTTCCTCCAACCTGTAACAGGCCTTCACTGTTAATCAGTTTATTCAGTGAAAAGTTTTGTCTCTGAAATGTCAGATTTAAAGATTTCACCTGGTCAATTCGAACGCTGTCTAAACTTATTGTAACAAGACCACTTGACAGAGAATTAGGGAACACATTGTACATTTTAATTGATCTGTTTGAGAATTGAACAGCAATTTCAACCTGCCACAGGCCTCCACTTTTAATCAGTTTATTCAGTGAAAAGTTTTGTCTCTGAAATGTCAGATTTAAAGATTTGACCTGAGGCCAACAACTGAAACGCCTTTCTGAACCAACTATAGAAGAATGCATAAATCATTGGATTCACAGTAGAATTGAAGTAGCCCAACCATGAAAGTACTCCAAACAAGCTCGGTTGGGGTAAGTAATTAATTAAGAGATATATAACATTACAAACAAATAATGGAGTCCAAAAGAAAAGAAAGGCACCCATTACAATAGCCAGGGTTTTAGTGGCCTTTGTCTGGCCTGTGTTTGATATTTTCACTGAGTTCACACAGCCTGCTTTGTGTATGCTTCGAAACTGTCTACGTGCCACAAGATAAATCTTAAGGTAAATACCAACCATTATTAAACTGGGCAAGTAAAAGGACAGAATGGATGAGACCATACTTGACATTTTGCTCTGAAACAAAATACATCCTCCTTCACATGCAACATGGTTATAATACAACTCTTCAACACCCAAAATATATAACTTCAGAAAAATCGTTCCAAAGCCTACAAGAACTGAAATACTCCAACAGATCAGAATCATGATCAAAACAACATTCACAGATATTTTTCTTCTATAAAGCAGAGGTTGGCAAACAGCGTAGTATCGATCGACTGATATGAAGCAAAGATGAAGAATTGAGGCTGAAGCCAATGTGACCGCAGAACTCAAACTGATTTGACAGAAGAAGTCACCAAAATACCAACAAGACTCAATAAATCGAATCATACCGGGAAACATGACAAGTATCCCTAAAAGCAGGTCAGACATAGCCAGAGAGGAAATCAGGTAATTTGTTGGAGTATGGAGCTGCTTAAAATAAGCCACTGAGAAAGTGACCAAAAGATTTCCACACACTGTTAGGATGATTATGACCCCTAAAATCACATAGAGGGCAACACGTAGGGGTATGGGATAACTTGTCTTCAGGCATGAAGCATTGCTTGACTCATAGCAGAGCTCTGGCTCCATCTGTTTGAAAGGAAATAAGGAAAGTAAAATTTAGGAATTGATTTGTGTTCTTTATTTTAGCAACAAATGTAAAAGGTTTTTAGTTGTTTTAAAGGTAATCTTATTTGTAGAAATAACTTTTAGTTTAGTGGTTTCATGAAAGCCAGATCCCCCTCTCCTTGGCTATTTTTTTAGCGTTCAACACTGCAGAAACAGCACTTCAAACAGAGATCAGAAGGTCTGGTTCCCTTCAACTTTATTGTTTCACTTGTACATAAAGATTTCATAATCTTATTAAAAAAATTATTCAATAGACAAATTAAGTAAACAAATTTGTTTAAATGAGAGGATCCACCATAAGAATCTAAAAGTAACGATATAGATTGGATAAAAAATACACAAAATGTATCTATTCATTTTTACTTTTCTTCATGTCTCTATGCAGCTGAGAGTTGCTGTACTGTTACTGAAGCTCATGTTTTCTATTAAAAGTGAGAACAAGGCATAAACCAGTCAGCATTCTTAAAACAAACTTTTGTTATCAAAAGATTTTCCTCTTTCACTTCAAATAAGACCGTCAACATGCTCTTTAAATCATATTACAGCAAATATCAGTCCCACACTTACCTTCCATACTAAGCTGGACAGTTCGGCCACAATCACTTTAGTCTAATGTGAGCTCGGTGAGCATTTTGTGTACTTATATGTTCTCTGGTACACCTGGCCAATAGACAGGTTTAACAATATGTCCTAGTGGACACAGTAAGAAGACACTGAGATGAACATCCCCTGCTGCTCATTAACTCGTATGAAGACATTTTAAAGACAAACAAAACAACTTTGTTTTTTGAAGTTCAGCTTGTAGTTTAGAAATGAGTGATGCAACACTACTAATAGTTTAAGTATTTACAGACTCAAACATTTCTTGATGCACCAAACAGATGAAACATCAGCAACCAATAGAATAAATCTTAAAATTGGTCAAAATAAATAAAGTAGGAGTGTGCTTAACTCCTCACCAAACTCACTGATGAAATGGAGAAATTCACAATACTGTTCACTTTCTTAATATTGTGGTGACCCACAAGTAAGACTGAAATAGACATTAACGAAGGGAATGTACCTTTAAAAGAGAGGTGTTATGGTTTAAGGAATTAAAAAGTCTTAATTGCGTTTCTTTCAGGTATTCAAATTTATTGGTGTTCAAACTTTAACTCGGTTGCGTATTATTAGGAGCCTTGGGCCGCGCAGGTACGAGTGTGACGTCACGTGACAGCGAATGTTAAGGTGCGAAAACAGAAAACAACAAAACGAAAACAGGAATGTGCAAGTTCTCTGACTCGTGTCTCGAAATGATTGAATTCACAGATTGGATGAAGTGAGTCGAGAACAACAACAGGGAAACCACAGCCACTCTTATGTCTGCTGACATGAGGGTGGCTATGGGCAGCACACCAACGCTGCGTGCAGAGGTTATCTGGTGTCTCAAAACACTCATTTCACTTAAACAAAGGCATTTCTGATATTTTTAAGTCAATGTTTTCGGACTTCCCCCCCATAACTGCTACTTTATTGTGGTGGGGGAGTTTGAGTACTCAAATGATCCTAGGAGCTATGTTGTCGGGGGCTTTATGCCCCCAGTAGGGTCTTCCAAGGTAAACAGGTTCTAGTTCACAGGTCAGACCAAAAGCAGTTAAAATAACCCCTATGAAGAAAACAGCTGCCTGGCATGTCACAGCCGGGGCCCCACTCTAGAGCCAAGCGGCCAAGCCGTTGCCCATGGAGCTCGGTCGGGCTCAACCCGAACAGGCGACGTGAGCCCATTCTCCTCCTGTGGGCCCACCACCCACAAAAGAAACCGTAGGGGTCAGGTGCAATGTGGGGGACAGCCGACAGCGGGGGCCTCGGCGACCCGATCCCCGGACACAACTTTTGGCTTTTAGGACATGTCACCTCAGAGCCACCATGTGTTGGAGTTCACCCGGGTGAACGAGAGGGTCGCGTCTCTACGCCTTCGGGTAGGGGACAGGTCTCTCCCTGTTGTTTCGGTCTGTGAACCGAACAGCAGTTCAGAGTACCTGGCCTTCTTGGAGTCCCTGGGAGGGGTGCTGGACAGTGTTCCGACTCGGGACTCCATCGTTCTGCTGGGGACTTCAACGCCCACATGGGCAACGACAGTGAGACTTGGAGCTGGGTGATTGGGATGAACGGCCTCCCCAATATGAACCTGAACGGTGTTCTGTTGTTGGACTTCTGTGCTAGCCACAGATTGTCCATAACAATGTCCATCAGTGCACGTGGCACCAGGACACCCTTGGCCGGAGGTCAATGATAGACTTTGTGGTTGTGTCATCTGACCTGCGGCCGTGTGTCTCAGACACTCAGGTGAAGAGAAGGGCTGAGCTGTCAACTGATCACCACCTGATGGTGAGTTGGATGCGCTAGCAGGGGAAGAAGCTGGTCAGACTCTGTAGGCCTAAACATGTAGTGAGGGTCTGCTGGGATCGCTTGGCAGAATCCTCTGTTAGCGAGGTCTTCAACTCTTTCCGCCAGGAGAGCTTCTCACAGATTCTGGGCTGGAGACATTGAATCCAAGTGGACCATATTCTCCACCTCCATTGTCGAAGTGGCTGCTCTGAGCTGTGGTCACAGGGTCTCTGGTGCGTGGCGCAATCCCCGAAGCCAGTGGTAGACACCGGAAGTAAGGGAGGCTGTCAGGCTGAAGAAATCCTATCAGGCATTGTTAGCTCATAGGACTCCTGAGGCAGCTGACGTGTACCGGCAGGCTAGGCATGCTGCAGCCCGGGCAAAAACTCGGGCCAGGGAGGAGTTTGGGGACGCCATGGAGGAGGACTTTCGGATGGCCTCGAGGAACTTTGGGCAATCCATCCGTCGCCTCAGGAGGGGGAAGCAATGCTTCACCAACACTGTTTACAGTGATGGTGGGGAGCTGCTGACCTCTACTGAGGATGTAGTTGGGCGGTGGAACCTCGGATTTGGTTTTCGTCCTGGCCGTGGAACACTGGACCAGCTCTACACTCTGCATTGGATGCTCGAGGGTTCATGGGAGTTCGCTCAACCAGTCCACATGTGCTTTGTGGATCTGGAGAAGGCATTCGATCGTGTCCCCCTTGGTGCCCTGTGGGGGGTGCTTCGAGAGTATGGGGTTCGGGTTCCTGATCGGAAAAGGGTAGATTGCCCTCTGCAGGTTGCTAAGGGGTCCTTTCCCCAGGTGGAGGAATTTAATTATCTCGGGGTATTGTTGACGAGTGGGGGGAGGATGGAGCGTGAGATCGACACACGGATCGGTGCAGCGTCAGCAGTCATGCGGTCGTTGTATCGGTCCATCGTGGTAAAGAAAGAGCGAAGCCAAAAGTCAAGGCTCTTGTTTTCCTGGTCATGACTGAAAGAACAAGATCCCAGATACAAGCAGCTGAAATGGGCTTCCTCCATAGGGTGGCTAGGTGCACCCTTAGAGATAGAGTAGAGTAGAGCCAATACTCCTCCACATCAAGGATTCAGCTGAGGTGACATGTCCTTCCGAGAGGAGGCCTCAGGGTAGGCTGAGGAAACGCTGGAGAGACTATGTCTCTTGCCTGGCCTAGGATTGCCTCAGGGTCCCACCGGAAGGGCTGGAGGAAGTGTATGGGGCGAGGGCAGTCTGGGCATTTCTGTTTCGACCGCTGCCCCGTGACCCGGCCCTGGATAAGCGGCAGAAAATGGATGGATGGATGACTGTGTTAAAATAATCTTGTCCGAAGCCATCTTAGTTTCTCTTGACTTTTTGAAAAAAGAATGCTTTGGTCCGTCAATAGCCAATAGAAGGAGGAGTGATGTTCTAAACCCTACCTGTCAAGAGTTACGTATCGGTACAATCTCTTTAATAACAATTTTTAATAAATCCACAAATAACATTTCATGATTGTTATACACATACACAGGGATTGAAATAAAGTCCAACTTGTGATTGGCTGTCTCGGCCACTCGTCCAAGTAAAAATTCCTGTCAGCCAAAAAAAAAAAAAAAAAAATTCAAAGCATAACGTTAAATAAGTTAATTTTAAACTTTCAGCTAAAAACCCATTGTTGAACTGTGTAGGGACATTTACTATCTGATGTACCTCTTTTCTGCAGGGACAGATTGTCCAACCTCCATCCCTAAAGGTCTTTTATTTAACCTCTGACTTTACAGAGGCAGAGCTCATTTAGTACAAGAAAAACTGACTTCATGTAGCAAATTGTGCTCTGCTGGCAACACTGTCCTGCTAACTATGGAAGGTAAGTGTAGGATTTATATGAATGTATTTCTTCAGTTTATGAACTTGTCAATGCTCATGTTTTATATTTCTTCATGAAGACAAAATAAATGTTTGGACAAGTTTGTTTTTGAAATTAAGCAGACTGTCATTATCATAAGGGAAGTCCTTAACTAATGTCTTACAAAGTAGTTCTAAGCTGTCTGCAGAATCATGTGTTAAAAAAAATAGACAGCTGAGAACTGATTGTGATTCACTGATGATAAGCCAAACTGTATTCCTATGACTCTTCTTCTCAACACAAATCCACTTCTATTTAGTTCAATTCTTGTGTCCTTCCAAACAGATGGAGCCAGAACGCTGCTTTGAGTCCAGAAACAGTTCATGCTTGAAGACAACTTATCCCATACCCCTATGTGTTGCCCTCTACATCATTTTAGGCGTCATAATCATCCTAACAGTGTGTGGAAACCTTTTGGTCACTTTCTCAGTGGCTTATTTTAAGCAGCTCCATACTCCAACAAATTACCTGATTTTCTCTCTGGCTATGTCTGACCTCCTTTTAGGGATAATATTCATGTTTCCGTCTATGATTCAAACTATTGAGTCTTGTTGGTATTTTGGTGACTTCTTCTGTAAAGTCTACATGAGTTTTGCTGTCACGTTGGCTACAGCATCAATTCTCAATCTTTGCCTTATATCAGTTGACCGATACTACGCTGTTTGCCAACCTCTGCTTTATAGAAGAATAATATCTGGGAATGTTGTTTTGATTATGATTCTGATCTGTTGGAGTTTTTCAATTCTTTTAGGCTTTGGAATAGTTTTTTTTCAATTAAATATTTTGGGTGTTGAAGAGTTTTACTATAACCATGTTGTATGTGAAGGAGGATGTGTTTTCTTTCAGAGTGGAGTGTCTAGCATTGTTTCTGCAGTGGTTTCCTTTTACTTACCCGGAATAATAATGGTTGGTGTTTACCTAAAGATTTTCCTAGTGGCCCAGAGACAGTTTCGCAGCATACAGAACTCAGGCTGTGGGACCTCAGTAAAAAAGTCAAACACAGGCCAAATAAAAGCCACTAAAACACTGGCTATTGTAATGGGGGCTTTCCTGTGCTTTTGGGCTCCATTTTTCATCCGTAACATCATCGATCCTTTTACTAGTTACTCAACACCGTCAGCATTTATTGTAACAATTCAATGGTTGGGATGCTTAAATTCTACTGTGAATCCTATGATTTATGCACTCTTCTATAGTTGGTTCAGAAAGGCTTTCAAATTATTAACCTCGGGTCACATCTTTAAATCTGAAATGTCACAGACAACACTTTTCAATGAATGAACTGATGAAAAAAAGTTTCTTATTTTTACAAGAAAAATGATTATGAATTTGATGATGTCAATGTGAAAATTAGAATCACAGATCTGTTAAGGGGCCTTTTGTAATCTTCTGTTGGATGCCATTATTCACCAACTTTTTCTTTGACATGATCTTAGGCTTCTCCACACCAGCTGCTGTCTTCGAGGCCTTTTTCTGGTTAGGTTACTTTAATTCCACCTTGACCCCAATTATTTGTGCCTTGTTTTATCCCTGCTTAAAACAATGTTTCTATCGTATCATAAAATTTATATTTTTTAGCCCGAGTTCTTCAACCATGAATGTCTCTTTTAAATGACCCAGCTATACTCTGTACTATTCACCCTTAAAGATTATTAAAAATGAAGACTTGCATGATCTTTGCCGTCAGATATTCAACGTGCATGTTTATTTTGCAACTGATTCCTCACAATACTTGTCAATAAATTTGATGAATTTAATCAGCACTTTTTTCTTGTATTATTTTCACTTTATGACAGCTGCTTCACACTTTAAGAAATGTGGTTCAGTCTTTGAATTGAATAATATAGCAATGATGGCTTTTTAAATACATTCTTAACTATCCTATAACAAAGCCTCTTGATCAATTTACACTTGTTACGAGGAATAAATGTAAATATTTAAAAATGAAATAATACACATCGTGTTTTCTGAATACTCATCTTATTTTTTTTCTTCACTAATCTTCAGAGGGTTTTACAATGTTGACACTGTTTTTTTTTGTACATTTAAAATATCCCCAAAAAATACATAGAAATTGTCAGTGTTGTTAAATTTAAGAGTGCTTTTCATTAGTTCAGTCTTCTGAAGAGTAATTGTGAGGATAACTTTTTCCCATCCACTCTACATAGTTTATTCAGTGGACACAATGTATTGACTTCCAGGAGCATTTGAATAAATAAAATGTGAATGGAAAAAAAACATTTAGCAATGTACGTTGAAAAGCAAGACAATAATTTAAAAAAAAGGGAAATTAATTAGTAAAGAACAAATTGTAACACCTCTCAAGATCATCTGGTAAATGTATATATATATTATAGCGTGAAGTGTGTTAATAATTTTCAAAACATGGTGGAATAAAGATGTGCATATACGAATTAGGATATGTACCGGTATATCAAGTATATGTGAGCTGTTTAGGCACATGAATCTTTGCAACTTAGTTGCCATTTATGCATGAAAACATAAACCACATAAGTGACACATAAAGTAATGCTACATATACCATGCTGGGCGAACCTGAGGAAGCTACAGGCCGGATGCATTTTTCAGTCACAATTAAGTAATTTTCAGTGTGCCAAGCTATACTTATTTTTTATAATAGGGTATTCCATTTCATATATAAAACAGATATTAACCATTAAATGTATGTGAGATCATACATTTATATAATCAGCTGTTGTATTCTATCTTCCTTTTTGCAGATTGTTTCCTCTTCAATGTCTTAATTTCTTCTTCATGCTTTGTATAATTTCTTAAAATCCAAATCATTTTTTTAATTGTGAAACTGATAAATATTTTTTGTATTGGTTTTGGTGTTTACCATTTATCAACCTTTTCTTTTTTAATTGTGGCAAATTTCATCCCCCTTTGTTAAAAAACACATACAAGTTTGAAAAGATCAACTTTTCAGCTAAAAAAGCAGTTACAATGCTCGCTTTTGAAAAACTCATACAGAAAAGAGCTCACTGATGAGATGGAGAAATTCACAATACTCTTTCATTTTTATATCATAAACCCAAAAATCTAGCTTTTTAGGCCATTTCCTCAGCTCATTACAAAGAAAAAGGGGAGACCTCTGCATTTGCTTGAACCCAGTTATTTTATTTGTTTGCATTCCTTGTTGTTTTGTAAGCGACAGGGCTTGTAGGTCTCTCTGTGACGACACCCTCATTATCATAACACTTACATTTTGAATGGATATTTGGTTTGTTCATTTTTAAAATAATTTCTAAATTTTGATTCAAGGACGTAAGTGTAAAGAAAGATCCAGATCCATATAATGATACTTTCGGTTCATGCTTTCAACTACAACTTATTTCACTTTGCAAACCTTTCCTTTTTTTGCACATGCTTCTTACAATCTTTATTCAGTTAAACAAGGTGAAAAAGACAAAGCTCATAAACGACAAAACAAAAACAGATTTGATTAAATATTTATTGTGACAAGTCTGTCCTGTAGATCAGGTAGGTAACAAGAAAGGCCCCTGCTATATAGGGCTGCTCTGGTCTTCTCCTGCCGAGGGATTTAGAGTAAAGACAACATAAACATACAAAACACAATGATTTTCACATTCTTACTGTTTAATACAGTTTGTGTTCTGTCATATACCTTTCTGCAATTAATTTTCACTTGTGACATTATGAAGATTAAAATGACAAAGTTCAGAACAACTGTTGTCTGAAACCATTTACAGGCCCTGATTTATCAAATACTCTCGAGAACAACTCAACTGTCCACTTACATCATTACATACATAAGATGATAAGGTGCCCATCCTGACCAGGGAAGACCATTTGTTTGAAAGGGGGGTTCAAGTAGTCATCTATGTTTAGGTGGAAAAATCCTCCCTTTGCAAAGGTGTTGGCCTGAGACACATCATGCTCACGACATAAATCAATCATTATTTGTATAGTAACAATTCATTGCAAGCATCATCTTTACAAACGAGCAGATGGGAAAATATGCAGAAAAGATTTCCTCCAACCTGTAACAGGCCTTCACACTTAATCAGTTTATTCAGTGAAAAGTTTTGTCTCTGAAATGTCAGATTTAAAGATTTCACCTGGTCAATTCGAACGCTGTCTAAACTTATTGTAACAAGACCACTTGACAGAGAATTAGGGAACACATTGTACATTTTAATTGATCTGTTTGAGAATTGAACAGCAATTTCAACCTGCCACAGGCCTCCACTTTTAATCAGTTTATTCAGTGAAAAGTTTTGTCTCTGAAATGTCAGATTTAAAGATTTGACCTGAGGCCAACAACTGAAACGCCTTTCTGAACCAACTATAGAAGAATGCATAAATCATTGGATTCACAGTAGAATTGAAGTAGCCCAACCATGAAAGTACTCCAAACAAGCTCGATGGGGGTAAGTAATTAATTAAGAGATATATAACATTACAAACAAATAATGGAGTCCAAAAGAAAAGAAAGGCACCCATTACAATAGCCAGGGTTTTAGTGGCTTTTGTCTGGCCTGTGTTTGATATTTTCACTGAGTTCACACAGCCTGCTTTGTGTATGCTTCGAAACTGTCTTCGTGCCACAAGGAAAATCTTAAGGTATACACTAACCATTATTAAACTGGGCAAGTAAAAGGACAGACTAGATGAGACCATACTTGATATTTTGCTCTGAAACATAGCACATCCTCCTTCACATGCAACATGGTTATAATACAAATCTTCAACACCCAAAATATTTAACTTCAGAAAAATCATTCCAAAGCCAACAAGAACTGAAATACTCCAACAGATCAGAATCATGATCAAAACAACATTCACAGATATTTTTCTTCTATAAAGCAGAGGTTGGCAAACAGCGTAGTATCGATCGACTGATATGAAGCAAAGATGAAGAATTGAGGCTGAAGCCAATGTGACAGACGAACTTAAACTGATTTTACAGAAGATTTCACCAAAATACCAACAAGACTCTATAGTTCGAATCATACCGGGAAACATGACAAGTATCCCTAAAAGCAGGTCAGACATAGCCAGAGAGGAAATCAGGTAATTTGTTGGAGTCTGGAGCTGCCTAAAATAAGCCACTGAGAAAGTGACCAAAAAGTTTCCACACACTGTTAGGATGATTATGACCCCTAAAATCACATAGAGGCCAACACGTAGGGGTATGGGATAACTTGTCTTCAGGCATGAAGCATTGCTTGACTCATAGCAGAGCTCTGGCTCCATCTGTTTAAAAGGAAATAAAGAAAGTAAAATTGAGGAATTGATTTGTGTCTTTATTTTAGCAACAAATGTAAAAAGGTTTTTAGTTGTTTTAAAGGTAATCTTATTTGTAGAAATAACTTTTAGTTTAGTGGTTTCATGAAAGCCAGATCCCCCTCTCCTTGGCTATTTTTGTAGCGTTCAACAGAGCAGAAGCAGCACTTTAACAGAGATCAGAAGGTCTGGTTCCCTTCAACTTTATTGTTTCACTTGTACTTTAACATTGTATAATCTTTTTTAAAAATGTGTATAGAGAAATTAAGTAAACAAATTTGGTAAAATTAGAAGACCATAAGAATCTAAAAGTAACAACATAGGTTGGATAAAAATTACACAAAATGTATCTTCAAGTCTCATATCTATTCATTTTTACTTTCCTTCATGTCTTGATGTAGCTAAGAGCTGCTGTACTGTTACTGAAGCTTATGTTTTCTATTAAAAGTGAGAACAAGGCATAAACCACCAGTCAGCATTCATAAAACAAACATTTGTTATCCTGTTTCACTTCAAATAAGACCGTCAACATGCTCTTTAAATCATATTACAGCAAATATCAGTCCCACACTTACCTTCCATACTAAGCTAGACAGTTCGGCCACAATCACTTTAGTCTGATATGAGCTCGGTGAGCATTTTGTGTACTTATATGTTCTCTGGTACACCTGGCCAATAGACAGGTCAAACAATCTGTCCCAGTGGACACAGTAAGAAGACACTGAGATGAACATCCCCTGCTGCTCATTAACTCCTATGAAGACATTTTAAAGACAAACAAAACAACTTTGTTTTTTCAGCTTAGTTTAGCTTCTAGTTAGATATAAGTAAAACATGTATTTAGTATGTAAGTATTTACAGACTCAAACATTTCTTGATGCACCAAACAGATGAAACATCAGCAACCAATAGAATAAATCTTAAAATTGGTCAAAATAAATAAAGTAGGAGTGTGCTTAACTCCTCACCAAACTCACTGATGAAATGGAGAAATTCACAATACTGTTCACTTTCTTAATATTGTGGTGACCCACAAGTAAGACTGAAATAGACATTCACGAAGGGAATATACCTTTAACTCTTTCCCCGCCAGAGAATTCTAGAATTGTTGCCAGCCAGCGCCAGCCTTTTTCACCATTTTCACCAATCTTTCAAGACTCACAGAATATTTTGTTCTTTGAATATGTAAATATTGAATACATCAAAAGAAAGATCAGAGCCTCTGCTTTCATATACAAAAATTTATTAGATTTATTCAAACTTCATTCAATCTTTTTTTATCAGCACTTGAATATTGGCCATTTTGATAACGTAATGATAATGTAAAATTATACATTTTCTTTGAATAGTGTAGCACTACAACATTTACAAACTATATTATACATTTTTCTTCTCTTATACACTCAGAAATACTTTGTTTTTACAAACACTTAAATATTGGTTATTTTAAATAATAAAACTTTAGTTGAACAAAAACCTGATCAAGAAGAGAGACAACTGTGTCTCCCAGGGAAGGGCCTTCTACGCAATAGGGTTTCATGTTGTAACAGTACCCTGTGTCAGGATCGCAAAGGATGTAGGATTTGAACCCATATTTGACAGGTTTTTGGGGATTGTACACCCTGAACGCTAGCCGTCCACACCACAGAAGCATACCCTCATCAATGCAAATGTTGGTGTTAGGTTGATACATTTCACTGAATTTAGATATAAGGTAATATAAGACAAGGCGGACTTTGTACAACCTGTCAGTGCTATTTGCTGGCCTTGATTCATAATCATTGGAGTGTAGAAATCTCCATAGGATTTCAAACCGGTTGCGGGATGTGACCTTGTTGAAGTAGGGGGTGGCCAAAATGTCATCTGTAGACCAGTACATTTCAAGGTCAGGCTTAGGAATGATATGATCAAGAGCAGCAGCATCATTTAGAGGTCCAGGATTCTCAGTGAAAGGAAAGTCTTTTGGCTGCCAGTTCATTTCTTTCCACATCAGATTACCTGGACCAGGATCTGCACCCCGCTGGTTTACAGGGCCTCTTGCTTGGTCACCAGGTACTTGACCTCCACCACGCCCATAAGATCCACAGGTTCGACCTCTGCCTCTTTGCTGTGTTCGACCTGTAAATAATTAGACAATTGTTTTATTCAACAGTGTGATGTGCACAAAGAGAGGAACGTTATTTTTCGGCCTCTTCATATCACATCTTACCTTTTTCACCTTGGGTAGGTCTGTATAAAGGACACCTGGGCCTTGAATCCCCGGACTCTGTGTGTAAAATGACAGTAAAATGTCATACAAATATTCATTTGGTAAATAGTTTGTGTACAAAATGAAAGATAAATTATTTATTTTTTATCTTCTCTCACAAATTAGCAGATGCTCTTGTCTTGTGGTATCTAATAATCATACAATCCAAGTAACATACAATCAAACTAAATAAAACAGGTTATCATGACTCACCTCTTGCACCTACGTGTATGTCTGGATCTTGGAGACCTGGACTCTGTGTCTGGAAATTACAATAAAAAGTACGTCAAAAATTCGTTTGGTACATAGTTTATGTACAAAACTGAGGGATGTTATTTCAACGTCACGTTATCTCATGAATTATCAGATGCATATGCTATCACGGTGAATCAAAAAATAACGTGATCATATCTTACCACTGACACGTCCTGAATCCCTCCATTCGCTGTCGCCGCTGCCGCCTTCATCCAGATCAGTTTCATGGAGGTCAAAAAATGAATTATCAGAGTCTGTATCGATAATTAACTCTAAAGCTTCCGCAGCCGAATATCTCCTTGCTGGCGCCGGCATGTTTGTACTGTTCAAGAGCTTCTATCTCATATCTATACGGCTAATGTTTACTTTTTGATGCGCGTCAAACTCACATACAGACTGATCGAACTCCGACCGCTAGAAAATAAGGACGAAGAAGATGTTGTTGTTTTTTTCTCTACTTTCCCGCGGGTGGTCTTGTTTGTTGGTTTTTGACCCCACAGTCCTGTAACTTTTTCACAGCATCCGTCAGAGCGCCCCCTATCATATTACACTGAAAACACCAATTGAAGGAAATTTCCGTCAATGGCGGGGAATGAGTTAAGTGTTATGGTTTAGAGGTTCTGGGTTAATTTAGCGGGCAGTTTTGGGCTCACTTACTGTACAGTGTGACTTACATTCAGCTGAATTATGTCACACAACAACAGTGGTGAAGAGGCTGCTGTGGTGCAGCTAATGTTGGTGCTATCTATGGTGACACCATAAAGTTACCAGAATTGCAGCACAACCCACGGTCATGGCTTTTAACACAGGGTGTCTTAAAAAGTATTAAAAGTTCATAAATCAATTGTGGGAAAATGAAGGCCCTTAAGAAGTATTAAAAAGTCTTTTTATGCATTTCTTTCAGGTATTCAATTTTATTTGTATTCAAACTTTAACTCAGTTGCGTATTATTAGGAGCCTTGGGCCGTGTAGGTACGAGTGTGAATTCACGTGACAGCGAATTTTCTGGTACGAAAATAGATAACAAAACGAAAATGCAAGGAAGACTTGGAATGTCACCTCACTGGGGGGGAAGGAGCCTGAGCCTGTGAGGGAGGTCAAAAGGTACCTGCTAGATATAGTCGTGCTCACCTCCACGCACTGCTTGGGCTCTGGAACCCAGCTCCTCGATTGGGTCTGGTCTCTTCTCTTCAGCCGTCAGGCTGGTGTGGGCTTGCTCACAGCCCAAGAACTCAGCCACCATGTGTTGGAGTTCACCCGGGTAAATGAGAGGGTCGCGTCTCTACGCCTTCGGGTAGGGGACAGGTCTCTCACTGTTGTTTCGGTCTATGAACCAAACAGCAGTTTGGAGTACCCAGCCTTCTTGGAGTCCCTGGGAGTGGTGCTGGACAGTGTTCCGACTCAGGTCTCCATCGTTCTGCTGGGGACTTCAACGCTCACGTGGGCAACGACATTGAGACTTGGAGGGGGGTGATTGGGATGAACGGCCTCCCCAATATGAACCCGAGCGGTGTTCTGTTGTTGGACTTCTGTGCTAGCCAGTTTGTCCATAACAAACACCATGTTCAAACACAGGGATGTCCATAAGTGCACGTGGCACCAGGACACCCTAGGCCAGAGGTCAATGATAGACTTTGTGGTTGTGTCATCTGACCTCCGGCCGTGTGTCTCGGACACTTGGGTGAAGAGAGGGGCTGAGCTGTCAACTGATCACCACCTGATGGTGAGTTGGATGTGCTAGCAAAGGAGGAAGCCAGTCAGACTCGGCAGGCCCAAACATAGAGTGAGGGTCTGCTGGGATCATCTGGCAGAATCCTCTGTTAGCGAGGTATTCAACTCTTACCACCGGGAGAGCTTCTCACAGTTTCTGGGGGAGGCTGGAGACATTGAGTCCAAGTGGACCATGTTCTCCACCTCCATCGTCGAAGCGGCTGCTCTGAGCTGTGGTCATAGGGTCTCTGGTGCCTGTCGTGGCGGCAATCCACGAACCTAGTGGTGGAGACCGGAAGTAAGGGAGGCTGTCAGGCTGAAGAAATCCTATCAGGCATTGTAAGCTCATTGGACTCCTGAGGCAACTGACGTGTACCGGCAGGCCAGGCGTGCTGCAGCCCGGGTTGTTGTAGAGGCAAAAACTCAGGCCTGGGAGCTGGAACTTCGGGCAATCCGTCCGTCGCCTCAGGAGGGGGAAGCAATGCTTCACCAACACTGTTTACAGTGAAGGTGGGGAGCTGCTGACCTCTACTGAGGATGTAGTTGGGCGGTGGAAGGAATACTTTAAGGATCTCCTCAATGCCACCATCATGTCTTCCATTGTGGAAGCAGAGGCTGAGTTCTCAGAGGTGGACTCGTCCATCACCCAAGCCGAAGTCAGCGAGGTGGTTGGCAAACTCCTCTGTGGCAAGGCACCGATGGTGGACAAGATTCGCCTTGAATATCTTAAGTCTCTTGATGTGCAGGGGCTGTCATGGCTGACACGTCTCTGTAACATCGCGTGGAGGTCAGGATCAGTGCCTCTGGACTGGCAGACCGGGGTGCTGGTCCCTATTTTCTAGAAGGGGGATCGGAGGGTGTGTTCCAACTACCGGGGAATCACCCTAATCAGCCTCCCTGGGAAAGTCTATTCCAGGGTACTGGAAAGGAGGATCTGGCTGTTCGTCGAACCTCGGATCCAGGAGAAACAATGTGGTTTTTGTCCTGGCCATGGAACACTGGACCAGCTCTACACTCTGCATTGGATGCTCAAGGGTTCATGGGAGTTCGATCAATCAGTCCACATGTGCTTTGTGGATCTGGAGAAGGCGTTCAACCGTGTCCCCCATCGTGCCCTGTGGGGGGGGGCTTCGAGAGTATGGGGTTCGTGTTCCTGATCGGAAAAAGGTGGCTTGCCTTCTCCAGGTTGCTGAGGAGTCCTTTCCCCAGGTGGAGGAATTGTATTATCTCTGGGTATTGTTGAGGAGTGGGGGGAGGATGGAGTGTGAGATCGACAGACGGATCGGTTCAGCGTCAGCAGTCATGCGGTCGTCGTATCGGTCCATCGTGGTGAAGAAGGAGCGAAGCCAAAAGTCGAGGCTCTTGTTTTCCTAATCGATTTTTGTTCCTACCCTCACCTATGATCATGAGCTTTAGGTATTGACTGAAAGAACAAGATCCCACATACAAGTGGCTGAAATGGGCTTCCTCTGTAGGGTGGCTAGGTGCACCCATAGAGATAGAGTAGAGAATAGCCGACACTCCTCCACATCAAGGAGTCAGCTGAGGTGACTTGGGCAGATGCCAGATTTCAGATGCCCCCATGGGCGCCTCCCAAAGTGGGTGTTCTGGGCATGTCCCTCCAAGAGGAGGCCTCAGGGTAGGCCAAGGAAATGCTGGAGAGACTATGTCTCTTGCCTGGCCTAGGATCGCCTCAGGGTCCCACCGGAAGGGCTGGAGGAAGTGTATGGGGCGAGGGCAGTCTTGTTTTGGACACTTAATGCTAATCACTGCTCCTTTATGTTGCTGAGCATGCCAATGGCCAATTTGCATCCCTGCATTGACTGTTTAATGAATGTACTCACACCTCTGGCACTACCTCAAACACCTCTGTAGATGCACATGTAACTAGTTTCTAGAAGGTCAGCACTTTGTTTCTAACACTCTTTAACTGTTTACAGGTCTCTTTTAACCAGCACATGTTTTTCTCTCCTTCACAGGTTATGTACATTATGCTATATAAGTTTCAAGTCGAATGCTAATGCTAACTGCACAGCTTTAACTTGTAATTATGTATACTCTTAGTCACATAGGGGCTGCTAAATCTTGTTTGGGGGATTATTGTATACAGAGGGGAGGGGGGACAGCAGGTATGTATTGTAACTAATGTCTTGTCTCCTGCCTGTCTGTATACTGCTAATGGATGCCTTGAATTTCCCTCGGGATCAATAAAGCATCTGTCTGTCTGTCTGTCTGTCTGTCTTGTCTCGTCTCGTCTCGTCTCGCCTCGCCTCGCCTCACTGGGCCCAGAGCCACCATATGTTGGAGTTCACCCGGGTCTCACTGTTGTTTCGGTCTGTGAACCGAACAGCAGTTCAGAGTACCTGGCCTTCTTGGAGTCCCTGGGAGGGGTGCTGGACAGTGTTCCGACTCGGGACTCCATCGTTCTGCTGTGGACTTCAATGCCCACGTGGGCAACGACAGTGTGACTTGGAGCTGGGTGATTGGCATGAATGGCCTCCCCAATATGAACCTGAACAGTGTTCTGTTGTTGGACTTCTGTGCTAGCCACAGATTGTCCAAAACAATGTCCATCAGTGCACGTGGCACCAGGACACCCTCGGCCGGAGGTCAATGATAGACTTTGTGGTTGTGTCATCTGACCTGTGGCCGTGTGTCTCAGACACTCGGGTGAAGAGAAGGGCTGAGCTGTCAACTGATCACCACCTGATGGTGAGTTGTTAGCAAGGTCTTCAACTGTTACCGCCGGGAGAGCTTCTCACACATTCTGGGGGAGGCTGGAGACATTGAATCCAAGTGGACCATTTTCTCCACCTCCATTGTCCAAGTGGCTGCTCTGAGCTGTGGTCACAGGGTCTCTGGTGTATGGCGCAATCTCCGAAGCCAGTGGTGGACACCGGAAGTAAGGGAGGCTGTCAGGCTGAAGAAATCCTATCAGGCATTGTTAGCTCATAGGACTCCTGAGGCAGCTGACGTGTACCGGCAGGCTAGGCATGCTGCAGCCCGGGCAAAAACTCGGGCCTGGGGGGAGTTTGGAGAGGCCATGGAGGAGGACTTTCGGACAGCCTCGAGGAACTTTGGGCAATCCATCCGTCGCCTCAGGAAGGGGAAGCAATGCTTCACCAACACTGTTTACAGTGATGGTGGGGAGCTGCTGACCTCTACTGAGGATGTAGTTGGGCGGTGGAACCTCGGATTTGGTTTTCGTCCTGGCCATGGAACACTGGACCAGCTCTACACCCTGCATTGGATGCTCGAGGGTTCATGGGAGTTCGCTCAACCAGTCCACATGTGCTTTGTGGATCTGGAGAAGGCATTCGATTGTGTCCCCCTTGGTGCCCTGTGGGGGGTGCTTCGAGAGAATGGGTGGTTCGGGTTCCTGATCGGAAAAAGGTGGCTTGCCTTCTCCAGGTCGCTGAGGAGTCCTTTCACCAGGTGGAGGAATTTTATTATCTCGGGGTATTGTTGATGAGTGGGGTGAGGATGGAGTGTGAGATCGACAGACGGATCGGTGCAGCGTCAGCAGTCATGCGGTCGTTGTATCGGTCCATCGTGGTGAAGAAGGAGCGAAGCCAAAAGACTAGGCTCTTATTTTCCTGATCGATTTTTGTTCCTACCCTCACCTATGGTCATGAGCTTTAGGTAATGACTGAAAGAACAAGATCGCACATACAAGTGGCTGAAATGGGCTTCCTCCGTAGCGTGGCTAGGTGCACCCTTAGAGATAGAGTAGAGAATAGCCGACACTCCTCCACATCAAGGAGTCAGCTGAGGTGACTTGGGCAGATGCCAGATTCCAGATGCCCCCATGGGCGCCTCCCAAAGTGGGTGTTCTGGGCATGTCCCTCCGACAGGAGGCCTCAGGGTAGGCCGAGGAAACGCTGGAGAGACTATGTCTCTTGCCTGGCCTAGGATTGCCTCAGGGTCCCACCTGAAGGGCTGGAGGAAGTGTATGGGGCGAGTGCAGTCTGGGCATCTCTGTTTCGACCGCTGCCCCGTGACCCGGCCCTGGATAAGCGGCAGAAAATGGATGGATGGATGACTGTGTTAAAATAATCTTGTCCGAAGCCATCTTAGTTTCTCTTGACTTTTTGAAAAAAGAATGCTTTGGTCCGTCAATAGCCAATAGAAGGAGGAGTGATGTTCTAAACCCTACCTGTCAAGAGTTACGTATCGGTACAATCTCTTTAATAACAATTTTTAATAAATCCACAAATAATATTTTATGATTGTTATACACATAGACAGGGATTGAAATGAAGTCCAACTTGTGATTGGCTGTCTAGGCCACTCCTCCAAGGAACAATGTGTCAAAAGAAATAAACAGCTGAGAACTGATTGTGATTCACTGATCATAAGCCAAACTGTATTCCTATGGCTCTTCTTCTCAACACAAATCCACTTCTATTTTGTTCAATTCTTGTGTCCTTCCAAACAGATGGAGCCAGAACGCTGCTTTGAGTCCAGAAACAGTTCATGCTTGAAGACAACTTATCCCAAACCCCCCTCTATATGATTTTAGGGGTCATAATCATCCAAACAGTGTGTGGAAACCTTTTGGTCACTTTCTCAGTGGCTTACATTAAGCAGCTCCATACTCCTGGCTATGTCTGATCTGGTCTTAGGGATAATATTCATGTTTCCGTCTATGATTCAAACTATTGAGTCTTGTTGGTATTTTGGTGACTTCTTCTGTAAAGTCTACATGAGTTTTGCTGTCACGTTGGCTACAGCATCAATTCTCAATCTTTGCCTGATATCAGTTGACCGATACTACGCTGTTTGCCAACCTCTGCTTTATAAAAGAAAGATATCTGGGAATGTTGTTTTGATCATGATTCTGATCTGTTGGAGTTTTTCAATTCTTTTAGGCTTTGGAATATTTTTTTTTCTATTAAATATTTTGGGTGTTGAAGAGTTTTACTATAACCATGTTGTATGTGAAGGAGGATGAGTTTTCTTTCAGAGTGGAGTGTCTAGCATTGTTTCTCCAGTGGTTTCTTTTTACTTACCCGGAATAGCAATGGTCGGTGTTTACCTAAAGATTTTCCTAGTGGCCCAGAGACAGTTTTGCAGCATACAGAACGCAGGCTGTGTGACCTCAGAAAAAAAGTCAAACACAGGCCAAATAAAAGCCACTAAAACACTGGCTATTGTAATGGGGGCTTTCCTGTGCTTTTGGGCTCCATTTTTCATCCGTAACATCATCGATCCTTTTACTAGTTACTCAACACCGTCAGCATTTATTGTAACAATTCAATGGTTGGGATGCTTAAATTCTACTGTGAATCCTATGATTTATGCACTCTTCTATAGTTGGTTCAGAAAGGCTTTCAAATTATTAACCTCGGGTCACATCTTTAAATCTGAAATGTCACAGACAACACTTTTCAATGAATGAACTGATGAAAAAGGTTTCTTATGTTTACAAGAAAAATGATTATGAATTTGATGTTGTCCATGTGAAAATTAGAATCACAGATCTGTTAAGGGGCCTTTTGTAATCTTCTGTTGGATGCCATTATTCACCAACTTTTTCTTTGACATGATCTTAGGCTTCTCCACACCAGCTGCTGTCTTTGAGGCCTTTTTCTGGTTAGGTTGCTTTAATTCCACCTTGACCCCAATTATTTGTGCCTTGTTTTATCCCTGCTTAAAACAATGTTTCTATTGTATCATAAAATTTATATTTTTTCGCCCGAGTTCTTCAAATATGAATGTATCTTTTAAATGACCCAGCTATACTCTGTACTATTCACCCTTAAAGATTATTAAAAATGAAGACTTGCATGATCTTTGCCGTCAGATATTTAACGTGCATGTTTATTTTAACTAACTGATTCCTCACAATACTTGTCAATAAATGTGATGAATTTAATCAGCACTTTTTTCTTGTATTATTTTCACTTTATGACAGCTGCTTCACACTTTAAGAAATGTGGTTCAGTATTTGAATTGAATAATATAGCAATGATGGCTTGTTAAATACATTCTTAACTATCCTATAACAAAGCCTCTTGATCAATTTACACTTGTTACGAGGAATAAATGTAAATATTTAAAAATGAAATAATACACATCATGTTTTCTGAATACTCATCTTGTTTTTTTTCTCCACTAATCTTCAGAGGGTTTTACAATGTTGACACTGTTTTTTTCGCACACGCAAAATATCCCCAAAAAATACATAGAAATTGTCAGTGTTGTTAAATTTAAGAGTGCTTTTCATTAGTTCAGTCTTCTGAAGAGTAATTGTGAGGATAACTTTTTCCCATCCACTCTACATAGTTTATTCAGTGGACACAATGTATTGACTTCCAGGAGCATTTGAATAAATAAAATGTGAATGGAAAAAAAACATTTAGCAATGTGTGTTGAAAAGGAAGGCAATAATTTTTAAAAAGGGAAATTAATTAGTAAACAACAACTTGTAACACCTCTAAAGATCATCTGGTAAATATATATATATATATTATAGCGTGAAGTGTGTTAATAATTTTCAAAACATGGTGGAATAAAGATGTACATACGAATTAGGATATGTACCGGTATATCAAGTATATGTGAACTGTTTAGGCACATGAATCTTTGCAACTTAGTTGCCATTTATGCATGAAAACAGAAACCACATAAGTGACACATAAACTAATGCTACATATTCCATGCTGGGCGAACCTGAGTAAGCTACAGGCCGGATGCATTTTTCAGTCACAATAAAGTAATTTTCATCGTGCCAAGCTATACTTATTTTTTATAATAAGGTATTCCCATTCATATATAAAACAGATATTAACCATTAAATGTATGTGAGATCATACATTTATATAATCAGCTGTTGTATTCTATCTTCCTTTTTGCAGTTTGTTTCCTCTTCAATGTCTTCATTTCTTTTTTCATGCTTTGTATAATTTCTTAAAATCCAAATCATTTTTTTAATTGTGAAACTGATAAATATTTTTTGTATTGGTTTTGGTGTTTACCATTTATCAACATTTTCTTTTTAATTGTGGCAAATTTCATCCCCCTTTGTTAAAAAACACAGACAAGTTTGAAAAGATCAACTTTTCATCTAAAAATGCAGTTACAGTGCTCGCTTTTGAAAAACTCATACAAAAAAGAGCTCACTGATGAGATGGAGAAATTCACAATACTCTTTCATTTTTATATCATATACCCCAAAATCTAGCTTTTTAGGCCATTTCATCAGCTCATTACAAAGAAAAAGGAGAGACCTCTGCATTTGCTTGAACCCAGTTATTTTATTTGTTTGCATTCCTAGTTGTTTTGTAAGCGACAGTGCTTGTAGGTCTCTCTGTGATGACACCCTCATTATTATAACACTTACATGTTACATGGATATTTGGTTTGTTCATTTTTAAAATGATTTCTAAATGTCCTTTTTTTGCACATGCTTCTTACAATATTTATTCAGTTAAACAAGTTGAAAAAGACAAAGCTCATAAACGACAACACAAAAACAAGTTTGATTAAATATTTATTGTGACAAGTCTGTCCTGTAGATCAGGTAGGTAACAAGAAAGGCCCCTGCTATATAGGGCTGCTCTGGTCTTCTCCTGCTGAGGGATTTTGAGTAAAGACAACATAAACATACAAAACATAATGATTGTCACATTCTTACAGTTGTAGTATTTGTTCTGTCATAAACCTTTCTGCAATAAATGTCCACGTTAGTGGCATTATAAAATGACAATAAAGTCCAGAACTACTGTTGTCTGAAACACACCATTTACAGATCCTGATGTATTAATTAAGTTGTTTCCCTTCAGGCTTTACATCTTTAGTTATGAAGCTCAGTAATCTCTACATGAACTCAACAGCTGTCCACTTACATCATTACATACATGAGACAACTATGTGCCCATCCTGACAAGTGAAGACCATTTGTCTGAAAGTTGCATTTAAGACATCCTCCATGTTAAGGTGGAAAAACTTTACAGCGTTGTTGGACTAAGACACATCATGCTCACGACTACAATCAATGATCATTTTTATAGCGCCAATTTATTACAAGCATTATCTTGAGAGGCTTTAAAAAGAGCATATGTAAGAATATGCAGGAAGGATCTCTCCTAAGACTTTGAATTTAATTGATCTGTTTGTGAAATTAACAGCAACTTCGTCCTGCAACAGGCCTCCACTTTGAATCAGTTTAGTCAGTAAAAAGTTTTGTCTCTGAAATGTCAGATTTAAAGATTTGACCTGAGGCCAACAACTGAAACGCCTTTCTGAACCAACTATAGAAGAATGCATAAATCATAGGATTCACAGTAGAATTGAAGTAGCCCAACCATATAAGGGTTCCATACAAGCTAGGTGGGGGTAAGTAACTAATAAAGGGATCAATAAAGTTTAAGACAAAAAATGGAGTCCAAAAAGAAAGAAAAGCCCCCATTACAATAGCCAGGGTTTTAGTGGCTTTTGTCTGGCGTATATTTGACTTTCTTACTGACTTCACACAGCCTACTTTGTGTATGCTGCAAAATTGTTTTTGGGCCACGAGGAAAATCTTGAGGTAAATACAAAGCATTATTAAGCTGGGCAAGAAAAGAGAAAGAATTGAAGAGATGCAACTTGACATTTTACTCTTAAACATAACACATCCTCCTTCACATGCAACATTGTTATAATACAAATCTTCAACACCCAAAATATTTAACTTCAGAAAAATTGTTCCAAAGCCGACAAGAACTGAAATACTCCAACAGATCAGAATCATGATCAAAACAACATTCACAGATATTTTTCTTCTATAAAGCAGAGGTTGGCAAACAGCATAGTATCGATCGACTGATATGAAGGAAAGATTTAGAATTGATGCTGTAACTAACGTGACATCAGAACTCAAACTGATTTTACAGAAAATTTCACCAAAATACCAACAAGACTCAATAAATCGAATCATCCCGGGAAACATGACTAGTATCCCTAAAAGCAGGTCAGACATAGCCAGAGAGAAAATCAGGTAATTTGTTGGAGTATGGAGCTGCTTAAAATAAGCCACAGAGAAAGTTACCAAAAAGTTTCCACACACTGTTAGAACAACTGTGATCCCTAAAATCACATAGAGGGCAACACGTAGGGGTATGGGATGATTTGTCTTCAGGCATGAAGCATTGCTTGACTCATAGCAAAACTCTGGCTCCATCTATTTAAAAGGATACAAGATAAGAGATACAATTTGTAAACACAAACGATTTGTGTTCAATTAAAAAAAAGCCTTTTTTATATCCGCATTTTGTTTTTAATTCTAGGAACAAAAGTAAAGGTTTACGGTTTGCTTTAAAGGTTAATATTTACTTTTCTTCATGTCAGCTGAGAGCTGCTGTACTGTTACTGAAGCTCATGTTTTCTATTAAAAGTGAGAACAAGGCATAAACCAACAGTCATCATTCTTAAAACAAACATTTGTTATCAAAAGATGTTCCTGTTTCACTTCAAATAAGACCATTAACATGCTCTTTAAATCATATTACAGCAAATATCAGTCCCACACTTACCTTCCATACTAAGCTGGACAGTTCGGCCACAATGACTTTAGTCTAATGTGAGCTCGGTGACCATTTTGTGTACTTATATGTTCTCTGGTACACCTGGCCAATAGACAGGTTCAACAATCTGTCCCAGTGGACACAGTAAGAAGACACTGAGATGAACATCCCCTGCTGCTCATTAACTCGTATGAAGACATTTTAAAGACAAACAAAACAACTTTGTTTTTTGAAGTTCAGCTTGTAGTTTAGAAATGAGTGATGCAACACTACTATTAGTTTAAGTATTTACAGACTCAAACATTTCTTGATGCACCAAACAGATGAAACATCAGCAACCAATAGAATAAATCTTAAAATTGGTCAAAATAAATAAAGTAGGAGTGTGCTTAACTCCTCACCAAACTCACTGATGAAATGGAGAAATTCACAATACTGTTCACTTTCTTAATATTGTGGTGACCCACAAGTAAGACTGAAATAGACATTAACGAAGGGAATGTACCTTTAAGAGAGAGGTGTTATGGTTTAGAGGTTCCGGGTTAATTTAGCGGGCAGTTTTGGGCTCACTTGCTGTACAGTGTGACTTACATATTGAAGTGGAGAGGAAAGTGACTTGACGCATCTCTGTCTCGTCTCCCCATTTATCTGCCTCCACAATATCATGTACCAAATCTGGCTTTTTAACGTCATTTCCCCACCCGTCTTCACCGAGGAGCAAATCAACGGCAAGAGTTCGACATCTTGAATTTCCCTCGGGATCAATAAAGTATCTATCTATCTATCTATCTATCTATCTATCTATCTATCTATCTATCTATCTATCTATCTATCTATCTATCTATCCATCTATCCATCTATCCATCCATCTATCCATCTATCCATCTATCCATCCATCCATCCATCCATCTAACTATCTATCTATCTTTCTTTCTTTCTTTGCTTAAATCCAATTATTGTATTTGGTTCCACACACAGGCACTCCCACTTCTTTTTGTTAAGCGGCCGGGCCTACAGGTCTTTGTTCGAAGACACCCTCGTTATTATAACACTTATTTCTTTGGAAATTTGGTTTGTTACATTTTAAAAGGATTTCTTAATTTCAATTCAAAGATTTCAGTAAGACTCAGATATAATGATACTTTTTGTTCAAGCTTTCATCTAAACTTCTTTCACTTTTCAAACTTTTCCTTTTTATGTGCATGCTTACAGTATTTATTCAGTTTAACACGATGAAACAGACAAAGCTCATGAACAACAAAACAAAAACAGATTACAATAAATATTTATTGTGACAAGTCTGTAACAACTCTCTGACCTGTAGTTTAGGCAGGTCATAAGAAAGGCCTCTGCCACATTAGACTGCTCTTGTCTTCCCCGTGCTGAGGGATTTCAAGCAGAGACGACAAACACATTGTATAGCTTCATTTCATTACAAGCGTCATCTCAAGATGATTTGCAAAAGAGCATATCGCTGGAAGGATTTCTCCTGTAACTTAGCTTGCACACCTGGTCCATTCAAATGCTGTCCAAACGTGTTGTAACAAGACCCCTCAACAAATAATTAGAGGACAAATTGTACATTTCAATTGATCTGTTTGTGAAATGAACAGCAACTTCAACCTGCGACAGGCCTCCACTTTGAATCAGTTTATTCAGTAAAAAGTTTTGTCTCCGACATGTCAGATTTAAAGATTTGACCTGAGGCCAACAACTGAAACGCCTTTCTGAACCAACTATAGAAGAATGCATAAATCATAGGATTCACAGTAGAATTGAAGTAGCCCAACCATATAAGGGTTCCATACAAGCTAGGTGGGGGTACATAATTAATAAATGGATTAATAAGGTTCAAGACAAAAAATGGAGTCCAAAAAGAAAGAAAAGCCCCCATTACAATAGCCAGGGTTTTAGTGGCTTTTGTCTGACCTGTATTCAAAGTTTTTACTGAGCTCACACAGCCTGCTTTGTGTATGCTGCGAAAATGTTTCTGGGCCACAAGGAAAATCTGTAGGTAAACACCAAGCATTATTATACTGGGTAAATAAAAGGAAAAAATGGACGAGACAGTACTCGACATTTTACTCTGAAACATAACACACCCTCCTTCACATGCAACATGGGTATAATAAAACTCTTCAACACCCAAAATATTTAACTTCAGAAAAATCATTCCAAAGCCGACAAGAACTGAAATACTCCAACAGATCAGAATCATGATCAAAACAACATTCACAGATATTTTTCTGCTGTAAAGCAGAGGTTGGCAAACAGCGTAGTATCGATCGACTGATATGAAACAAAGATTAAGAATTGAAGCTGTAACCAATGTGACAGAAGAACTCAAACTGATTTGACAAAATAATTCACCAAAATACCAGCAAGACTCAATAAATCGAATCATACCAGGAAACATGACTAGTATCCCTAAAAGCAGGTCAGACATAGCCAGAGAGGAAATCAAGTAATTTGTTGGAGTATGGAGCTGCTTAAAATAAGCCACTGAGAAAGTGACCAAAAGGTTTCCACACACTGTTAGAATGATTATGACCCCTAAAATCACATAGAGGGAAACACGTAGGGGTATGGGATAGATGGTTTTCAGGCATGAAGCATTGCTTGACTCATAGCAGAGCTCTGGCTCCATCTGTTTGAAAGGAAACGAGAAAAGCGTTGACAGGAATTGTTTTTATGTTCAAGAAAAAAGACTTTTATTATATTTGCATTTTGTTTCTGATTCTAGAAACAAAAGTACATATTTTCTGTTTGCTTTTGAGGTAATTATTTGCAGAAATAACGTTTACTTTCTTGGTTTAGCGAAAGGCAGATACCCCTCACCTTTGCTATTATAGTTGTTGTTAACAAAGCTGTAGAAACAGCACTTAAAACAGAAATCAGAAGGTCTGGTTCCCTTTACCTTTATCATTTATTATGTACTTTAACAATTTATATTCTTATTAAAAAGGCAATTAATAGAGAAATTGAGTAAATAAATTGACTAAGATGAAAAGACCCACCATAACAATCTGCAAGTATCGACATACAGTAGAAAATTAGACCAACTCCATCTTCAAGTCACATATATCTATTCATTTTGACTGTCCTTCATGTCTTTACGCAGCTCTTAGAATTCTGTTACTGAAACTTAATTTTTCTATTAAAAGTGAGAACAAGGTGAAAACAAACCATAAACCAACAGTCAGCATTAAAACAAACATTTGTTATCAATTTAGTCAAAATATGTTCCCGCTTCACTTCAAGTCAGACCATCAACATGCATTTAAATCATATTATAGCAAATTGCCCACCAGTCCCACACTTACCTTCCATATTAAGCTGGAGAGTATGGCTACTATGACTTTGTCTAATATGAGATCAGTAAGCATTTCGTTTACTTATATGTTCTCTGGTACACCTGGCAACTATAGACAGGTCCAACAATCTGTCCCAGTGGACACAGACAGGCGACAGTGGCTGCAGTCCTGACTGTTGTTTGGATCAGGATCCATGTACACACTGGATCTGATGGTGTCTGCCTGACTGGGGTCAAACGGTCCTGACTGCGCATGTCTGCCCCAGTAAAGTGACATGTTTCCATCAGAGCCTGCTTACAGTCTGTGATCAGAGCGCACAACGTCATAGTTGATCGGCGTGTCATTTAAAAGTTTAGTCTCCATACTCTCTCACCTGTCTCGTTTGGATCACATTTTAGTTTTATGTATTAATGCCTTTCATAGATATGGTTTCATATGACCTTTTATACAAATATTACATTGCGGTAAAACAAATCCACTTTGGAGCGATAGTTGGTGTCTTTCCCAGCGAGCTACAGTAACATCTCTGATATCAACAGATTCATTGTAAACTGTTCATTCATGTGAGCATCAAAACGGATTCTGCCACGTCTGCCTAAAAAACAACATTATTTTTCCCGTCAGCTGAGACAAACGATAATGCAGTGTTAGAATAATAAAAGTGAATTCAGAACTGAGAAGAACTAATACAGCCTTATGTCGAAAAGTGGCAGCAACTCATTCACGTTGAATGTATGTTCACAGTTGATCATTAATGTGAGTAGAATGTTAAATTCAATAATCTAACCAATATGATCATGTTTAGACCTCAAGAACATGAACTATAACAAGTTAAAAAGTTAAACAACGCTGATGGAAATGCTTCAAATGCTGAAAGGTGCGTATATTACAAAGTTTACATTATTTTTAAACTGTGAAGAAATATATCTTCCATGTTCACGGTGTAAAACAAAGCAGAGTTTTACATTTTTACGGGCCATTTGTGATGATTGTCCACAAACACAGGCTGAGATGTCGCTTCTTCTTCTGACGTTTTCAGCAGACATGACAGGTAGGACCAGTCTGCGCATGTCACAAGGGTCTTGTTCTGATTAAATGCCGATGCATGAACACGCACGGCATAATCTGATCATGTTATTTAGCGTCCATGTAAACAGTGAAATCAGAATGCCCAATTGGCATGATTTCAATCAGACTGAAGAAATTCTGCACATGTAACTGCAGCCACTGAGATGAACATCCCCTGCAGGTCATTAACTCGATACAAGATTGTTACGTGCCGTAGTGTGTGTGTGTGTGTGTGTGTGTGTGTGTGTGTGTATGTGTGTGTGTGTCTCTATCTGTGTTGCAGGTTCACATCGGAGGTGCCGCGCAGCAGGTTCCAATCAGGCAATCAGGGTGGGAGATATAAAGCAGGAGCTGGTGTGTTGCTGTGGCCTTCTTCCCTGTTTTTCTCGCCTTCCACGTTGCTGGTGTGCTGCGGTGGTTGCTGCCCGTGTCGTGCAGTCGGTCGTCCTGGGTGTTGGGATCTTCCGTTTAGTTTTCTTTAGTAGCTTGTCGTCCCTCATTTTGAGCGGATTGTTTTGTGTTAAGAGTTGTTTGTTAATGAATAAGTTTGTTTATAATCCTACCTGAGGCTTTATCTTTTCCCTCCCGGTTTGTATTATTTAGTTTATAAATTGTGTTGCTTCTGAGCGCCCTAGACAGCTCGGAACGTAACAAAGATATTTTAAAGATAAACAAAAGTTTGTTTTCTGACGTTCAGCCTCTAGTTTAAAAATGACTAGCAATGGTTTAAGTGTTTATAGACTCCAACATTTTGTCCTCAAACATATGCAACATCCACAACCAAAGGAACTAATATTAAAATTGGTAAACAAAAATAAAGTAGGAGTGTTCTGAACCCCTCACCAAAAAGAGCTCAATGATGAGATGGAGAAATGTATTACAGTGGGTACGTAAAGTATTCAGATCCCTTTACATTTTTATACTCTTTGTTTCATTGCAGCCATTTGCTAAAACCAAAAAAGTTCATTTAATTTCTCATTAATGTACACTCTGCACCTCATCTTGACAGATAAAAAAAAACAGAAATTTAGAAATGTTTGCAAATTCATTTAACAAGAAAAACTGAAATATCACATGGTCAAAAGTATGCAGACCTTTTGAAGTTTGTTTCTGATGTTACTTGTGTTTTCAGGTTCTTAGTTTGGTGTTTCTTAGTCTAGTCCTGTTTTACTTTGTAACATCTTGTTAAAGTTTTGTTTTGGGTGTCAGGTTTTACTTTGTAGTTATCCTCAGTGTCCTGGTCTTGTGTTCTTTCTTCTTTGTGTTTCCCGCCTGTTTGATTAGCCTGATTAGTCTCACCTGTGTCTGATTACCCCATGTCTATTTAGTCTCTGTGTTTGGTCAGTTCATTCTAGTTTGTCGTGTGAGTGTCCTGTCTGAGCTGTGGTTTGTTCCCTCTGCTCCCTGGATTTACTTTGTTTTTTTGTTCTGGATTTTGTTTTTCAGAAGTAAGTTTTGTTTTTGCCTTTTTCAGTTTTAACAAATTCTATTTTATTTTTTAACTGCGATTTGGTCCTCCTCCCTGTTTTCTGCCCGTACCTGTGTATCCATATAATCTTGTTCAGAAGGTGGTAGAAAGTTTTATACAGTGTATGTAAAAAAAATACCCAACAACATACAATTTAACCTAAGCCAGAATGGCTTCTACAGCTGAACTATAGTTACCCGTAATCCCTTTCCACCGACAGAAAAAAAAAAAAAATAAAAAAATATATATATATATATATATAAATATATATATATATATATATATATATATATATATATATATATAAATAATAATACCAATAAATACAGAGGGGGAAAAAAACCACGACCACTGCTGAAATTACAAGCAAAATAGGACCAAGAAAAAAATAAATAAAATAGGACTGGGGGACATCTAGTCCCTGTCTGGTTGAATATAGTTCTAAATATTCTATGAAGGGCTGACAGGTTTTGTTGAAAACATTACCAGGACCTAAAAGTGAGCGTCTAACCTGCTCAAGTTTGATGTGAGTTAGGAACTCCCTAAGCCAGCTATTGTGTGAAGGGGGCAGAACATGCTTTCATTCAAACAAGAGAAGGCACCTGGCCAGTAGAGTTGAAAGGCTAATACCTGTCGCTTTGTCATAAGGAGATTAGGCGCTGCAAGTGGGGGGCAATTACCACTTTCTTATTTCTTCTGTCACATACGTACCTTTCTCCAATACATTTCCGGTCGTGGCATTATAAAGAAACTCATGTTGTCTGACACAGACCATTTAAAAGCGCTGATTTATTAAATATACGGTTTCCCTTCAGGCGCTTTACATCTTTACTATGGAGCACTTTACTCTCTAGAACAGACCTGGGCAAACTACGGCCTGCGGGCCACACTCGGTGAACAGCGTCGCTATAAAGCTGCAAACCCAACAATGACTTTTAACAAAATGTTACAAAGCCAGAGATGAAGCCATCAGGATGAGTCATGTAATTTCTCAAAAAAAGGAAGGCGTTTTCTGACTTAGAGTTTATTAAGGAGTGCTTATGGGACTCTCTTGCACTGATATGCATCGAGAAAAACTGGCTGCAATAACAGGGCAGTCGAACCAAAACAGGTTGAGCTGGTTTGCTCTCGCAGGGTCCCCCTCTTCTGTGTTGTTGTTTTAGTTCGTATGGATGGTTTTTATGCCCTCCCAGACCTCCCTTTTGTTGTTGTTCTGCCGCCTCTGCCCTACTTTCCTTCTGTACTCCTCCTTTGCCTTTCGGGGTCAGACCTTGAGTTCCCCCTGCACACACTTCTTTGAATGCCCTTTTTGTCCTGTTAAGGATCTCCTTGACATTACTGGTAATACAGGGCTTGTTGTTTGGGAAGTAGTGCACAGTTTTTGTGGGAACCACAACGTCCATACAGAAATTCATGTAGTGAGTTGTGCAGTGTGTGAACCCCTCAATATCCTCATCGTGTGGCTCTTGCAGGGCACTCCAGTCAGTGGTCTCAAAACAGTCTCTGAGAGCCTCCTCTGCCTCAGGAGACCACTTTCTGAAGGTGTGTGTGGCTACTGGATGTCTCTGGATCTTTGTCTTGTACTGTGGTTTGAGTAGGACCAGGTTGTGGTCAGACTTCCCCAGAGGTGGTAGGTGGGTGGCAGTGTAGGCATCCTTCACATTTACATATAGGAGGTCTATTGTCCTGTTCTTCCTGGTGGGACAGCTGACAGAATGGTGAAAGTCCGGTAGTGTTGAGTCCAATGTAACATGGTGATTGTTCATATGGCCCTCTGACAAAATTTGGGTTTCTCATGGTGCCTCATGGTAAACTTTTTTTTGGGGGGGGATTGTTGTGGCCTAAAATACCTGATTATGCGGAAGCCTTTTTCAAAAAAATTGCAATGCATGTTGCAATATTTTTAAATGTTTTTTTGCAATTAAATTGCAGCAGGAAGTAAAACTAGTTACGAGTTTTTTCAAAAAATAAGACTTTGTATTATTAAACTATTCATGTACACACTTCGCTGTGATTGAGTGATGCCTATATTTCAACCTGAGCAGAGCTATTTATTTAAGTTACATGTTCCTCTGCCTCACTGAGTGACATCTCTCTCTCTCTCACACACACTCACACTCATCTAATTATATTACACATTAATGTTTTGCTTTAGGTACCGTGTCACCCAACCTTTTTTTCCCTCAAAGCCAACGTCTTTTTTCAATCAATAATTATTGGATAGCGCCATTTTATTACAAGCATTATCTCTAGATGCTTCACAAAAGAGCATTTCTCCTGTAACTTAGCTCCTCCAGAACCTGGAGTAACCTGCTTTTATCCAGGAATGTGTTACAGAGTCCTTGCTAATCCTGGCCTGCCTGGTCCATTCAAATGCTGTCAAAACGTGTTGTAACAAGACTTGTAATAGGGTATTCCCATTCAAATATAAAACAGATATTAACCATTAAATGTATGTGAGATCATAGATTTATATAATCAGCTGTTGTATTCTATCATTTTTGCAGTTTTTTTCCTCTTCAATGTCTTATTTTCTTCTTCATGCTTTGTATAATTTCTTAAAATCCAAATCATTTTTTTTAATTGTGAAACTGATAAATATTTTTGTATTGGTTTTGGTGTTTACCATTTATCAAAATGTTCTTATTGTGGCAAATTTCATCCCCCTTTGTTAAAAAACACATACAAGTTTGAAAAGATCAACTTTTCAGCTAAAAATGCAGTTACAGTGCTCGCTTTTGAAAAACTCATACAAAATGATCTCACTGATGAGATGGAGAAATTCACAATACTCTTTCATTTTTATATCATATACCCAAAAATCTAGGCCATTTCCTCAGCTCATTACAAAGAAAAAGGAGAGACCTCTGCATTTGCTTGAACCCAGTTATTTTATTTGTTTGCATTCCTAGTTGTTTTGTAAGCGACAGGGCTTGTAGGTCTCTCTGTGACGACACCCTCATTATCATAACACTTACATTTTGAATGGATATTTGGTTTGTTCATTTTTAAAATGATTTCTAAATTTTGATTCAAGGACGTAAGTGTAAAGAAAGATCCAGATCCATATAATGATACTTTCTGTTCATGCTTTCAGCTACAACTTATTTCACTTTGCAAACCTTTCCTTTTTTTTGCACATGCTTCTTACAATCTTTATTCAGTTAAACAAGGTGAAAAGGACAAAGCTCATAAACGACAAAACAAAAACAGATTTGATTAAATATTTACTGTGACAAGTCTGTCCTGTAGATCAGGTAGGTAACAAGAAAGGCCCCTGCTATATAGGGCTGCTCTGGTCTTCTCCTGCCGAGGGATTTAGAGTAAAGACAACATAAACATACAAAACACAATGATTTTCACATTCTTACTGTTTAATACAGTTTGTGTTCTGTCATATACCTTTCTGCAATTAATTTTCACTTTATGAAGTGACTTTATGACATTTTGAAGATTAAAATGACAAAGTTCAGAACAACTGTTGTCTGAAACCATTTACAGGCCCTGATTTATCAAATACTCTCGAGAACAACTCAACTGTCCACTTACATCATTACATACATAAGATGGCAAGGTGCCCATCCTGACCAGGGAAGACCATTTGTTTGAAAGGGGGGTTCAAGTAGTCATCTATGTTTAGGTGGAAAAATCCTCCCTTTGCAAAGGTGTTGGCCTGAGACACATCATGCTCACGACATAAATCAATCATTATTTGTATAGTAACAATTCATTGCAAGCATCATCTTTACAAACGAGCAGATGGGAAAATATGCAGAAAAGATTTCCTCCAACCTGTAACAGGCCTTCACTGTTAATCAGTTTATTCAGTGAAAAGTGTTGTCTCTGAAATGTCAGATTTAAAGATTTGACCTGAGGCCAACAACTGAAACGCCTTTCTGAACCAACTATAGAAAAATGCATAAATCATAGGATTCACAGTAGAATTGAAGTAGCCCAACCATATAAGGGTTCCAAACAAGCTAGGTGGGGGTGGGTTACTCATAAAGGGATCAATAAAGTTACAGACAAAGAAGGGAGTCCAAAAACAGAGAAAAGCCCCCATTATGATAGCCAGGGTTTTAGTGGCTTTTGTCTGGCCTGTGTTTGATGTTTTCACTGAGTTCTGTATGCTGCGAAACTGTGTCTGTGCCACAAGGAAAATCTTGAGGTAAACACCAAGCATTATTATTCCAGGCAAGTAAAAGGACAGAATCGACGAGACAGTGCTTGACAATTTGCTCTGAAACATAACACACCCTCCTTCACATGCAACATGGTTATAATAAAACTCTTCAACACCCCAAATATTTAACTTCAGAAAAATCATTCCAAACCCTATGACGGGAGAAATACTCCAACAGATCAGAATCATTATCAACACAACATCCACAGATATTTTACTGCTGTAAAGCAGAGGTTGGCAAACAGCATAGTATCGGTCAACTGAAATGAAGGAAAGATTAAGAATTGATGCTGTAACTAACGTGACATCAGCACTCAAACAGATTTTACAGACAAAGTCACCAAAATACCAACAAGACTCAATAGTTTGAATCATACCAGGAAACATGACTAGTATCCCTAAAAGCAGGTCAGACATAGCCAGAGAGAAAATCAGGTAATTTGTTGGAGTATGGAGCTGCTTAAAATAAGCCACTGAGAAAGTGACCAAAAGGTTTCCACACACTGTTAGAACGACTGTGATCCCTAAAATCGCATAAAGAGCAACACGTAGGTGTATGGGGTAACTTGTCTTCAGGCATGAAGCATTGCTCGACTCATAGCAGAGCTCTGGCTCCATCTGTTTGAGAAAAAAAGGAAATTCAGATATGGATATATGATACAAATAAACAAACGTCACCATAGACCATACACACCATTTTGTGTACAATTTAATTGTCTTCTACTTTGTTTTCCATGTCATACTGTTTTGTTACTAACACTGTGTTTAATCTATAACGCTCATTTCCATTTGTGTCAGAAGTAATGAAAAAGCAGTGAGGTAAAATACTATACAAGATGCTGTGATATTGCCGCTCTTTTTTTCTTGCTTTGTGGTTCTGTCTGCTTTAATTCTCTGTAATATTTTTGTAGCAGACTTTGATTGTATTATTCAAAAGTAAAAAAAAATATAACACACAAGTTACTGCCTCCCTGGCTGCTGTAGAAGGGCTCATATACTGCTGCAAATCGTCAATGTCAACAAAAGGTTACCTTTACATCTTAATTCCTTTTAGAAAATACCAAAAAGTAAACATACTTTAAAATTATTGGCAGGCATTAGGAAAACTGACCTCAAATATTGAGTAAATATTTATTGATAGAATAAGAAAAAAAAACATATTTAATATGTGTTGCTATGGCCATTGATGATAAGCAAACAAACAATTTAGAAATGTCAGCTAAACACTTAAAAAAACCCTCATTCTATTTGAATAGGCTTGCTCTTGAAATCAGTCCCACTCTTACCTTGGATAATCACCTGGACAGGATTAGCACAAGGTACAGTGACTATTGTACTTATGAGCTCACCACTATAGTCGGATGTTACATTATAAATCTAAAGGGAGTGAATTTGAACAGTCCGTCCCAGTGGACACAGCAGCAGGACTATACTGCATGAGTTGAATAACCTTTTACTGATTTATTTGTGAGACTGTTTAAAGTTAAAAAAAAGAAAGAATGATAGAAACTGATAAAACAAACAACAACAACATACAATTATTAGTATCATTTTAAATATGTGTTAAGAAATGTGTAATGTATACATGTGCATTCTCACATTTACTGTGTGGTCATGATATTGTTTTACTATAAATAAGATGGAACACACCATCCTTTTTTGGAAAAAGAAAATGTGTGGCACACTGAAAATAAACTTACTGTCACTTTATTGTGAGTGAACACATTTCACCTTCAGCTTTCTTGGGTTTGCCCAGTGTTGGTTTACTAGTAAGATTTGGATGTAGGGCGTTGTCAGTGAAAACAGACATTACACTTAAAATGCAATGCATACTTTTATATTTCAAAAATGTCCTTTCTTCTTCTGGCCTCTACTACTGCTGCAGTGAACATTTCCTGGTCTCATCTTGTTGAGATTTCATCAGCCCTCATGAAGAGGATAGAGAACTTTAGCCATGAGAAAAATAACAATAAAAACGTGTTGTTTTTTTTTTAATACGCAGCAAAGTGTCAACTGGATTTGCGCAGTATTTTCTCCTCATGATTTATTGCAATCTTTGGTGTAATAAATCATGGTGCTTATATTACTGATAAGATGATACATTTCTTGTCATGGTTTGGTTCTGTGTTTCATCTTGTTTTAGCTTTCATTCTTTCCTTAGTGTTTGTTTCCTCGTGTTGATTGTTTCCCTTGTGTGTTTGAATGTTTCATAGTCTTGTGTTTACTTTAGTCTTTAGTGTGTTTCCATGTGTCCTATTTTCTAGTTTATTTAGCTTGTGTGAATACAAGCTGTGGACCCAAACTTGTTTCAGGAATTCATTTAGTCATTTTAGTCATCAAGTTTATTCCTATTGATTCAGTGAAAAGTGTTGTCTCAGGAATGTTAAATTTGAAGATGTAACCTGAGGCTATTAATTTAAACGCCTTTCTGAACCAACTATAGAAAAATGCATAAATCATAGGATTCACTGTAGAATTGAAGTAGCCCAACCATATAAGTGTTCCACACAAGCTAGGTGGGGGTGGGTTACTCAGAAAGGGATCAATAAAGTTACAGACAAAGAAGGGAGTCCAAAAACAGAGAAAAGCCCCCATTATGATAGCCAGGGTTTTAGTGGCTTTTGTCTGGCCTGTGTTTGATGTTTTCACTGAGTTCTGCAAACAGCGTAGTATCGGTCAACTGAAAGGAAGGAAAGATTGATAATTGATGCTGTAACTAACAGCTCTTCCTGATATTTGCAGGGATGTTTGGGCGGTGGGTCAATGTGCCACGACCCTGATAATGATCATATCTTTTCAATACATGCGGATCCTTTGGAAGCGTGACACTGAACCACAAGTGTGATGTTTTGAATCATGTCTCCTGCAGTCTTCATCTGATGTATAAACATTCAATGTGAGCCATCTGAGTCTAAGTAGTCTTATTGTGTGAAGTCTTGATCATTTCCTCGACAACTACGATATGCGTGTTCAAGGAGATTTGTGAAATCATATTGTACACTTGATTTGTGCACTCAGTTTATGGTAATTATTATAATGCACACTGCAATGCATGGTTCAACGTGCAGTACCTTCGAGTGCACACATTAAAGAAGACGTATAAGTGTACATCAAAGTGAACTCAAGGTTGCCCTCTTGAGCAGTAATATTAGAAAATAGGATTTTAGGGCAAAGCACAAAATAATAATAGTAATAATGATAATAATGGCTTAGATTCATATGGTGCCTCAAAATAAAGCTAAGGATGCCTTACAGTCTTAAAAAGTAGGCAGTAAAGGGAAACAAAAAATAAAACACAAACAGAGAAAGAAATTACACAAAACAAACAAGTGAAGTAAGAAGAAGGAAGACAAAAAGAACTGGGTGCTCTATGAGGGGGGGGGGGCAGTTTTAACAGAGGTGGAAGGTCTTGTTGAATAGGTGGTCTTTGAGAAGATTGTTTAAAATGTCCAGAGATGCAGCAGTGTGGATGTCAGCAGGGACAGAGTGGGGGCTGAGGCACTGAAGGCTCTGTCACTAAAGGATCGTAGTTTGGTGTGGGGATGGAGAGCAGGCCGGTTGCTGAGGACCGCAGCGGTCAGGATGGGGTGTAGGGATGGGGGTCAGTGAGATACATCGGGGCAAGAACATAGAGACATTTGTGCTTATGGGACTCTCTTGCACTGATATGCATCGAGAAAAAATGGCTGCAATAACACGGCACTCGAACCAAAACAGGTTGAGCTGGTTTGCTCTCGCAGGGTCCCCCTCTTCTGTGTTGTTGTTTTAGTTCGTATGGATGGTTTTTATGCCCTCCCAGACCTCCCTTTTGTTGTTGTTCTGCCGCCTCTGCCCTACCTTCCTTCTGTACTCCTCCTTTGCCTTCCGGGGTCGGACCTTGAGTTCCCCCTGCACACACTTCTTTGAATGCCCTTTTCGTCCTGTTAAGGATCTCCTTGACATTGCTGCTAATACAGGGCTTGTTGTTTGGGAAGTAGTGCAAAGTTTTTGTGGGAACCACAACGTCCATACAGAAATTCATGTAGTGAGTTGTGCAGTGTGTGAACCCCTCAATATCCTCATCGTGTGGCTCTTGCAGGGCACTCCAGTCAGTGGACTCAAAACAGTCTCTGAGAGCCTCCTCTGCCTCAGGAGACCACTTTCTGAAGGTGTGTGTGGCTACTGGATGTCTCTGGATCTTTGTCTTGTACTGTGGTTTGAGTAGGACCAGGTTGTGGTCGGACTTCCCCAGAGGTGGTAGGGGGGTGGCAGTGTAGGCATCCTTCACATTTACATACAGGAGGTCTATTGTCCTGTTCTGTCTTATGGGACAGCTGACAGAATGATGAAAGTCCGGTAGTGTTGAGTCCAATGTAACATGGTGATTGTTCAAATGGCCCTCTGACAAAATTCGGGTTTCTCATGGTGCCTCTTTTAAAAATGCTTTTTTTAGTGGATTGTTGTGGCCTAAAATACCTGATTATGCGGAAGCCTTTTTCAAAAAAATTGTAATGCATGTTGCAATGTTTTTAAATGTTTTTTTGCAATTAAATTGCAGCAGGAAGCAAAAGAGTTTTTTCAAAAAATAATACTTTGTATTATTAAACTATTCATGTACACACTTCGCTGTGATTGAGTGATGCCTATATTTCAACCTGAGCAGAGCTATTTATTTAAGTTACATGTTCCTCTGCCTCACTGAGTGACATCTCTCTCTCTCTCACACACACACTCACACTCTTCATCTAATTATATTATACATTAATGTTTTGCTTTAGGTACCGTGTCACCCAACCTTTTTTTCCTCAAAGCCAACGTCTTTTTTCAATCAATAATTATTGGATAGCGCCATTTTATTACAAGCATTATCTCTAGATGCTTCACAAAAGAGCATTTCTCCTGTAACTTAGCTCCTCCAGAACCTGGAGTAACCTGCTTTTATCCAGGAATGTGTTACAGAGTCCTTGCTAATCCTGGCCTTCCTGGTCCATTCAAATGCTGTCAAAACGTGTTGTAACAAGACCCCTCAACAGATAATTAGAGGACAAATTGTACATTTTAATTGATCTGTTTGTGAAATGAACAGCAACTTCAACCTGCAACAGGCCTTCACTTTTAATCAGTTTATTCAGTGAAAAGTTTTGTCTCTGACATGTCAGATTGAAAGATTTGACCTGAGGCCAACAACTGAAACGCCTTTCTGAACCAACTATAGAAAAATGCATAAATCATAGGATTCACAGTAGAATTGAAGTAGCCCAACCATATAAGTGTTCCAAACAAGCTAGGTGGGGGTGGGTTACTCATAAAGGGATCAATAAAGTTACAGACAAAGAAGGGAGTCCAAAAACAGAGAAAAGCCCCCATTATGATAGCCAGGGTTTTAGTGGCTTTTGTCTGGCCTGTGTTTGATGTTTTCACTGAGTTCTGTATGCTGCGAAACTGTGTCTGTGCCACAAGGAAAATCTTGAGGTAAACACCAAGCATTATTATTCCAGGCAAGTAAAAGGACAGAATAGATGAGACAGTGCTTGACAATTTGCTCTGAAACAAAACACACCCTCCTTCACATGCAACATGGTTATAATAAAACTCTTCAACACCCCAAATATTTAACTTCAGAAAAATCATTCCAAACCCTATGACGGGAGAAATACTCCAACAGATCAGAATCATGATCAAAACAACATCCACAGATATTTTACTGCTGTAAAGCAGAGGTTGGCAAACAGCATAGTATCGGTCAACTGAAATGAAGGAAAGATTGATAATTGATGCTGTAACTAACGTGACATCAGAACTCATATAGATTTTACAGACAAAGTCACCAAAATACCAACAAGACTCTATAGTTTGAATCATAGACGGAAACATGACTAGTATTCCTAAAAGCAGGTCAGACATAGCCAGAGAGAAAATCAGGCAATTTGTTGGAGTATGGAGCTGCTTAAAATAAGCCACTGAGAAAGTGACCAAAAGATTTCCACACAGTGTTAGGATGATTATGACCCCTAAAATCACATAGAGGGAAACACGTAGGGGTATGGGATAACTTGTCTTCAGGCATGAAGCATTGCTCGACTCATAGCAGAGCTCTGGCTCCATCTGTTTGGATGGAAATGAGAAAAGAAACATTCAGAAATGGATTTATGTTTAATACAAAGCCTTTTTTTACATCCTCATTGTGTTCTTTATATTAGGAACAAAAGTAAAGATTTTCTGTTTGCTTTTAAGGTAATCTTATTTGCAGAAATCACTTTTAGTTTTTTTTTTTTCGTGAACGGCAGATCCTCCTCTCCTTGGCTAATGTAGTCACATTCAACTCTGCTGCAAAAACAGCACCTAAAACAGAAATCAGAAAGTCTGGTTCCATTCACCTCAGATGTCCATTGATATTTTATGCTCCTCTTAAAAAGGCAATTGATACAGAAATTCAATTAAGCATAATAAATCCTAAAGATGGGATAAACATAAGACAAAATCCAAGCCAAGCCTTTGATGTCATTCATTTTGACTTTCCTTTTTGTCTCTATGGAGCTAAGATCAGTTTAGTCAAAATATGTTCCTTTATCACTTCAAAAAGGACCATCAACATGCTGTTTAAATTAAATTATAACACCAGTTATCACCGGTCCCACACTTACCTTCCATACTAAGCTGGATGGTATGGCAACTCACACTTTGTCTCATATGAGATCAGATTCAGCATATTTACTTACATGTTCTCTGGTGTGCCTGGCCCCTTTAGGCAGGTCCAACAATCTGTCCCAGTGGACACAATAATAAGACACTATGAGCTGAACATCCTGTGCGGGGTCATTTAATTGTAGGAAGAGCTCTAAAAGTAAAAAAAGAAAGTTGTTTTCAAGTTCACCCTATAGTTTAAAGGTGCCAAAAAGACTGTCATTGAATTTATGTAATTACTTAGTTAATGTGTCACGTTAATTTACTGTTGACAGCTTGAAGAGAGTCAACAGCTCTTCCTGATATTTGCAGGGATGTTTGGGAGGTGGGTCAATGTGCCACGACCCTGATAATGATCATATCTTTTCAATACATGCGGATCCTTTGGAAGCGTGACACTGAACCACAAGTGTGATGTTTTGAATCATGTCTCCTGCAGTCTTCATCTGATGTATAAACATTCAATGTGAGCCATCTGAGTCTAAGTAGTCTTATTGTGTGAAGTCTTGATCATTTCCTCGACAACTACGATATGCGTGTTCAAGGAGATTTGTGAAATCATATTGTACACTTGATTTGTGCACTCAGTTTATGGTAATTATTATAATGCACACACATGCATGGTTCAACGTGCAGTACCTTCGAGTGCACACATTAAAGAAGACGTATAAGTGTACATCAAAGTGAACTCAAGGTTGCCCTCTTGAGCAGTAATATTAGAAAATAGGATTTTAGGGCAAAGCACAAAATAATAATAGTAATAATGATAATAATGGCTTAGATTCATATGGTGCCTCAAAATAAAGCTAAGGATGCCTTACAGTCTTAAAAAGTAGGCAGTAAAGGGAAACAAAAAATAAAACACAAACAGAGAAAGAAATTACACAAAACAAACAAGTGAAGTAAGAAGAAGGAAGACAAAAAGAACTGGGTGCTCTATGAGGGGGGGGGGGGGGGGGGGGCAGTTTTAAAAGAGGTGGAAGGTCTTGTTGAACAGGTGGTCTTTGAGAAGATTGTCTCAAATGTCCAGAGATGCAGCAGTGTGGATGTCAGCAGGGACAGAGTGGGGGCTGAGGCACTGAAGGCTCTGTCACTAAAGGATCGTAGTTTGGTGTGGGGATGGACAGCAGGCCGGTTGCTGAGGACCGCAGCGGTCAGGATGGGGTGTAGGGATGGAGGTCAGTGAGATACATCGGGGCAAGAACATAGAGACATTTGTGCTTATGGGACTCTCTTGCACTGATATGCATCGAGAAAAACTGGCTGCAATAACACGGCACTCGAACCAAAACAGGTTGAGCTGGTTTGCTCTCGCAGGGTCCCCCTCTTCTGTGTTGTTGTTTTAGTTCGTATGGATGGTTTTTATGCCCTCCCAGACCTCCCTTTTGTTGTTGTTCTGCCGCCTCTGCCCTACCTTCCTTCTGTACTCCTCCTTTGCCTTCCGGGGTCGGACCTTGAGTTCCCCCTGCACACACTTCTTTGAATGCCCTTTTCGTCCTGTTAAGGATCTCCTTGACATTGCTGCTAATACAGGGCTTGTTGTTTGGGAAGTAGTGCAAAGTTTTTGTGGGAACCACAACGTCCATACAGAAATTCATGTAGTGAGTTGTGCAGTGTGTGAACCCCTCAATATCCTCATCGTGTGGCTCTTGCAGGGCACTCCAGTCAGTGGACTCAAAACAGTCTCTGAGAGCCTCCTCTGCCTCAGGAGACCACTTTCTGAAGGTGTGTGTGGCTACTGGATGTCTCTGGATCTTTGTCTTGTACTGTGGTTTGAGTAGGACCAGGTTGTGGTCGGACTTCCCCAGAGGTGGTAGGGGGGTGGCAGTGTAGGCATCCTTCACATTTACATACAAGAGGTCTATTGTCCTGTTCTTCCTGGTGGGACAGCTGACAGAATGATGAAAGTCCGGTAGTGTTGAGTCCAATGTAACATGGTGATTGTTCAAATGGCCCTCTAACAAAATTCGGGTTTCTCATGGTGCCTCTTTTAAAAATGCTTTTTTTAGGGGATTGTTGTGGCCTAAAATACCTGATTATGTGGAGGCCTTTCAAAAAAATTGTAATGCATGTTGCAATGTTTTTAAATGTTTTTTTGCAATTAAATTGCAGCAGGAAGCAAAAGAGTTTTTTCAAAAAATAATACTTTGTATTATTAAACTATTCATGTACACACTTCGCTGTGATTGAGTGATGCCTATATTTCAACCTGAGCAGAGCTATTTATTTAAGTTACATGTTCCTCTGCCTCACTGAGTGACATCTCTCTCTCTCTCACACACACACTCACACTCTTCATCTAATTATATTATACATTAATGTTTTGCTTTAGGTACCGTGTCACCCAACCTTTTTTTCCTCAAAGCCAACGTCTTTTTTCAATCAATAATTATTGGATAGCGCCATTTTATTACAAGCATTATCTCTAGATGCTTCACAAAAGAGCATTTCTCCTGTAACTTAGCTCCTCCAGAACCTGGAGTAACCTGCTTTTATCCAGGAATGTGTTACAGAGTCCTTGCTAATCCTGGCCTGCCTGGTCCATTCAAATGCTGTCAAAACGTGTTGTAACAAGACCCCTCAACAGATAATTAGAGGACAAATTGTACATTTTAATTGATCTGTTTGTGAAATGAACAGCAACTTCAACCTGCAACAGGCCTTCACTTTTAATCAGTTTATTCAGTGAAAAGTTTTGTCTCTGACATGTCAGATTGAAAGATTTGACCTGAGGCCAACAACTGAAACGCCTTTCTGAACCAACTATAGAAAAATGCATAAATCATAGGATTCACAGTAGAATTGAAGTAGCCCAACCATATAAGTGTTCCAAACAAGCTAGGTGGGGGTGGGTTACTCATAAAGGGATCAATAAAGTTACAGACAAAGAAGGGAGTCCAAAAACAGAGAAAAGCCCCCATTATGATAGCCAGGGTTTTAGTGGCTTTTGTCTGGCCTGTGTTTGATGTTTTCACTGAGTTCTGTATGCTGCGAAACTGTGTCTGTGCCACAAGGAAAATCTTGAGGTAAACACCAAGCATTATTATTCCAGGCAAGTAAAAGGACAGAATAGATGAGACAGTGCTTGACAATTTGCTCTGAAACAAAACACACCCTCCTTCACATGCAACATGGTTATAATAAAACTCTTCAACACCCCAAATATTTAACTTCAGAAAAATCATTCCAAACCCTATGACGGGAGAAATACTCCAACAGATCAGAATCATGATCAAAACAACATCCACAGATATTTTACTGCTGTAAAGCAGAGGTTGGCAAACAGCATAGTATCGGTCAACTGAAATGAAGGAAAGATTGATAATTGATGCTGTAACTAACGTGACATCAGAACTCATATAGATTTTACAGACAAAGTCACCAAAATACCAACAAGACTCTATAGTTTGAATCATAGACGGAAACATGACTAGTATTCCTAAAAGCAGGTCAGACATAGCCAGAGAGAAAATCAGGCAATTTGTTGGAGTATGGAGCTGCTTAAAATAAGCCACTGAGAAAGTGACCAAAAGATTTCCACACAGTGTTAGGATGATTATGACCCCTAAAATCACATAGAGGGAAACACGTAGGGGTATGGGATAACTTGTCTTCAGGCATGAAGCATTGCTCGACTCATAGCAGAGCTCTGGCTCCATCTGTTTGGATGGAAATGAGAAAAGAAACATTCAGAAATGGATTTATGTTTAATACAAAGCCTTTTTTTACATCCTCATTGTGTTCTTTATATTAGGAACAAAAGTAAAGATTTTCTGTTTGCTTTTAAGGTAATCTTATTTGCAGAAATCACTTTTAGTTTTTTTTTTTTCGTGAACGGCAGATCCTCCTCTCCTTGGCTAATGTAGTCACATTCAACTCTGCTGCAAAAACAGCACCTAAAACAGAAATCAGAAAGTCTGGTTCCATTCACCTCAGATGTCCATTGATATTTTATGCTCCTCTTAAAAAGGCAATTGATACAGAAATTCAATTAAGCATAATAAATCCTAAAGATGGGATAAACATAAGACAAAATCCAAGCCAAGCCTTTGATGTCATTCATTTTGACTTTCCTTTTTGTCTCTATGGAGCTAAGATCAGTTTAGTCAAAATATGTTCCTTTATCACTTCAAAAAGGACCATCAACATGCTGTTTAAATTAAATTATAACACCAGTTATCACCGGTCCCACACTTACCTTCCATACTAAGCTGGATGGTATGGCAACTCACACTTTGTCTCATATGAGATCAGATTCAGCATATTTACTTACATGTTCTCTGGTGTGCCTGGCCCCTTTAGGCAGGTCCAACAATCTGTCCCAGTGGACACAATAATAAGACACTATGAGCTGAACATCCTGTGCGGGGTCATTTAATTGTAGGAAGAGCTCTAAAAGTAAAAAAAGAAAGTTGTTTTCAAGTTCACCCTATAGTTTAAAGGTGCCAAAAAGACTGTCATTGAATTTATGTAATTACTTAGTTAATGTGTCACGTTAATTTACTGTTGACAGCTTGAAGAGAGTCAACAGCTCTTCCTGATATTTGCAGGGATGTTTGGGAGGTGGGTCAATGTGCCACGACCCTGATAATGATCATATCTTTTCAATACATGCGGATCCTTTGGAAGCGTGACACTGAACCACAAGTGTGATGTTTTGAATCATGTCTCCTGCAGTCTTCATCTGATGTATAAACATTCAATGTGAGCCATCTGAGTCTAAGTAGTCTTATTGTGTGAAGTCTTGATCATTTCCTCGACAACTACGATATGCGTGTTCAAGGAGATTTGTGAAATCATATTGTACACTTGATTTGTGCACTCAGTTTATGGTAATTATTATAATGCACACACATGCATGGTTCAACGTGCAGTACCTTCGAGTGCACACATTAAAGAAGACGTATAAGTGTACATCAAAGTGAACTCAAGGTTGCCCTCTTGAGCAGTAATATTAGAAAATAGGATTTTAGGGCAAAGCACAAAATAATAATAGTAATAATGATAATAATGGCTTAGATTCATATGGTGCCTCAAAATAAAGCTAAGGATGCCTTACAGTCTTAAAAAGTAGGCAGTAAAGGGAAACAAAAAATAAAACACAAACAGAGAAAGAAATTACACAAAACAAACAAGTGAAGTAAGAAGAAGGAAGACAAAAAGAACTGGGTGCTCTATGAGGGGGGGGGGGGGGGGGGGGCAGTTTTAAAAGAGGTGGAAGGTCTTGTTGAACAGGTGGTCTTTGAGAAGATTGTCTCAAATGTCCAGAGATGCAGCAGTGTGGATGTCAGCAGGGACAGAGTGGGGGCTGAGGCACTGAAGGCTCTGTCACTAAAGGATCGTAGTTTGGTGTGGGGATGGACAGCAGGCCGGTTGCTGAGGACCGCAGCGGTCAGGATGGGGTGTAGGGATGGAGGTCAGTGAGATACATCGGGGCAAGAACATAGAGACATTTGTGCTTATGGGACTCTCTTGCACTGATATGCATCGAGAAAAACTGGCTGCAATAACACGGCACTCGAACCAAAACAGGTTGAGCTGGTTTGCTCTCGCAGGGTCCCCCTCTTCTGTGTTGTTGTTTTAGTTCGTATGGATGGTTTTTATGCCCTCCCAGACCTCCCTTTTGTTGTTGTTCTGCCGCCTCTGCCCTACCTTCCTTCTGTACTCCTCCTTTGCCTTCCGGGGTCGGACCTTGAGTTCCCCCTGCACACACTTCTTTGAATGCCCTTTTCGTCCTGTTAAGGATCTCCTTGACATTGCTGCTAATACAGGGCTTGTTGTTTGGGAAGTAGTGCAAAGTTTTTGTGGGAACCACAACGTCCATACAGAAATTCATGTAGTGAGTTGTGCAGTGTGTGAACCCCTCAATATCCTCATCGTGTGGCTCTTGCAGGGCACTCCAGTCAGTGGACTCAAAACAGTCTCTGAGAGCCTCCTCTGCCTCAGGAGACCACTTTCTGAAGGTGTGTGTGGCTACTGGATGTCTCTGGATCTTTGTCTTGTACTGTGGTTTGAGTAGGACCAGGTTGTGGTCGGACTTCCCCAGAGGTGGTAGGGGGGTGGCAGTGTAGGCATCCTTCACATTTACATACAAGAGGTCTATTGTCCTGTTCTTCCTGGTGGGACAGCTGACAGAATGATGAAAGTCCGGTAGTGTTGAGTCCAATGTAACATGGTGATTGTTCAAATGGCCCTCTAACAAAATTCGGGTTTCTCATGGTGCCTCTTTTAAAAATGCTTTTTTTAGGGGATTGTTGTGGCCTAAAATACCTGATTATGTGGAGGCCTTTCAAAAAAATTGTAATGCATGTTGCAATGTTTTTAAATGTTTTTTTGCAATTAAATTGCAGCAGGAAGCAAAAGAGTTTTTTCAAAAAATAATACTTTGTATTATTAAACTATTCATGTACACACTTCGCTGTGATTGAGTGATGCCTATATTTCAACCTGAGCAGAGCTATTTATTTAAGTTACATGTTCCTCTGCCTCACTGAGTGACATCTCTCTCTCTCTCACACACACACTCACACTCTTCATCTAATTATATTATACATTAATGTTTTGCTTTAGGTACCGTGTCACCCAACCTTTTTTTCCTCAAAGCCAACGTCTTTTTTCAATCAATAATTATTGGATAGCGCCATTTTATTACAAGCATTATCTCTAGATGCTTCACAAAAGAGCATTTCTCCTGTAACTTAGCTCCTCCAGAACCTGGAGTAACCTGCTTTTATCCAGGAATGTGTTACAGAGTCCTTGCTAATCCTGGCCTTCCTGGTCCATTCAAATGCTGTCAAAACGTGTTGTAACAAGACCCCTCAACAGATAATTAGAGGACAAATTGTACATTTTAATTGATCTGTTTGTGAAATGAACAGCAACTTCAACCTGCAACAGGCCTTCACTTTTAATCAGTTTATTCAGTGAAAAGTTTTGTCTCTGACATGTCAGATTGAAAGATTTGACCTGAGGCCAACAACTGAAACGCCTTTCTGAACCAACTATAGAAAAATGCATAAATCATAGGATTCACAGTAGAATTGAAGTAGCCCAACCATATAAGTGTTCCAAACAAGCTAGGTGGGGGTGGGTTACTCATAAAGGGATCAATAAAGTTACAGACAAAGAAGGGAGTCCAAAAACAGAGAAAAGCCCCCATTATGATAGCCAGGGTTTTAGTGGCTTTTGTCTGGCCTGTGTTTGATGTTTTCACTGAGTTCTGTATGCTGCGAAACCTCTTAAAAAGGCAATTGATACAGAAATTCAATTAAGCATAATAAATCCTAAAGATGGGATAAACATAAGACAAAATCCAAGCCAAGCCTTTGATGTCATTCATTTTGACTTTCCTTTTTGTCTCTATGGAGTTAAGATCAGTTTAGTCAAAATATGTTCCTTTATCACTTCAAAAAGGACCATCAACATGCTGTTTAAATTAAATTATAACACCAGTTATCACCGGTCCCACACTTACCTTCCATACTAAGCTGGATGGTATGGCAACTCACACTTTGTCTCATATGAGATCAGATTCAGCATATTTACTTACATGTTCTCTGGTGTGCCTGGCCCCTTTAGGCAGGTCCAACAATCTGTCCCAGTGGACACAATAATAAGACACTATGAGCTGAACATCCTGTGCGGGGTCATTTAATTGTAGGAAGAGCTCTAAAAGTAAAAAAAGAAAGTTGTTTTCAAGTTCACCCTATAGTTTAAAGGTGCCAAAAAGACTGTCATTGAATTTATGTAATTACTTAGTTAATGTGTCACGTTAATTTACTGTTGACAGCTTGAAGAGAGTCAACAGCTCTTCCTGATATTTGCAGGGATGTTTGGGAGGTGGGTCAATGTGCCACGACCCTGATAATGATCATATCTTTTCAATACATGCAGATCCTTTGGAAGCGTGACACTGAACCACAAGTGTGATGTTTTGAATCATGTCTCCTGCAGTCTTCATCTGATGTATAAACATTCAATGTGAGCCATCTGAGTCTAAGTAGTCTTATTGTGTGAAGTCTTGATCATTTCCTCGACAACTACGATATGCGTGTTCAAGGAGATTTGTGAAATCATATTGTACACTTGATTTGTGCACTCAGTTTATGGTAATTATTATAATGCACACACATGCATGGTTCAACGTGCAGTACCTTCGAGTGCACACATTAAAGAAGACGTATAAGTGTACATCAAAGTGAACTCAAGGTTGCCCTCTTGAGCAGTAATATTAGAAAATAGGATTTTAGGGCAAAGCACAAAATAATAATAGTAATAATGATAATAATGGCTTAGATTCATATGGTGCCTCAAAATAAAGCTAAGGATGCCTTACAGTCTTAAAAAGTAGGCAGTAAAGGGAAACAAAAAATAAAACACAAACAGAGAAAGAAATTACACAAAACAAACAAGTGAAGTAAGAAGAAGGAAGACAAAAAGAACTGGGTGCTCTATGAGGGGGGGGGGGGGGGGGGGGGGGGCAGTTTTAAAAGAGGTGGAAGGTCTTGTTGAACAGGTGGTCTTTGAGAAGATTGTCTCAAATGTCCAGAGATGCAGCAGTGTGGATGTCAGCAGGGACAGAGTGGGGGCTGAGGCACTGAAGGCTCTGTCACTAAAGGATCGTAGTTTGGTGTGGGGATGGAGAGCAGGCCGGTTGCTGAGGACCGCAGCGGTCAGGATGGGGTGTAGGGATGGAGGTCAGTGAGATACATCGGGGCAAGAACATAGAGACATTTGTGCTTATGGGACTCTCTTGCACTGATATGCATCGAGAAAAACTGGCTGCAATAACACGGCACTCGAACCAAAACAGGTTGAGCTGGTTTGCTCTCGCAGGGTCCCCCTCTTCTGTGTTGTTGTTTTAGTTCGTATGGATGGTTTTTATGCCCTCCCAGACCTCCCTTTTGTTGTTGTTCTGCCGCCTCTGCCCTACCTTCCTTCTGTACTCCTCCTTTGCCTTCCGGGGTCGGACCTTGAGTTCCCCCTGCACACACTTCTTTGAATGCCCTTTTCGTCCTGTTAAGGATCTCCTTGACATTGCTGCTAATACAGGGCTTGTTGTTTGGGAAGTAGTGCACAGTTTTTGTGGGAACCACAACGTCCATACAGAAATTCATGTAGTGAGTTGTGCAGTGTGTGAACCCCTCAATATCCTCATCGTGTGGCTCTTGCAGGGCACTCCAGTCAGTGGACTCAAAACAGTCTCTGAGAGCCTCCTCTGCCTCAGGAGACCACTTTCTGAAGGTGTGTGTGGCTACTGGATGTCTCTGGATCTTTGTCTTGTACTGTGGTTTGAGTAGGACCAGGTTGTGGTCGGACTTCCCCAGAGGTGGTAGGGGGGTGGCAGTGTAGGCATCCTTCACATTTACATACAGGAGGTCTATTGTCCTGTTCTTCCTGGTGGGACAGCTGACAGAATGATGAAAGTCCGGTAGTGTTGAGTCCAATGTAACATGGTGATTGTTCAAATGGCCCTCTGACAAAATTCGGGTTTCTCATGGTGCCTCTTTTAAAAATGCTTTTTTTAGGGGATTGTTGTGGCCTAAAATACCTGATTATGTGGAGGCCTTTCAAAAAAATTGTAATGCATGTTGCAATGTTTTTAAATGTTTTTTTGCAATTAAATTGCAGCAGGAAGCAAAAGAGTTTTTTCAAAAAATAATACTTTGTATTATTAAACTATTCATGTACACACTTCGCTGTGATTGAGTGATGCCTATATTTCAACCTGAGCAGAGCTATTTATTTAAGTTACATGTTCCTCTGCCTCACTGAGTGACATCTCTCTCTCTCTCACACACACACTCACACTCTTCATCTAATTATATTATACATTAATGTTTTGCTTTAGGTACCGTGTCACCCAACCTTTTTTTCCTCAAAGCCAACGTCTTTTTTCAATCAATAATTATTGGATAGCGCCATTTTATTACAAGCATTATCTCTAGATGCTTCACAAAAGAGCATTTCTCCTGTAACTTAGCTCCTCCAGAACCTGGAGTAACCTGCTTTTATCCAGGAATGTGTTACAGAGTCCTTGCTAATCCTGGCCTGCCTGGTCCATTCAAATGCTGTCAAAACGTGTTGTAACAAGACCCCTCAACAGATAATTAGAGGACAAATTGTACATTTTAATTGATCTGTTTGTGAAATGAACAGCAACTTCAACCTGCAACAGGCCTTCACTTTTAATCAGTTTATTCAGTGAAAAGTTTTGTCTCTGACATATCAGATTGAAAGATTTGACCTGAGGCCAACAACTGAAACGCCTTTCTGAACCAACTATAGAAAAATGCATAAATCATAGGATTCACAGTAGAATTGAAGTAGCCCAACCATATAAGTGTTCCAAACAAGCTAGGTGGGGGTGGGTTACTCATAAAGGGATCAATAAAGTTACAGACAAAGAAGGGAGTCCAAAAACAGAGAAAAGCCCCCATTATGATAGCCAGGGTTTTAGTGGCTTTTGTCTGGCCTGTGTTTGATGTTTTCACTGAGTTCTGTATGCTGCGAAACTGTGTCTGTGCCACAAGGAAAATCTTGAGGTAAACACCAAGCATTATTATTCCAGGCAAGTAAAAGGACAGAATAGACGAGACAGTGCTTGACAATTTGCTCTGAAACATAACACACCCTCCTTCACATGCAACATGGTTATAATAAAACTCTTCAACACCCCAAATATTTAACTTCAGAAAAATCATTCCAAACCCTATGACGGGAGAAATACTCCAACAGATCAGAATCATGATCAAAACAACATCCACAGATATTTTACTGCTGTAAAGCAGAGGTTGGCAAACAGCATAGTATCGGTCAACTGAAATGAAGGAAAGATTGATAATTGATGCTGTAACTAACGTGACATCAGAACTCATGTAGATTTTACAGACAAAGTCACCAAAATACCAACAAGACTCTATAGTTTGAATCATAGACGGAAACATGACTAGTATTCCTAAAAGCAGGTCAGACATAGCCAGAGAGGAAATCAGGCAATTTGTTGGAGTATGGAGCTGCTTAAAATAAGCCACTGAGAAAGTGACCAAAAGATTTCCACACACTGTTAGGATGATTATGACCCCTAAAATCACATAGAGGGAAACACGTAGGGGTATGGGATAACTTGTCTTCAGGCATGAAGCATTGCTCGACTCATAGCAGAGCTCTGGCTCCATCTGTTTGGATGGAAATGAGAAAAGAAACATTCAGAAATGGATTTATGTTTAATACAAAGCCTTTTTTTACATCCTCATTTTGTTCTTTATATTAGGAACAAAAGTAAAGATTTTCTGTTTGCTTTTAAGGTAATCTTATTTGCAGAAATCACTTTTAGTTTTGTTTTTTTCGTGAACAGCAGATCCTCCTCTCCTTGGTTAATGTAGTCACATTCAACTCTGCTGCAAAAACAGCACCTAAAACAGAAATCAGAAAGTCTGCTTCCATTCACCTCAGATGTCCATTGATATTTTATGCTCCTCTTAAAAAGGCAATTGATACAGAAATTCAATTAAGCATAATAAATCCTAAAGATGGGATAAACATAAGACAAAATCCAAGCCAAGCCTTTGATGTCATTCATTTTGACTTTCCTTTTTGTCTCTATGGAGCTAAGATCAGTTTAGTCAAAATATGTTCCTTTATCACTTCAAAAAGGACCATCAACATGCTGTTTAAATTAAATTATAACACCAGTTATCACCGGTCCCACACTTACCTTCCATACTAAGCTGGATGGTATGGCAACTCACACTTTGTCTCATATGAGATCAGATTCAGCATATTTACTTACATGTTCTCTGGTGCGCCTGGCCCCTTTAGGCAGGTCCAACAATCTGTCCCAGTGGACACAATAATAAGACACTATGAGCAGAACATCCTGTGCGGGGTCATTTAATTGTAGGAAGAGCTCTAAAAGTAAAAAAAGAAAGTTGTTTTCAAGTTCACCCTATAGTTTAAAGGTGCCAAAAAGACTGTCATTGAATTTATGTAATTACTTAGTTAATGTGTCACGTTAATTTACTGTTGACAGCTTGAAGAGAGTCAACAGCTCTTCCTGATATTTGCAGGGATGTTTGGGAGGTGGGTCAATGTGCCACGACCCTGATAATGATCATATCTTTTCAATACATGCAGATCCTTTGGAAGCGTGACACTGAACCACAAGTGTGATGTTTTGAATCATGTCTCCTGCAGTCTTCATCTGATGTATAAACATTCAATGTGAGCCATCTGAGTCTAAGTAGTCTTATTGTGTTAAGTCTTGATCATTTCCTCGACAACTATGATATGCGTGTTCAAGGAGATTTGTGAAATCATATTATACACTTGATTTGTGCACTCAGTTTATGGTAATTATTATAATGCACACACATGCATGGTTCAACGTGCAGTACCTTCGAGTGCACACATTAAAGAAGACGTATGAGTGTACATCAAAGTGAACTCAAGGTTGCCCTCTTGGGCAGTAATATTAGAAAATAGGATTTTAGGGCAAAGCACAAAATAATAATAGTAATAATGATAATAATGGCTTAGATTCATATGGTGCCTCAAAATAAAGCTAAGGATGCCTTACAGTCTTAAAAAGTAGGCAGTAAAGGGAAACAAAAAATAAAAAACAAACAGAGAAAGAAATTACACAAAACAAACAAGTGAAGTAAGAAGAAGGAAGACAAAAAGAACGGGGTGCTCTATGAGGGGGGGGGGGGCAGTTTTAACAGAGGTGGAAGGTCTTGTTGAACAGGTGGTCTTTGAGAAGATTGTTTAAAATGTCCAGAGATGCAGCAGTGTGGATGTCAGCAGGGACAGAGTGGGGGCTGAGGCACTGAAGGCTCTGTCACTAAAGGATCGTAGTTTGGTGTGGGGATGGAGAGCAGGCCGGTTGCTGAGGACCGCAGCGGTCAGGACGGGGTGTAGGGATGGAGGTCAGTGAGGTACATCGGGTCTAGAGCATAGAGACATTTGTTGCTAATTAGGAGGCGTTTATATTGATACTTGATCAGGAGCCAGTGGAGGTGAATCAGGTCATGTCTTTTAGTGCTCTTGCAAATATTAGAGTAATAAACAAAACCGCTGATTAGATCATTGAAGCATGGCGGTCGTGACGTCAAAATCAACTGACCGCAGTGTAGTTCGCTTGTAGCATAACATTAGCGTTATACTTCTCTCGACTGCATTCATGCTTCAAACTTCATATAAACGGTCTTTTATCCAGCTGAACAAAACAGCTACGCATCAGAAATGTGTTTGTCACAGAGCCTGTTTTTTCACATTGATCCAAAATCCAATGCAAAATAGGCGAATTGTCATTGGAACCCAGGGCAAAGCTACTTCAGAGTTGGCCTACAAAAATGTCATTACTATTCCTAGTCTTCCAAGTCTATGGTCTTGCCTCATGATGAGGGATGTGCTTTTCAATAAAACTATGAAAACCTATGAAAACCTTACTTACCTTATTAAAGCTACACAGCTTGTTGTAACTGTAGTGTTTCTACTACTATGTACATTTCAATATATAACCCTTAGAATTATTTTAATTACCTCTGGGATTTATCCCTGGGTTATAGCATTTTTGATATTTCTGTTTTTCTCATTCTACATGGCTTTGCTGAATGGTTTGCTCCAAGTGGCGTCATTTTGGGTCTCTATAAATTATATAACAAAGAATATGGTCTAGACCAACCTTTCTCAAACTAAAAACTGTGAAATACAAGATTACAGGGGGCACCAGTGGCAGCGCTCACGTCACCCTGTATGGAGGCTGTGATCCTCATGTGGGCGACTCCGGCCGGAGGCCCTTTCCCGCATGTCACCCCCCCCCCCCTCTCCTGATTTTCCACTCTATCCTCTTTCTCTCTCTCAAATAAAGGCAGAAAAGCCCGAAAAAAAATAGATAAATACAAGATTACTTTATAAAAAAATGTTTATGTCAACAGCTGTCACCGTCATTAAGGATCGATTATTGGACAGCTAAATTATGGCAAGATATACAAATATCCCCAGGGTTTTGCATGTTCTTAAATATGTAGAGTTTGACCAAACTGCTTCATGTACGCTCGTAATCTAACATTTGTCAGATTTCTCTTGACATGAAACAGTAGTGACGATAATTTATAAAGTAAAGAAGTAACCCTCTCTCATATAAATCCACACATAACATTATATACTTGATATCATATATAAAGACACAGTCTGTACTTAATGTGATACGTAACTGTCAATTTGCAGGTGTTGTTGTATTTCATCTAAATAACAATGTTTAGCTTTGGGAGCATAAGTACGCAATTAATAAACTTAGGTTGATATTTTAAGAAACCAAAAAGGTGAATGTAAACAAAATACACGCCTGTCTGTGACAACAGAGAACTTGTTAAAGCCTCTAATGAACATTTAGTGTGCAATTATCAACCTGTTGGTGTTTGTGTAAATGTAACTCAATACAAACTTCCTCACAATTTTCTTTTATGCAGTTTATTCATTAAAAAGTGTTGTCTCAGAAATGTCAGATTTAAAGATACTACCGGAGGTTAATAATTTAAAAGCCTTTCTGAACCAACTATAGAAGAATGCATAAATCATAGGGTTCACAGTAGAATTTAAGTAGCCCAACCATGCCAGAGTTTCAAACAATTCAGGGGGTGTTGAGTAATTAATGAAAGGGTCGATGATGTTGCAAACAAAAAATGGAGTCCAAAAGCACAGAAAAGACCCCATTACGATAGCCAGGGTTTTAGTGGCTTTTGTCTGGCTTATGTTGGACATTTTGACTGAGTTCACACAGCCTGCATTCTGTATGCTGCAAAACTGTTTCTGTGCAACAAGGAAAATCTTCACATAGACACCAAGCATTATTATTCCAGGCAAGTAAAAAGAAATCACTGATGAGACAGTGCTAGACGCTCCACTCTGAAACAAAACACATCCTCCTTCACATGCAACATGAGTATAATAAAACTCTTCAATACCCAAAATATTTAACTTCAGAAAAATCATTCCAAACCCTATGATAGGAGAAATACTCCAACAGATCAGAATCATGATCATAACAACATTCACAGATATTTTACTTTTGTAAAGCAGAGGTTGGCAAACAGCGTAGTATCGATCGACTGATATGAAGGACAGGTTGAGAATCGATGCTGTACACAACGTGACATCAGAACTCATATAGATTTTACAAAATAATTCACCAAAATACCAGCAAGACTCAATAGTTTGAATCATACCGGGAAACATGACTAGTATCCCTAAAAGCAGGTCAGACATAGCCAGAGAGAAAATCAGGTAATTTGTTGGAGTATGGAGCTGCTTAAAATAAGCCACTGAGAAAGTGACCAAAAGGTTTCCACACACTGTTAGAACGACTGTGATCCCTAAAATCGCATAAAGAGCAACACGTAGGTGTATGGGATAGACTGTCCTCAGACAAGAAGCATTGCTTGACTCATAGCAGAGCTCTGGCTCCATCTGTTTGAGAAAAAAAGGAAATTCAGATATAGATATATGATACAAATAAACAAACGTCACCATAGACCATACACACCATTTTGTGTACAATTTAATTGTCTTCTACTTTGTATTCCATGTTATACTGTTTTGTTACTAACACTGTGTTTAATCTATAACGCTCATTTCCATTTGTGTCAGAAATAATGAAAAAGCAGTGAGGTAAAATACTATACAAGATGCTGTGATATTGCCGCTCTTTTTTTCTTGCTTTGTGGTTCTGTCTGCTTTAATTTTCCATAATATTTTTGTAGCAGACTTTGATTGTATTATTCAAAAGTAAAAAATATAACACACAAGTTACTGCCTCCCTGGCTGCTGTAGAAGGGCTCATATACTGCTGCAATTCATCAATGCCAACAAAAGGTTACCTTTACATCTTAATTCCTTTTAGAAAATACCAAAAAGTAAACATACTTTATAATCATTGGCAGGCATTAGGAAAACTGACCTCAAATGTTGAGTAAATATTTATTGATAGAATAAGAAAAATAAACATTTTTAATATGTGTTGCTATGGCCATTGATGATAAGCAAACAAACAATTTAGAAATCTCAGCTAAACACGTAAAAAAACCCTCATTCTATTTAAATAGGCTTGCTCTTGAAATCAGTCCCACTCTTACCTTGGATAATCACCTGGACAGGATTAGCACAAGGTACAGTGATTATTGTACTTATGAGCTCACCACTATAGTCGGATGTTACATTATAAATCTAAAGGGAGTGAATTTGAACAGTCCGTCCCAGTGGACACAGCAGCAGGACTATACTGCATGAGTTGAATAACCTTTTACTGATTTATTTGTGAGACTGTTTAAAGTTCAAAACAAAGAATGTTAGAAACTGATAAAACAAACAAAAACAACATGAAATTATTAGTATCATTTTAAATATGTGTTAAGAAATGTGTAATGTATACATGTGCATTCTCACATTTACTGTGTGGTCATGATATTGTTTTACTATAAATATGACAGAACACACCATCCTTTTTTGGAAACAGAAAATGTGTGGCACACTGAAAATAAACTTACTGTCACTTTATTGTGAGTGAACACATTTCACCTTCAGCTTTCTTGGGTTTGCCCAGTGTTGGTTTACTAGTAAGATTTGGATGTAGGGCGTTGTCAGTGAAAACAGACATTACACTTAAAATGCAATGCATACTTTTATATTTCAAAAATGTCCTTTCTTCTTCTGGCCTCTACTACTGCTGCAGTGAACATTTCCTGGTCTCATCTTGTTGAGATTTCATCAGCCCTCATGAAGAGGATAGAGAACTTTAGCCATGAGAAAAATAACAATAAAAACGTTTTTTTTTTTTTTTACTACGCAGCAAAGTGTCAACTGGATTTGCGCAGTATTTTCTCCTCATGATTTATTGCAATCTTTGGTGTAATAAATCATGGTGCTTATATTACTGATAAGAGGATACATTTCTTCAACATGTAAAGAGGGAATCCTCTTGTCATGGTTTGGTTCTGTGTTTCATCTTGTTATAGTTTTCATTCTTTCCTTAGTGTTTGTTTCCTCGTGTTGATTGTTTCCCTTGTGTGTTTGAATGTTTCATAGTCTTGTGTTTACTTTAGTCTTTAGTGTGTTTCCATGTGTCCTATTTTGTAGTTTATTTAGCTTGTGTGAATAAAAGCTGTGGACCCAAACTTGGTTCAGGAATTTATTTAGTCGTTTCATATATATATGTAATGATCAAGTTTATTCCTATTGATGAAGTTAACTCAATTTTGTGCACGTTATTATATCATAAGGTTATGAATCAAGTTATTCAGTGAAAAGTGTTGTCTCAGAAATGTTAGATTTGAAGATGTAACCTGAGGCTATTAATTTAAACGCCTTTCTGAACCAACTATAGAAGAATGCATAAATCAGAGGGTTCACAGTAGAATTAAAGTAGCACATCCATGCAAGTGTTGCAAAAAATGCAGGGGGTATTGAATAACCGACATAAGGATCAATGATGACACATACAAAAAATGGAGTCCAAAAAGAAAGAAATACCCCCATTACAATAGCCAGGGTTTTAGTGGCCTTTGTCTGGCCTGTGTTTGACATTTTGACTGAGTTCACACAACCTGCTTTTTGTATGCTGTGAAACTGTCTACGTGCCACAAGATAAATCTTTAAATAAACGCCAAGCATTATTATTCCAGGCAAGTAAAAGGAAATTACTGATGAAACAGTACTAGACGCTCCACTGTGAAACAAAACACATCCTCCTTCACATACAACATGAGTATAATAAAACTCTTCAATACCCAAAATATTTAACTTCAGAAAAATCGTTCCAAAGCCTACAAGAACTGAAATACTCCAACAGATCAGGATCATGAACAAAACAACTTTGACAGATATTTTTCTTCTGTAAAGCAGAGGTTGGCAAACAGCGTAGTATCGATCGACTGAAATGGATAACAGATTGAGAATTGATGCTGTACACAACGTGACATCAGAACTAATGAAGATTTCACAAAAGAAATCACCAAAATACCAACAAGACTCAATAGTCTGAATCATAGCAGGGAGCATGACTAGTATCCCTAAAAGCAGGTCAGACATAGCCAAAGAGAAAATCAGGTAATTTGTTGGAGTATGGAGCTGCTTAAAATAAGCCACTGAGAAAGTGACCAAAAGGTTTCCACACACTGTTAGGATGATTATGACCCCTAAAATCACATAGAGGGCAACACGTAGGTGTATGGGATAGATGGTTTTCAGGCATGAATTATTTCTGGACTCAAAGCAAAGCTCTGGCTCCATCTGTTTGAAGAAACACAAGAATGAAGAATTTAGAAATAGAATGAAGTATAGAAACAACTTTTATGCTCAATAACTCTCTCTGATTTGGAAGTACATATCAGCACTGGAGAGCGTTGATATGCATTGCTTCCAAAATTTTTGACATTATTACAACACATGAAAACATCATTTTGTACAAAGGATATTTGTTCAGAACCAACACAGTTGAACTTCAGTCCTTCACTTACCTTCCATAACCAGCTGGATTGTGTGACTGACACACTTTTTAGCTTCTATGTCACAAGTCTAAGAGATCCTTGTACTACTTTTAAGGAGCTTTCCAAATAAAGTCTGAGGTTAAAATATATATTTTAGGGCGTGATCAGACATTTTTCCCAGTGGACAGGGTATGGTTCATGTGAATGGTGACGATCCCTTTGAACTTCATTTAATGGCATGTATGTGAGGTTAAACTAACTAAAAGTACGTTTTCAAACATATGCTTTAGCTAGTTCTAAAAATTACAAAAAATGATTAACTGATGTCCAATGACCCATAATGAGTCTGACAGCATTTGTGTTTTGAATGGAGTCCCAGTTTATTTTTTATAATTTTTTTTTATTTTATGTACTTCATTAATCCACTAGGGGGAAATTCTGGTTTGCACTCTGTTAGGCTTCTCATACACAGGCCTGAATCACACACATGCAAGCAGGATTTGTGAACATCTGTATATGGAGAGATGTCAGAGTGCGGCGGCTGCCCCCACTGTAAGCGCCCACCTGAGCTAGTGGGGGTTTGGTGCCTTGCTTACAGGCACCTCAGCAGTGCTAGAGAGGTGGTCTGGCACCTCTCCAGCTACCAGCAGTCCGCATCAGGACTTGAACTGGCGACCCTCTGGTTCCCAACCCAAGTCCCCTACGGACTGAGCTACTGCCGCCCCTGTTGCGTTGCGTGGATTACACGGCCTTGCCAAAGTGAATAACAATGGTTATTTTCTCTTTTGATAATGGTCTCAGATCCTGCTCTTTGGTGGTGGTTTTGTTTGTTTTTTTAATACTGTAAGCCTGAAAGAAAGGAGAAAAAAAAGTGTTGTGGCCTACTACCTCCTATTTTGTATATTAAAGTGCTTCCTGGTTTTTCTCTAGTACGTCTGTCTCTTTAGTTGTGGTTTTGGGTATGTATTGTCTATTTACAGATTTCAATATCAATGACTTGTCTGTTAGTTGTGATTTCTACTGAAAAATTGATTCCCTTTCACTATAATCATTAAAGGATTTTTTTCTCAAAATGAGGTTTCCGTACACTGTGGAGCAGAAATATTCCCTTCAGTAACACCTACATAAACTATTCATTACAGATTTCTATCTTTAAGTGTTTGATGAGGGAGCAGTTTTGTGATATATTTTCAATTGCCAAATATTTTCTTAATTTTATACTAGCAACATGGAGAAAATAGATGTTTTTATGACTCTAAATAGTATTTTCTTATGTATGGGATAGTAACATAGCCACAGTCCCTTTTTCAATTGTCTCTTTCTGTATTGTGTCAACAAAATGAAAAAATCATCTGGCTTCATCCAATTTTCAAATTTTGTTTGTTTTTTATTATATGCAAATTATGGTACATTTGAGAATTTGCATATGTCACCAAAAAATCTCATTAGCTTGAGATACACCTTTTTCTTTGGTATGATGTTACTAACCTGTGGAAGAAGTTTCATAGTTATAGCTAATAATTGATTTTTTTCTCCCAATTCTACTAAATTTACTAAGAGTGCTGGGCACAACTTTGGTCTTTAATCTCTGAAAAAAAAAAAATGTTCCACTCCATCTACAGTGGTAGACTCTTAGTATATGGATCAGGAGGGTATTAGGACCAATGAAAACTATGAGACATTTCTTTTGAAAATTGTTGTTTTTGGGGGGCTAGATTGATTTGCCTAGGATGAATGTTTTTTTTTTGTGTTTTTTTTTTTGGTTGGGAACCTATAAATTGCATTTCTTCTTGTTACTGATTACCTGGTTCAGATGGTTTTATCAAGTTGTGAACTCCAGTAGTCACTGGGATGGTTTGCAACGAAATGGAAAGGGGTTGGAATGATATTCTGCATGTCCAAGCATGAGGCCATGGTTCTTTGCCTAAAAACAAGGATTTGCTTACAAGGCGTGCAAAGTTGTTAAAATGTATGGGCTCATAATCACAAGGGAGTGTTAAATGGACAACATATTAATGCAGGTTTGGAAGTCATGTGGGCCATGTACCAACCCATTAGAGTGAAGAGGGAGTTGTCCAAGAATGTAAGTCTTTAAACCATCAGATCCTACCCTAATCTGATGTCATGAGCATTGATTACTGACTGGGTGGATCATGGATACCAGCAGCAAAAATTAGTATCCATAAGGGAAAGGAGTGAGGAGCGTCGACTCCCTTGATAAGTGTGCATCCTGATTACCCCACTTTTCTGAGATTTTCAGGGCAAGTCCAAATGGTCAATTTGGGCTCATCCCTACAGGAGACCATGGTGGAGATGGACAGAGGGAATAGATGTACCATTTGACCTACTGTCACCAATGCCCTGCCACATACATGTATCAGAGAGTGGACAGATGGATTGATGGATCTTATACACTAATATTAGGTAGTTAGCAAAAGTACTTTACAAAAATGGGAACACTGATTCAAATGCAATCATCCAAGGATCTTGTCAGAAGCCATGACTGGTACAGTCCCACATTTAATCATGCACTCATCTCTTATTGTGGCCTCTACTTTTTGGAATATCACTTAAAATCATTATTCAAAAAAACAGCAACACTCGCCATAATATTAAAGCTACATATATACTCAAAGTTGTCTAATACAAGCTTCAGTCATAGTTAATATTATTAGCTGAATATAGCACTGACCAATTAGCAGCTGAAACAGAGAAGGATGTGAAAGATATCTAGGACAGAGGCCTTTCCTATGTTTTTTTTTTATTATTATTTATTTAATTTTCATTTAACCAGGAAGAGAAACTCATTGAGATTAAAAATCTCTTTTTTTGAAGAGTGTCCTGGACATAACAAGCAGCAACACAAGAACAGAATTTCAACGAACAACAAGCAGCCAAACATAGAAATACAAAAACGAATCAAATAAATCACAAACAAATCCTTGAGCAATTGAAAGACACAAATAAACAGAACTGCTGCATAAATGGAGAAACCAGTTCTTTTTATTTGGCTCATTCATAATGCCATTTCTTGTTGCACACCTTGTGTTGTATATAAGAAATAAGTAATTTGAGTTTTCTTTTTCACAATCTTTATTTTATTGAACAAGGTACAAACTATACATGTGTTAAAACATAAACAAAATAAACTGTAAGAAGTAAACCTTCAATGCAAATGCTACTGCAAATCAGCCCAAGTAAACGCTAAATTCAAAATCCTAAAAGTACTGAGGCTCTTAAAGAAATCAATTTCATTGATTTGATGCAAATGTTAGTGTGTTCAAAGGCTGGGATTTTATCTTGACTCTATCTCTCTCATGAAATACCCTTAATCCCAAACTGGAGGCATCGTTTGACCTGACTTGAAAAACTATGGTGCTTATAATAATGACAACAGGTTGGATTTCTTCAACATGTGAAGAGGGAATCCTCTTCAATAGATGTATCAATGACATAATATATTTCATATCCAACATGATAGCAAATTACCTTCAATAGCTTTAAAACCAAAGGAGTACAAGTCTCTTATAACAACTTAAACTGATAGCATGATGCTGCTTTAACACACTCAATTGGGAGCAGCTGACAGTGATAATGTCACCCACATTCACTGACTAAATGTGACATTACTGAAAATATATATTTTTAAACTTATTTATAGCTTGTGTGATTAAAAGCTGTCAAGGATATCTTAATAAAAATCCAAAGAAAACAATGTGTACTTTTATCTTGTGGACTCAAACTTGGTTCAGGAATTTCTTTAGTCGTTACATATATATATTTTATGGGCAAGTTTATTCCTATTGATGAAGTTGACTCAATTTTGTGCACGTTATTATATCATAAGGTTATGAATCAAGTTATTCAGTGAAAAGTGTTGTCTCAGAAATGTTAGATTTGAAGATGTAACCTGAGGCTATTAATTTAAATGCCTTTCTGAACCAACTATAGAAGAATGCATAAATCAGAGGGTTCACAGTAGAATTAAAGTAGCACATCCATGCAAGTGTTGCAAAAAATGCAGGGGGTATTGAATAACCGACATAAGGATCAATGACAAAACAAACAAAAAATGGAGTCCAAAAAGAAAGAAATACCCCCATTACAATAGCCAGGGTTTTAGTGGCCTTTGTCTGGCCTGTGTTTGACATTTTGACTGAGTTCACACAACCTGCTTTTTGTATGCTATGAAACTGTTTACGTGCCACAAGATAAATCTTTAAATAAACGCCAAGCATTATTATTCCAGGCAAGTAAAAGGAAATTACTGATGAAACAGAACTAGACGCTCCACTGTGAAACAAAACACATCCTCCTTCACATACAACATGAGTATAATAAAACTCTTCAATACCCAAAATATTTAACTTCAGAAAAATCGTTCCAAAGCCTACAAGAACTGAAATACTCCAACTGAGCAGGATCATGAACAAAACAACTTTGACAGATATTTTCCTTCTGTAAAGCAGAGGTTGGCAGACAGCGTAGTATCGATCGACTGAAATGGATAACAGATTGAGAATTGATGCTGTACACAACGTGACATCAGAACTCATGTAGATTTCACAAAAGAAATCACCAAAATACCAACAAGACTCAATAGTCTGAATCATAGCAGGGAGCATGACCAGTATCCCTAAAAGCAGGTCAGACATAGCCAAAGAGAAAATCAGGTAATTTGTTGGAGTATGGAGCTGCTTAAAATAAGCCACTGAGAAAGTGACCAAAAGGTTTCCACACACTGTTAGGATGATTATGACCCCTAAAATCACATAGAGGGCAACACGTAGGTGTATGGGATAACTTGTCTTCAGGCATGAATTATTTCTGGACTCAAAGCAAAGCTCTGGCTCCATCTGTTTGAAGAAACACAAGAATGAAGAATTTAGAAATGGAATGAAGTATAGAAACAACTTTTATGCTCAATATGCATTGCTTCCAAAATTGTTGACATTATTACAACACATGAAAACATCATTTTGTACGAAGGATATTTCTTCAGAACCAACACAGTTGAACTTCAATCCTTCACTTACCTTCCATAACCAGCTGGATTGTGTGACTGACACACTTTTTAGCTTCTATGTCACAAGTCTAAGAGATCCTTGTTCTACTGAGCTTTTAAGGAACTTTTCAAATAAAGTCTGAGGTTAAATGATATTTTTTAGGGCGTGATCAGACATCCCCTGTCCACATTCTCCCAGTGGACAGCGTAATGTACAGGTGGATGGTGACTATCCCTTTATATGTGAGGTTAAACTGAAAGTAAGTTTTAAAAGGTAAGCTTTGGCTAGTTTTAAAAATGACTAAAAAGAATCACTGATATCCAATGACTCTTCATGAGTATAAGCATTTGTGGTATTAAAGGAGTCCCAGTTTTTTTGCGTTCTGTTTGAAACTAGTTTTTCAAACTATTGTTTCTGGTTAAAGAAAGGCATATGAGTGTTCACAAAACTCCAACATGAGGACACAACATCATACCTTTCTAACCATCCATTGGTTAGCTGGCTGATCCAAGGTCAGATAAGATATTTAATAACTTCATTTACTTTCGCATATCTCAATCGACAGATGTACCCTGAAAACTTCCAAAGGAAAGTGCCAGGTCATACCTTGATGTGATAATCAAACATGAAACGGCTCCTTTAGTTGAGACATAGCCATGGCTTCAACCCCCTTCTGGATGTCTGAGAACCTTCTTATACCTTGACCTGTTACTGAGGCTCAGCTGACTACCCCGTGGAGGTATTTAGTGTTGGTCTCTTGTACTTATTCTTTGGTAACACCAAACGGCAATGACCATTGGTGGAGTCCAGAACATAGATCCAGTGGTAATTTTAAAAACCTAGTCTTACAGTTATTCACCCTCTGTGATTCATTAAACGCCAACATTGTCAAACCAATTTGCCTAGTCTTTTGATAGAGAACTATCAATTTGATAGAGAACTCAGATACTGGGACCTGGTGAATACAGTGACTCACTGCTAGCCAAGAGAAATAAACCTTTTTCATTCAACAACCATGGTCTCTCACTCAGAGGTATCAACTGTCTTTCCAAAAACAACACTGTGTAAGTGCCTGCTTGAGGTGGACAAAGCCAAAGCAACCATGTTCTCTTTCAAAAGAAGAGTTCAATTTATCAAGACTATTCCATGCTAGTTTCCCGCTGCACTAAAGACCACACCAACAAACTTCCTTCGTAGTCTGTTACCAAACACTGCATGGGTATTCACTTTCTTTAGTGAAACTGTAACCTCATTTCTGGACTAAATTTGTCAGGAATAACCTGCAAAAAATAAATGTGTACTTGACTCAGTGATCAGCCTATGTCTTTCAGAAGGGACATCAGAAAGGCTGAGTGAAATATCATGTAGAAGACCCTGAAAAAGTTCTCGCATGACTTCTCTGCCCTTTTTAAAAGAAAGCTCCAGTTTTCTACATCCCTTAACATCAATAAATGTGTTCATTAAATGATCAATCTTTCTTCAGTGAAGCAAACTTAAACATAATTTGGGAGTGTTTTAGCTTTCATATGAGGCATTTCTAAAACCAATTAATGAATTAAAAGTCAGGTTATAAGCTGTTGTTTCTACAAAATGGATGAGCGACAAGACTTTTGTCAGGGACTGTACAGCATCTGTGTACTGTTGCATTTTGTGGGAATTTAAATGTGCCATTATACGACCAATAGAGGTTTATCTTCCCCTTTCTATACAAATGCACCTTATTGTAAAAAACAAACAAACATTTAAAGCAGCATATAAAGGATTTAATTCGAAAACCTCCTGATTATTAAATATGACCTCAAATTATTATTATGAAGTAGGGATGTAACAGTTCATAGGGGTCGTACCTCGATTTTGGGGTCACGTTTTGGTAAAAATTCAGTTCAATAGGAAAGAGGCAACAAATAGACCTGGATGCATATTTCATGGTTCTTGTTTGTTTTGCAATGAAAGGCCTGACCCCGTAGAACTGATAGGAACGAAGCAGGAGGTCTCATAGCTCCACCGTGCCACGTCACTGCAGTATGTAACTTTTATTCTTCTTTGTGTGTTTTGTTGTTTTTACTTCTTCTCTTTTATTGGTTGTTAAACAGTGGATAGCAGATGTTTACAAGCAGATTACAGCTCCCTGGAGTGTGAATACTGCTCCATATGATTGCCTTTTATTTGGTTCAGGACGAATACAAAAACCGTTATAGGCCTTATTATCAAGTGTTAAATCCTTTAAGCAAGGTTTTCGGCTCAAACGAGAGCTCAACCTGGCACACAAGTGCATCTGGGCTGTCTGGGCAGAAGGGGATAAGTGTTTTGTTTTCTGGATAAGCTGATGTGGTTAAATTAGTTGATCTGCAGACAGATCAATAATACATGTCATAACAGGCATGAGTAGGGCTCTTTGAGGTATCAGATCGAATCCAATCGGCCTACTGTATACGTCTTCCTGTTTCAAAAGTAACTTGAGAACTTGAATGCTACACAAAGTAAAGACCGGGGGTTGCTTCCCAATCAGAGATCATGTTACTTCGAATTGTTTTCAAACTTGTTTGTGTCTCGTGTATTGGAAACAGCCAATTATCAAAAGTCTAAATGTGTTTGTGATGTAACAATAAACACAACATAAACATTCATTAAAGGTGTGAATAATGGTCTAGTGAGGGCTCAGCTGATGTCATCCTCTCAAGACTTTTCACACCTCCAAGTACAGGGAACTCATTAACATCTGTAGCAACTGCACGTTCCCCCCAGGGAGCTCATTTTCCAAAGGGTATGACTGTGGCAATAATCACATTATTTTATGTCAAACAAATAAGTGGCATGTCACTTGAGACCAAAACATAATTGCTGGGACAACAAACATGACATGCTACATTCTTAATAAAGTAAATGAATCATAATTAACCACAGCCAATGTGACAGAATCAATCATTAGTTATGTTGTGAACTTCGCTAACCGTTCACATACACAACCCCTAATTTCCCATTTGAGAAAATGTTTATGTGCAGAAAAAAGCATTGACTTTTGTTACTGATTGTTCAGCATATAGTCTGTTTATCTTGTTTAAATCTACTTGTGGCCTTATTGGCCCTTAAATAAGGATATATTTCCTCCATTAGACAACATTTTTTGTTGGATACAAGGAATCCATGGGTTGATTGTCAGTCCAAAGTTGTCTTTAAACCTCCCTGTTCATACGTTAACTGAATGAAAAAAATGTCATTTAGTTTCCCTTCTCATAAACTTATGGGTTTTTTTTGTTTTGTTTTATAAATACTTGAATCTTAATCATGGTCGTTTGATTTTAAAACACTACTGGAGTGAAAGGAAACTGTCACAGCATGGCTGCATTAATCCAGTAGTGGATAGTGGTGACACTGGATTACTTTTGCATTTTGAAAAGCCAACATGTAAAAGTATGTTTTGAGGCAGAGGGGAAAGACTTGACTAAGGGAAGAAAGCTGCTCAGCAACAGAGGGGACTTGATTGCAAAGGCTCGACCACCCTGAAGTTTCTCATGAAAACAAGGGAGAGTCAGAAGGCCCATGTCTGAAGATCTATTAGGGGCCTGGTGGTTGTTAAAGGTCTAAGGAGGTCACTTAAAGAAGAGGGTGTCAATTCTCTTTCATGCTAGAAATTGTGTTTCTCCAACACCTCGATTTAAAACATAATAACAAGGGGAGCAAACTCCTTGCTGCTGCTTTTATTAACTAAACTAACTTTCGCCATAGCCTGAATGTCTTTAAGCCGATTTGTTCTGCCTCCTTTTGCGCTCCATTTACAAAATCCTGCTGGCCCCAGGTATCAGACTTTCTTAAAATGGAGTTTAAAAAAAAAAAAAACATACACCAAAATTCAGACCCCTAAGTACAGATTTTACATTTGAAGAATATGTAAAAGATCAAATCAGCCAAAGTTGTGATTAATGCTTTTTTATGAACAATAATTTACATTTTACAAAATGAAAGAACAATTATTTAGTAATTATTACTTTTAACATCAGATGTTTGCAATACTGTACACTGTATTTTAAGACACGTTATACAATCATGCTGATCAATAGTGTTGATACAGTACATTCTTTACAGCTATAATATATTGCAATTATTTGGCATTCAATTGTTACTTGTTATTTATTGACAGATTGACAGTGATACAACACAAACGGTATGTTTTGAGTGTAAACCACCGTAGGTCTAGACCAGGGGTGTCCAAAGTGCGGCCCGGGGGCCATTTGACTATTCTTTCCAAAAAATTAGAACACAACAGTTTCCCACTGCAATTAGTTATTGTGTATTTACATTATTTTTGAAGAGGTCAAAAAGTTCCTTCCAATTTTTAAAAAAAAAACAACAAAAAAACCCTGTGGCCCGGGAGCGATTCTAACGCGTCAATTTTGGCCCGCAAGAAAAAAAGTTTGGACACCACTGGCCTAGACGATGGCAGTAAGTGTGAAGTTTGGTTTTTGACAGAGAACAGAAGCAGTAGTCTGATTGAATTCATGGCAGGAAGAATATACACTTTTTTTTAAGCTAGCAGAGTGATAAGGTTGTTGAGGTGTAATCAAATTCTTGCACCAAGACATGAACTGAAGAATACATGAACTGACTTTGGTCAGTTTCAGGCTAGCCAAGGAATTTAAAAAGGAAATCATATTGATTTGGGAGTGAAGCTATGTCACAAGCATGCCAACATACTACGTGTATTTTTTTTAAATATTAAATAATTTATTTTATCGTCATGCGACAAAATGTGTTTCAGCAATCTCTTCGAGGTGCTGGGCTCAGTAATTAGTTGCTTAAATTCTATGCTTACCTTTACCTGGAGAGAAGTCTCAAGGTTATTCTGAACTACATAAGGAAGTAATGGCAACGAAGTAGCATATTTAGCTAAACTTAAATTAGTTCAACCTAAAAGATGAAAGCAATCAACTACACAATCCAATCGTGTTTAATTTCTTTCGATGCATTGGCAGCTGCTATGAAACCAAAGCCAAGCTGACCACTGCTTCTCTTCCCCATCATTGGGTCAAGTTGGTCTAAAGTTGTAAACTTATAACACCCATAACATATTTTCTTTGTTGGAGTTTCATGTGAACGGACTCTCTTTTTAAAATATTATAAGACACAGACTTTTTAATGGATAGGTGGGGTTTTCATACAACGCTTACTGTATTTATTCTTTAAGACTGGACTGTTGTGTTGTGTGGGCTGTAATTCAGTGTTGAAAGGTATTTCACAATGAAATGAACATATTAAGTGTTTTAAAATTTGCCCATGCATCTGAGGAACCTTTGCAAGAAATGTCCAGGTTCTTGCCACCCCCTACAAAGCTCATAACCAAACACCGAGCTGGTTGTCCTTCATGCATCACAAACGTTTATGAGACATGCAGCATTGCTTGTACAAGGTTATCTACCCAAGCACTTTGATCCCACATCCCAGATCACTGAGACCCAAACTGGGGATTTAGAAGAAAACCACCCCTCACTAAGTGTCAATCAAAGTGCTTTAGTTTGGGAATAAGTTCACATATATCCTGATTATTTCTCTCTTAGTGCAAATGGGACTGAATGTTCACATTCACCACTGTTACTGCCTCACTGCTTCATTTCACTGCTCTCCCCCATCTGATCATTCCAGTTGTTAGAGAAGCTGGAGACTTTGTGTGTACGTCTCCCAGCCCTTAAGCCGATTCTGGTTCCAGTTTGCGAGCCTCCTCCGCCTTCCTGGGCCTGCTGGATCCTAAAGGCCTCTCTTAGGTTCTGAGCTCTAATCTCCTTGCTATGAATCTCCTCAACAACTCGACTTGGGAACCAGCCCCTTTCGCCGTCGTGAAGCCTTTCACCCATCATCCAACCTGGAACATAAAGATACAATAAAACCAAAAATTAGGTTAAGATAGGAAAGGATTTCAGGAAATGGAGAAGCCCATTTGTGGCTCTACACACCATCGTCTGTTCTCTCCAGAAGGTTCAAAACATCGGCCATCTCAATGGAGAGTTCATCTGGCTCTTGAGATGAGTAGGACTGAATACATTGCACCTGTGGAGAGTCTGACAAACATCACACACAGGTTAAATTCATCACACATCATGTTTACATGTCTGGGACTAGTCTCTGTAAGTGTGTCCCCTTTTCTCACCTGGTTGGTGTGCACAGGTAGACATGAAGCGTGTGCGCCGGTTTGGAGTGAGAGCACACACCCAACGAAGCTTATCACTCCTGTGCACAGGATGTAATGGATTAAAAACATGTACAGGACAGAGTCTTAAATATAGCATTAGTACATCATTATTTTAGGAAGTTTTTTCCTTAGATAAGATTAATTTCGTGGTAGAAACAGCAAAATCTTCAGGCGCTGTAAAGCCTAGTCTCTGTACTGGCACTTAAACACTTTTTTCCATTAAGATGAACTGCATCGCCTAAAGAGGCAACATATTCCTCTTACTTCCCCACTCCAAAAATCCAGAACTATCCATTTAACTGGCGGGGACTGGGCTACTTACGTTAGCTGTTTGATTACCTGAAAGCTACAATCATATGTTTGTATATGTAAAGTTCATAATTTCCGATTCACTTTATTTTTGTTCTCATCAATTCAGAGAAACCACCTGTCTCTTGAGCTACTTCATTTTTTAATTCATGCAACATTCATGACCATATGTATCAGATACTCACATGCTGCAGGCCTTGAGCATGTAGCTGACCGGGCGCTCCTCTTGGTTCTCCAGCAGCTTCAGATTAAAGACGTTTGCAAGCATCTGACCTTGATCCTCCAGATCCTCAGTCCTCAACATCGCCCTTGTGCACGAGTCCAAAACTTGAAACTTATCCCCACTGAAAACAAAGTCGCTGAATTAAAATTTACTTCTGCAACGATATACTGGTTTTGATAAACAGGAGATTTTTAAAACTACCGTAAGAACTTCTTACCTAGAGCTACGTTTGGTGACCAGCAGCAAATTATTGAAGAGGAACAAGTATACAGGCTGGTAGAGCTTACGACTCCGCATTGTCCTGGTGCTCTTTGGCCCAGCCATCAGCTGCACCTCACCCTTCTTCAGCAGCCAGCGTGAGTGGGAAATGATGGGCACGGACTGTAAAGGTGCAAAGAAGTATAAATGTTAATTATGATGTGCAGCTGCTTCCCTCTTGGCCAGGTACCTTGTGAAATTGACCTTGATCTCAATGAGTTCAAACCTGGTTCAATGAAGGTTACATTCTGAAAGGGTTAAAAGTAAAGTTTAAAGATTCCAAACTTTAAAACAGAGGTCACATGTTCATTTGGTACTATTTGAACTTCATAAGAAACAGTGGGTGAAGAGAACCTGCAGTCACAAAATCTACCATGTGCATACCTGAAAAACTGGAATGTGTGTCATTACTACTGATGAAAAATGCAAGCTGATTGGACGACACTCACCTTGGTTTTAAACTCCAGCGTTTTCTCAATACTGATGAGCTCCTCAGTGCGACTCATCTTCCGCACCCCCTCGTTGCACTCTTTCACAATCTGAGGAGGACACAAATACATGCCATCACTCCAAAGAAAAGAACATTACCCTCCTTTATTTCTCACAATTGTTGTTTTTTTTAACAGGTTTTATTCTCATACCAGTACCAGATACATCGGGGCCAGGAGGTGTTTTTCTTTATGGTAACCCACCTCTTTGCTCTGGCCTTTATAGTAAGGGTATTTTATCAGATATTTGGCCAATCTGGGAATAAATTCCTTACCAATAGATTTCTTCACAAGCGTGTTCATAAGGGTGTCTTATAACACATATAAAAAAATATAAATCCAACTCCTCTAGGAAAATCTGTGAGAGCTGCTCAAAGTCGGGGTACCTGGAATAGTACTTTATTGGTGGTGGGTCAAACTCGGGGTTCTTTGGGATTCTGACTCCATTGCAAACATTTGTTTTCCAAAAAAATCCACTCCTTGGGGGAGAAATGGCCACGCCCACTTTTACATGCAAATTTACAGTAGCTTTATATGTTGATTTTAATATCTCCAATCCTAGTTAAAAAATATACTGCACCACATTGCTGTATTAGGGGTCCAGGTATGAGTTTTCTTCACACTGTACTGTTCTCAAAGTGGGGATTGGGACCCCCTGGGGGCTTGTGAGAGGGGGGTCGCAAGATGCTTTCCATCACCAAATACAAAAGTAGATTTTTTTGCAAAATTGCCTTTCTATTAATAGTTTCTTTAGTGGAGAGATGACAGAGTGGGGCTGCTGCACCCTGTCAGCAGTTAAGGGTTTGGTGCCTTGCTCAAGGTCACCTCAGAAGTGCTCAGGAAGTGCCCTGACACCACTCCAGCTACCAGACCAACTTCCATATTTTGGTACATATCGGGACTTGAACCAGAGACCCTACACTTCTCAACCCAAGTCCCCACGGACTAAAGCTACAAGGCAGGACAAGAATATAGATTTGCCAACACACTGACAGTAATATCACCAAACCTGAGGCTCACCTGCTCCAGCTGCTGATGGGCTTTTATAGCATTTGCTTCCCTCTCTGAGTTCTCCTCTGCTTTTTTCAGGATATTCTGTGGAGGGAAACAAAACCTTTAAAAACAACAAAATGCTGCTTAAATGCAACGGCACCTCCTCCACATCACTCTGATATATGTTCAGGATTATATGTTCATGATCAAAAAAACCTGAAGAAAATAACGTATTTTAGATTTCCTGTGATAAGAGTCATCTTTGAAATAAAAATACTCTGGATATCATCTATGTGATCTGCTGCCCTCTAGTGGACAAAACCATTAACTTCTCATAGAGAAACTATTTTGGGGAGTCGTTTCTGTGCTTTTTTTTACCTGGGCAACATGGCTTTTGTCATTCACTTGACCTAAAGCCTAAACCTTTGAGTGATCTGCTGCCCTCTAGTGGCCACAGCCATCAACTCATAGAGAAACTAACAGAGAGGTGACTGTACTGAATGTGACTTATAGGCCCAGGTTGTAATTCTGAAGCTGAAGTAAAAAAGGCTCGAGCTCTTCACAGTGATGTTAATGTGAGAGGCTACAACCACATGAAGAGGCCAAGTGAAGTGTTGGTATGTCATACAGAGCACAATGAGTTTAGAGACTACAACATTGAATACATTTACAATCTCTAAAAATATTGTTTGGGTTTCTTACTATGTGGTTAGCAAGAGAAAAAGAGAATTGGACGACAGGAAGATTTAACTTTGCATGCTCATGCCAGACCGAACAGAGGAGGGTAACCCCCTTGAAAAAAAATGTCGTACTCCCCCTCCAACTTTATAACTACTGACAGTATTTGTTAGTCTAATAATACAAAAAAAACTAATTTAAATTATAGATTTATCGTGTTGAAGAGTCAAAGGACTGGGGGCTGGGTTGGGCTGGGTGGGGGGGTATTTGAATGTGGCCAGATGTTGCAGAAGCATGTGGTTCAATTAGTGGTTGAAAATAATTTATTAAAATCCAGATATAATGGAACTCTATAGCAGAAGTGTCTGGCTCATTTACATCTTGTTTTTCGACAGCTGAAGCCAAAAATGGGACTAAGCCAACTTGAAGTTAAGTTCTCTGTGGAAGTTGTGAACGGTGTGCGACACCAGGCTTACTGCTCTACCCATAAAAACATGAGCATTTTACTGCAGATCAAGACAACATGTCTTACAACATTATAGAAAGGATCCATCATCACTACATCATGAGAGCTACATTTATAGATCCTTGATGGCGTCATTCCTGCCATACCTTTGTGTATATACTGCTAACTGGGCACGCTGCTGAGTGTTAATGTGAGGCCATTAACATTCAGCAGCGTGCAATATCTAAAAGTGCATAAACTAAGTTCTGTTCATGAGTTTGTTTACTTTTGTTAAATGTACATCGTGTCCTATGGTTGCTGTTTCAAACGTGGTTATGAGCTGCAATCAGATAATATCAGACATTTAAACTTTAATACATAACAGGTGGAAATCAGTCAACATCCCTCCCTGTTTCGATACCATGGCAACAAAAATACAAAAATAAGTTCTGTGCACCCAATATAAGATTTCTTGAGAGACATAAATATAGCTTTTTTGACTTCATTAGACGACAACAGGACTTGATAAATGTTTGTATTTGTCAATTGTGAATCTGAATGAACCGCAGCTGGTCTCTCTTTCTCTCCTGGCAACTTTGGGTGAAAATATTGAATTAAATGAGACTTTATGATTTTTTTTTGTGTCAAAATATATCATAGAATCAAATTCTGTGACAGTATTGGCAACTCAGCCAAGCCATGGTGGCGTCCACACCTGTATGAGCAGCTTGAGCCTGGTGATCCTCTGGAAAGGAAGGATGAGGAACGAGGTGAAGGACAGACCCCGGACACGAGAATGGTTCTCTAGAGTTGCCATGGCCTCCCTGAAAGCCTGGTTTTCTTCTCTGCGCAGACAGAAAAGTAAGGACAACGAACATTACACACACCTCTCTTCTTATTTTGATGCAGTAATAACAGAAAGAGATAGTCAGGTTGAATGTCCGGTGGGTGAGAAGATCTTCAGACCAGGTGCAACACTTTCTACTGACTACTTCTTAACCCAACAATGAAGAGTAAAACACAGGAAATTAAAAGCAGGTCTCATCACACAGATGCTTTAGCGTTCATGCTTTATGGACTTTGATAGACTTTGTGGGGATAATACAGTATATATTTTATATATCTTTCTCTCACCAATAGGCTGCGTCTGTTTTCAAAAGACCATGCCAATAATGTTTTATTTTTTTGGACACCAGGTGGCAGCAGATGTCTGTGTTTCCAAGTTTAAATGTGAATATTTGGCTTTTATTGGCTGTATAAAATTGATCACACAAGCCATATATTCTGGGGTAGACATACAATATATGGCTATTGTGATCAAATCTTTATTCCTTCTTTATTCCAAAAAAAATGTACTGTTACATTTGAATGTGATTACACTAACATTGTGAATGACTGGTGCACTAAACACAGATGGCCTGATTAACAGGAGTAATAAGCTATTGGGCATGCTGTGCAAACAAAAGACACCGTCTTGGGGTGTAAACGGCCTAGCGGTAGGTTGCATCCTATGTACGGAGGCTTTGGTCTGATTTCCTACGATGTCCACTGTCCTATCCAAAAAAGTCATGGATGCTGTAAAATCTTATTCAAAAGACACATGCAAGGCGCATAATGCTCTGCAGCGTCTCTGTGCTCTGTGCGTGTATTGAAATGGTCCATTATGCATTTACAGTGTGCAAAATTTCCCCCTTTCAATGCGGATCAGTCTCATTGTAAAAACGTCTGCTATCCAGACGACTGCTCTTACAGCCACGCTCAGTTAGAGCGAAAAATTACCAAATGCTAAAACTAAATGGTAACTGTACCACAACTTTAAAAGACATTTTATGTGCAAACTTTCAAGTGATCAGGATAATAATTACACCTCTGATGACTGAAAAATAAAAAACATCTTTTAATAATATCAGGCAGACACAGGCTCGCTTCATCAATCATGTGTGGACACTGTCTGGTACCATAATGCATGGCATACTGTATATGTCAGTTTTTCTTTTTTCTGTATGAGTTGCCACTAAAGGGAAGAAACTTTGTTTGAAATGGTGAAAGCCAATTCACATTTTCAAGTCTGACCTCAAACAACTGGATTTAGTGAGCCCTCCCCTCCCAGTATACCTTCGCTATGTGGACAGCTCTTCACGGCCATGCTTGCACTTGAATGTCATTAGTGAACTACACTTTGTGAATTTGACCTTAACATAGAGCAGAAAAGGAAGTGAATGATTCACAATGTACTTTAGAGTCAGCAGAGGAAAAGACTCACTCTGAAGGTGCCAACACGTCAGGGCGACAAATCCTGCTAGAAGCTACAGCTGTCGCTTAAATGATGGTATTCTCTCTACAGTAACTATTAGACAAATGACTGTCAATCACTCTTCACAGGTGACGCCCAGTGAGGAGCATTGATTTATTCGTTACTAACCTGTGAGGAAACACAGTTGAAGAGTTTTTAAGCCAAGCGTCTGAGCAAGGAAATGATTATGGTGATAAAGTTTAACAGAAGAACCAGCAGAAAATGATGCGTAAACCACACCCACTGGAGGAAGACACATCATTCAACTATGTGTAGCAGCAAATTAACACACCAACAACATGCCTGTAACTACACAATTCAGCACATCGTGGGCCATTTTAGCCTCTACTGTTTCCAGGAGAGGAAAATATAGTTTACACACTGACTCGTGTCACTTTTCTTATTGCCTTTTCTGAAATGTATCTTTGTGTTTTACTGAGATGTTATCATTAAAGCATTTTTAATCTACCAAACTTGATGGATGAGAAAACCTTGTCAAAACAGTTCTCCTCTGAAGGATAATCACTCCCTTGCTTTTCATAAAGTTTTGTCATGTTTTTAATACCTCAACAAACACTTCCACATTGCAGCATGGCTACTGACGTGATTGTAATTGACAAGTCATAATGCCTGTCACTCCTCATACTCTAACAAGTGCGATCGGACTGACATTTAACCATCTGAGGAGAGTTTACAGAACACAATTCACTTCTACAAAACAAATGATCTACAAGGTCAACTTTAACATTTTGTCAATCTTCAACAAATCCATGTGGTTTGATGTATATCGTATTTCAAACCAGCATCAAGTTTCAGATGCGTTTTCAGTATTGGCTGAGCTCCAGGGGATTAAGTGCCACCAGGCATCTGTAGCTCATGGGAAAACTAAACTCTCTGTCAGGTATGTGTTTGATGAAAAGGGACATACTCATTACATTGAAATAAACCACACCCTGCACATCACAATTGTCATGATCCAAAACAAACCTGTTCTCTGTTGAAAAGAGACGGCTGCATTCATAGACAGAAAAAGCAGCACTGAAAAAATGCTGAATGATGGATGACGCCTATTATTCCTTCTCACAGTTCCTCTCTCTTATCAAGCATGTATTCATCAGCAGCAGTGAAGCAGGTTTGACTCAACTACGAATGGCTACCAGACCAAAAATGTGTGAACAGACCCAGGATCTAGCATGGGGACATGTGTAGAGCTGCATGTGTAGAGCACAACATTTCTTGAAAATAAATGAAAATAAAGTCCCTTGTTTTCCTATTTTTAGATTCTAAGCTCCAGAAATATGATGCAAAACCCGACCCATTCTCCTGATCCTGACGTTTTTACATCCGATTGATATTTCAGGAATAAATCTTCTTTTTGATCACTAAAGACTTAAGCTCAGAAAATGTATGCCACTCTTATTAGTACTGATAGAAAAGGTATACATAGTGCTTCTCATATAGGTGTGTGACCATATAAAACTTTATGTCACCACTGTATGATTGCCCCAGATTGGACAAGAAAATATAACTCTGCCACCGCTATTAAGATCCAATTTGGCCACGAGGTATCACTAACATTAGCACAGTAGCATCCTGGGAGAAAGAATATTGCACACAGTAAACACACAACGGCTGATGATCATCAATCTGGTGTGAGCTTTCTGTCTTGTAAATTATGAGACTGACTTTCCCTCCTCGAGTTTAAGGACAAAAATGTAGTGATGGGTTGGAGTCTATACGCAGGACATATCTTTGCCCGCTGCAGGAAGACTGATGGGAGCAATCTGCCCAGATTTCAAGAGTTTGTGAATAAACATTGTATATGGTGGATAATGGAGTACAATTAAAATGTAGAAAATATAAGTGACTAATTAGAAACTGCACAGAAAGTCTACCTTTATAAGCTATACTGATCACAATACAAACAATTATGTAATCTGCATTTATTAATCACAAAACACAAATTATTGTTGGTGTTAAAATTAGAATAAGTCATTGAATAACTTGACATCACTAATAGTTATACAGTATAATCAAAGTACTCACAAAATGCGTCTGTAGTTCTTCTCCTGGTACACCTGGTTAATGACGTATTTGATGAAGACATTGAAGTGCTCCGCAGCGTGGTAAGAAACGATATCACACACATCAGAAATCAAAATGGACTTCTCGGTTCTGTGCTCAAGGTCCATCAGGAACCTGGAAACATTCAGAGGAGTTTAATGAGGGAAGTTAACATTAAAAAAAAGAAGTTATTTACTGGAATGGAATATGACGTGAAAAACTGAGACCTCTTCCTACCTTTCACTGGCCTTCATCACCTCCTCGATGTTTGAAAACAAGAAGTGCATGTCGGACTGGCTGAGAGTGTTGATTAAAACGGGGTTACGTAGAAAGTGGGTCTCCAAAATCTCCAAGCTCTTGTAGTAGGATGCTTCTGAGGTGACAAGCTCAAACATGGCCTAAATAGAAAAGAAAAGAAAAATGTATATTACTAACGACGCTAGTAATCTGTTAGTATAATGTCTACAATTAAGAAGTCCTTTAAGGTTTATGTTGGGGCTAAGATAGGACAATGGATGGAGTCAGAAATCTTGAAGGGAGAGAGTGGGGAATGACATGCGGGTCGCCCGTTTTGAGAAATATAAACTACATGGGGCACACGCACTTACCATCCATAAGAATGATAAGTCTTTAAAGATATACACACATTAAAACACTAAGTTTAATCATGGATGCATCTAACGGTGGACCATAATGATTATGAATCAAGATAATGATTTATAATGCTCATTATGGAAGGAGCATGTTTAACAAAGCAATCTTAGCTCAAGGATTCAGTCAATAGCCTTTTATTTTTTTTACATTTCACGATCTGCAAACAGTTCCCAGTGTTTGTTAATCGTGTTAATGTTGTGAATGTTTTGCAGTCTGGTTTGGATTCATGAAAGGAAAAAATAATCTGGGCTGAAAAAAGGTGTTAATGTGAACTTTTTACCCTCACACGTGGCACCAAAACAGCTTCACTGATATAGAGAAGTATACAGACAACAGTTCCACATTTTTATGTCAACCTTCTATACAACCATGTGTGTGTTTAAAATCTGGGATTTTAACCATTTTCTTGGTTCGTTGTCTGAATGAAGAACAAGAAACATTAATATCATGTGTCTGTTAAAAACGTACGAAACCACTGACACATCAGTCGTAGATGGTTTGACGAGGATAAAGGAGACCTTCCAACAGAGCTACCATCTTCTCTTTTTCATAACCTTTAACTTTATTGTCGTGTTTTCTCTTGTGTCCAACATTATCGCCACAGAGCCGAATTCATTCACCTTGGAGTGCCACTTGAAGTGGTGGAGAACCTTCAAGATTATTCTGTCAATATACACTCGGTTGTCAGTGAATTTGGCACCAATGCTAAAATATACAAAGTATAATCCAACTGACCTTCACTCAAATTTTGTTCAAGGTCATAAAGTTCAGTGTTGGACGAGGTGTTGGATGGAAATGTTGATGCAATTTAAGGATCATAATTATGAATCTCAATCACATTCATCTCATGATTTTTCCCCTGCAGACGCACTGTAGGTAAGTCTACCCAGAGTCTCCCTGTAGTCACAGTGATGGAAAAAACAACCCTTCTGCAATTTTGAATGGCTCATTTCACTTAAAAGAAAAACTCTCTGACAACACACTTAACAAGTCTAAAGTAATATCCATCCTATGATAGATGGATGGACGGATGGACGGATGGATGGATGGATGGATGGATGGATGGATGGATAGACAGACAGACAGACAGACAGACAGACAGACAGACAGACAGACAGACAGACAGACAGACAGACAGACAGACAGACAGACAGACAGACAGACAGACAGATAGACAGATAGATAGATAGATAGATAGATAGATAGATAGATAGATAGATAGATAGATAGATAGATAGATAGATATAGCATCATGCTAACATTGGTACCTCGCCAGCACAAACTTCTTACCTCCTGCATGATGATTTCTTTCTGTGGCAGCTGGTTGAGCAGTCCGCTGGCCTGAACCACGTCCAGGTTCTGCCACAGAGACAGAGAATGAGAGCTGTTCCTCAGCTGCAGCTGTAACACTGGAGGGGACGCCACCACCGTCCCTGCAGTGACCTCCGGAGACAGATTCTCCCGCTGACGCCGCTGCTCGATCTCCTGCTGCTTGGAGGTGTCCCGGTACTCCTGGTACAGGAAGGCTGGGCGGTCACAGACACATGAGAAACACACGTTTAACTTTAAATCCTTAAGACTGTGACCATATAATCTCTTTAATAAATAATTTGGGGGAGGATTTAGGGGCTGTGTCAAACATGTTCTACTAGTTTGTGTTGACCTTCTGGATTATTTCAACAGAGGACTACTGTAACGTCATTTTGTATTTCTATTTCTTGCACACACAAACCTTTTGAATGTGCTACGCATGTTGCTCTCTACTTTACCTTGCACTGATATTTTAGCAGAACATACTAACAATTGATTCTTTTTGCTGATAAAGGGTGGGGAAAAGCCCTTTAGGAATCTACAGTTCTCAATATTTATTTTTTTTTTTAAGTAATGTTGCTCAATCTTGACTAATATTCCCTGCATACATGTGTGGTATGGTACCCTGCCCTCTGACTGGACATTCTTGTTGTTGTATGTTTTGATTTATTTGATTTTATTTGGGACGTTTCTGGGCAGGGGGCTGGTGCGTTTCCTTCAGCCAATGACAGCGACCGGTTGAGTTTATGAGTAGAAACAATTAAGCAATTGGACGCGATTCAAACCGGTGAGTATGATGGATGTGGATGTAACAGCAAAGAATAGAAACAATCACAGTGAGGCAAAACGCCAAATGATGAAGCTTGTTCTAAAATGAGGGGGACCTTGAGATGGCGGCGTTGGCCTGCTTTCAGTTGGACAAGCAGATGCCAAACATCATTGATTAGCTTGTGCTAGTGTGTATGAGCGTGCAGTGTTGGTACAAGCTGTGAACAAACTACGTCCTGCAAAGAGTGTTTGAGAATTGTGTTTGCAAGCTGTAACGAACAGTGACTCCACCATTAATTATCATTCATTCATCTTACATCTTTCATTAAGAGACTCCCAAACAAATCCAACAGGTTATCAGTGCACGAGGGCCTCTGCCAACTAATCATTTCTGTTGTTAAGCACATTCATGTAAACATAGTCAAACAGTTCAACAAAGGCTTTCAGAGGAGATTCAGGAATCAAATCAATGAATTAGATCTTAAATGTAATATTCATTTATTCGAAACCACAGCCTACTTCTTTGATTCAAAGTTCAAATTTATACATCTTAATTTCTACGTGTACCGGTCGGATATATAACATGTCGGGCTCCTTGGTGCTCTATGTGTTTTCTCAGATAAATCTCCATCCTGCATGCAGAACTGTCACAGCTGAACAGAACAGGAGCAGTCAGACAAACATTCGTCACTGTGTACATTTTCTTGTTGGATCTGTTCTCCCACACACAGCTCGGATCTGTTATAAAACTCCCCCCTCCTACATTTACAGGCACGTAGTTCAGAGATTAGATTAAACTGATGGGTATTAAACCTAAAACAACAAAACAACACAACCAGATATTATTGTGATTTTTACAAACTGATCATTAATATTGATCGCTTTATTCTTCCTAAACCTCAGCATTCAAAAACATCTCACATAGCACAACAGCTATAAGCAGGACAATGACACTAAGATACTCTTTCCTTTCATAATCAAGTGAACCTAAAACTGTGATCCAGGTTTTTATTTCTTTAACTCTGCTTCATGGCAGTGTTATTGTTAAAATGCTGCAGCCAGTATCGTCACCAAAATGAAAGCAAAATTAAAAATCCCACTCGATTCAAGCTGGCATCGACCTGAAGATCAGTTTGAATAAAGTTTAGAATTCATGTGTTGGTCTGTGTGTTTAATTATGTGCTCATTACGAACAAATGTTCTCTAATTGATCCTCATGTTGCATTAGTTTCAATACTGAGACGCAGTGGAGACCAGTTTGGTACAAAAATCCTCTTTACAGCACATGAGGAGATTTAACGACTGCATAAACTGCATGAATAACATTTTAAAACAACAACCTTTGCCTCCCGCATGGCTCCATCAAACACCTGATGATGCCATGCGCTGTCACAATGATGTTTCCTGCCGTCACTAGCACCAAGTTACAGTATAAGGACTGACAGTTATGGACACATCTGTTTGATCTGAGTATGAAGGTGTTTAGACCTTAAAGCTAAACAGGCTTTTATCAGAATAATATTGAATATGAAGCAGAGGATGTTTGTGCACCATCATGTGTGGTAACAGGTGCGTTTGTTGAAGTTTATTAAAACAAGATGTAGAAAACATACTTTCTGTGTGGAACATCACTTCTGTGTGTATATCATGCAGAAGGTGACTCTGAGCACGGGGGCTTGTTGCGTAATCTGCCTAAGTCATATACTGCAGATTTGTGAGGTGGGCGTCGAGCAGGAATGAGAATTACATAAGAGATAGAGAAACACACACACACACACACACACACACACACACACACACACACACACAGACAAACAGCAGCTTCACATATGCCTGTTTTTCTGCCCTCTGAGCTGAAGAATAGCCCTGCAGGTGAGCTGCTGTCTTGAGTAAATGTGGACTAAACCCTGCAAATAACCATTATCCTGAGTAAGTGACAGTCTGTCAACACGCAGACTGTCAGCTCAGAGGCCTCAGTGCTGAGAAACAGCTTAGAGATTTAAAGAATCTAAAGAAACTGAAGCCTTCCTGTTTAAATTAAGTGATTATTTCAATAAGTGCATGGAGGTTGGTTTTATTGTAGCTCAAGTTTGAACATTTAGATCACACTTCGACCTTCAATAAGTCTTCATAGTGAGGTCAGTCTTTTTCAGTCACTTCTAGAATTGTAATTCATGCACATGATGTTTACATCAAGCCTTGTATTAAAAAACTTTGCATTTTATGCTCTCTCATTCTTGCAACATTCTTCATCTTTAACATATTGAAATGTGCAGTCATATTATGGGATAAAAAGTGTGATATTTCAACAACTATCCTGTTTATAAATAATCCCACTTGTACCTTACACAGATTATTGAAGGTTTTATATAATGTAAAATGCACATTACCATGTTTTCATGTTTTTGAATGCTAATGTGTCTATCTACAAAGTCCTCAATGATGAGAAAAGCCCATCCTCTCTGTCTATTTCCTACTCCACTTTTTCTAAAACTTGTTTGGAGATTTTCCCTTCATGACATCACAAAGGGCAGTAGGCCCTCCCCCAGGTGGGTGAAATTCCCACAGTTAGGTGTTTGTTCTGCCCTCTGAGTCTGCCTTCTCACCGTAAACAATAGGTCATGGAGCGAGAAAGCACCGAGTGCACCCGAGCCCTTCCAGAGAGGGGGCGTGGTCAGACACAGCTCATTTACATATATAAAAGCTACAGACACAGAAACAGCCTGTTCTGAGCAGGGCTGATTAGAGGGGTTTATAGACATGATCAAATACAGGATCAGAGTGGATTTACAACAACACACTTCACACACCCTTTGAGGAGCTCTGAGATGTGCTTGTTTAAAGAGAGTATAATAAAAGACTAATAAGCAAAATGTGCTGCTCTTTACAACATGTTTGTTTGTTTAACGTCTTTTTTTTCATACAAAAGCCATTAAATTAAGGTCTCACTATAATTTGCTCTTGATTTTATTATTCAGGATGTTTAGGAAGGTGTTTCTGTGTTTACAGATATACAACAAGATCAACCTTTCTTTATGTCTTTTACTGACTCAAAGAAAAAAAAGGAATAGTCTCCCCTCCCTCACCACCTCGTCTCGACTCACCAATGTTTTTGACAATGTTGAGGCCATGGTAGATCGTCTGGGATCCATCTCCATTGCTCAGCAACCTGAAGAGGAAAATAAAAAAAGGAAGACCATGTTTGGACAGACAGGACGGTGGATGATTAAATTCACTTTATGTTTACTTTTTCCACTATTTATAGGATAATAGGGCAGCACTTCTTCAGCAGGCAGTTCTCCCATCCATCAAACCCAAACAAAGGGAGGATTCTCTGCATTTTTGATAGAAATAACAAAAACATCTTTCACGCCTCTTCACATTCACATTCTCACCATGCTGTGAGTCACTCATCAGTCTTTCCAATCATTCCTTCACTTGCTGTCTTTTGTGAAAAACATACTGAGATTCATATTTAGGATTATCTGTTCGAAGAAGGCAAGATTGAAAGCTTCATAAAAACAGTATTTGTATACATTTTCTAAATATTTTGGTCTTACCTGAGGTTGCCGTTCTCCCGGTCAGCTCCTTCAGAAGTCGCCCGCTGTGAGCTCATGGTTTTTCCTCTGACCTCCTCTACACGGCAGGCTGCGGTTTTCTCGGACAGCTGCGTGATCTCTTTGCCCCTGATGTTGTGAGTCCGGTAAGTGAACGTATCGGCTGTGAAATCTTTCTGCTGGTTGTTTGAGGAGGGAGATGCAGAGATGTCCACACTCCTCCCTCCTCCCACTCCTCCTCCCGTCCTCTCCGCAGCATCTCTTTTGTACTGAGTGTGTCGACTGCTGGCCTCCCCATTGCTTGGCAACGCCGTTCTGGAGTTATGGAGCAGTGGTGAAGGCGGAGGGCTGAATTTTAACAGAAAATAACACATTTCAGAATCACATTTTTAACAGCCATCTTCACAGAGATATTTTGATCACTGACGAGATGATTCTCAGTTTGTGTCTTGTTCTAAGTGGCATACACGTCTCTGTGTTGTTAGGTGATGGGCTAAAGAACGTGCAGCCCTGACTGAGGATTGTTAACCTGTTGATATACGGTAACTCTCGCCCTGCTGTGATCAATAATTGTACTTGTTCAGAACCAACCTCAACATTTGTCTTCCCTTGAAAGCAATCTCAGTGAACGTTATGCGATGAATGAACAGAGAACCATGCTTCTGACAATGCATGAGCTCTTGCTGACCTTGCATTTTCTTGGCTAGAGTCTGATTAATTCTATTCCAGATGTGCTTGATGGTAAAAATGTGGGGAACTCTTTTTTCCATGATGGGGATGGGCTGAATTTAAAAAGGACTGAAATCCTATCCTTAACATTTCTTTGTGGTCAGACCCCCCCATGGGTCGTATTCACAAAACATCCTGAATACTAAGAGTTGCTCTGAGATACAATACTGATCACACCCCACCTCTTCACTTCCGTAGAAGTTACAACAGGAAAAGATAAAGAAAACACTGAACTATGGTAAAGGGACAACAGCTCTAGCTTCAGTCAGATGGCTGTTATATGTATAAAACACATTAGATGGGTCTCACTAATGACTCTTCGTCGATTTATTTTCTCGCTTTATAGTCCTGCGTTACTTGAAGTAGCAACCCCTCCTCATTGCCTGCCCACTCAAATATTTGTTTGTCCTTCTTTTGTATGTTTACACCTCATTGCTCTGTAGAAGAAAGAATATGTTTTAGCTCTTCAAACTACCAAAAAAAAAAAGAGTCGTGACGTGACTTAGAGCAGCAAGGAAGGTCAAGTGGCTCATCTGTATTTAGAGCAGAGGAACACATTTTGTCATAATGTTTGACACCACTCAGTTTACAACCATGCGAGTCAGCACATGAAAAAGAGGGGTTTTCAACGCAGAGAAGTGTCAGAAGAAGGTATAGCTGGCTTCTGGGCAGTTTGGGCTCATTTGTGAGTGCGATTGCTGTCTTTGTTCAAACGAGCTGGGCTCGAGGGGTAATGAGTCGAAACTGCTTCACTTCTGTTTTTTGCTTTAGTCTGATTTAGCCTGCCTTTCGAATGATCTTATGGGCCAATGGGTCTGAAATAAAGTAAATGAGTAATAAGTATCGGTTCTGGCCCTTGAACTGGAAGCACACAGTTTTCTGAATAGACGTGAATACACCATGAGGCTACAGATTCACTGACACTGAATCAACCTCCAGAGGGACTGAGTGTGTTCTTATCACAGACAGGATAAGCCATTTATTGTGTGTTATGTGCAGTATAAAGTGTGTGTGTGTGTGTAGTGTTTAAACAGTCACAGCGTGTGTATGTGTTTGTTTGTGTTTCTGGGTGTGTTTATGTTCGACTGCAGGGTTGGGCAGTGCAGGCATGCAGACTCACCGTCTCGCCGTAGGCAACAAGGGCGACTTTTGGGGCGAGGGTGTGTTAGAGGGGGTGGGTCCTGCTCTATAACAGGGACTGTGGTCCGAACCGGGTCTGCTCGAGTCTGCAGAGAGAGAGAGAGAGAGAGACAGACAGACAGACAGAGAAAGAGAAAGAGAGAGAGAGCGAGAGAAAATGAAAGAGAGAAGAGGACAACATATTCTTTAAAATCACTCCTGCAAAGAGGAACAAGGAAAATACTATTCCGGCATTAACACTCCCTTCTCAATCAGTTGTCACTGTTAACATAGACACAAACTACCACAGGCACACACACACACACACACACACACACACACACACACACACACACAGTTTAAAGCTTTCAGAATAATTTCTGTAGCTGCTGTGGGTCTGATAATCTTTAAATCCTGCTCTTTTCCACTTCAACTATTCTGGTCATGTGAAAGGAGACTATTTAGAGTGTGACAGCATTCGACTGTAACCAGCTGATCCCACTGTTACCAGAGCTATTTTCCACAAACAGAATCTGTTGCTGCACGTTAATGTGCGATGATCCTGGTGTGTGTGGGCGTGTGTATGAATATTTCACTCAGATAAATAAACACACACTCTTCCGATTTATGTGAAAATCCTCTCCACGGTTAAATAAGATCAATGTCTTTGGACAAAATGCACATCAACAACCTTCAGTTTAATCAACGTGTTCAACCGAATCAACCTTACAACCTTACAATTACGATCTCCTATGCAAACCAGTGCAACTCTATACGATCAATTCCACTTGGACGTAGCTTCTGCATTTTCAGCCTTTGTTGACAAGTTGAGAGAGGGGATGATTCGGCTGTATAATTATTGCTGACGTTGTAGTGGGTGGCGGTGGTGTGCTGGAGTGTACTCGATTGAAAGGTGTTCCTCATATTGTTAATGGATTCAGCAAAATATAAGAAACACTTTTAAATGTAATGTTGCCATCAGCAGCACCACCACCCACTATGACTCTAATAATACACATAAAACAGAACTATCATCATTCTGACACATCAGCAAGAACTGTAACTAAAGCAGCTTTGTAGAGTTGTTGTTATTGGATTTCATAGGTGGTCATGAAATGATGTGTGTGTGTGTGTGTGGGGGGGGGGGGGGGGGGGGGGGGGCTGGCGAAATTAGAATAAGCGTTAGCTGTAATAGCAACATTAAAGGGAGAGTTGGTAATTTTGAAAAACTAGCATGATTTTGAAAGTATTCCCTCAGTGTTACGTTGATCTAAAAGCAGACCTCAGCTCATCGCTCGTATTGTGTAGAAACTACGTTGTCTCATGTCTCATTTAGGGGTAAGTAAACTCATTAGTGACGAGCTTTGAGTGTGAGCTAGAGCACGCAAGAGGAAGAGAACGAGCAGGGAGGCTGTGATTGGTTCATCAGATTGGCACCTCGTGGCAGACATTGGTTACATTTTTTACAGGCTTACAGCTGCTACAGGTGACAGATTATATTTGTTCCTTTTTCAGAGCATATGAGTTATTAATTTCTGTCAGGACCTAAAGACAGTTTCAACCCAAATTACATCATATATCAAATATAACTTTCAGATCCATGAGAGCAGTAAGTGTGAGCTAAAAAGTTTATTGAGATATTTCAGATCATATCTTAATCATAGTCCTGAAAAGTGTTATTGCACACAGCAGATTTCAACATATTGTGGGGGCCTAAAAGAAGAGCAACGAGGATGAAGACAACAGCCTGTTCACCATGCTGTGTGTTTATCTGTGTGTGCATACGTCTATCTGTCTGTCAGGGATTCTGTGTGTCTGTTGTCTTTCCATCTTTCCATCAGAGCAGCTTCTCTCCTCACCCTCGCCTCGTCCTCCACACTGCATCATAAAAATAGTTCTTCTTGTGTAACATATAGAGACTACAGCTAGATCTTGCTCAAGCCCTGAAAAGACGAAGGCCGCTAAATAAGGCCAATATGAGAAATAAAACATTTCAGTGGCGACGTGAGGTGCAAAACCAGGATAACGAAAAATACATAAGTCAGTATCAGGAAGAGTCTTAGTTATTCTGTCAAACTGGCGTTTAAAGGGCAATCAAGCCTCTAGTCTAATGACATTAAACTAATCATAAATCATAAATGACAAGCTGCAGATCCTCACATGTTAGAAGCAGCAACGAGTGTTTGAAAATGTGCAACTAAAAAGATTCAGCAATAAGTAAGTATTTGCTGATTTAATTTCTCTTAAAGCCATTAAATCGTTGCAGCTTCAGTATTAGAAGTGGCAGCTTTGCAACAGAAGGCCGTGTTTCCTGAGGGCCTTGAGGGAAATAAAGCTCTTCTTTGCAGATTTCTGATACCTGCAATAAAAAAGAGAGCCAGCGTCCCAAAAATAAACTGTGAAGCCTAACGCTGTCTTTTCACTGCAATATAAAAATGATGTCATGCTACTGTGAGTGTTTGCAAAGTCATACGTGTCCGCGCATGTTGAGCCGAGAGGCAGTTCCACAGGAAACATCAGATTTTAGATTATGCAAGCGATGCATGTTGTTGGAAAGAAAAAGAAAACATTCAGCTGCCTATTCCACAAACATTCAAGTGTGCTGTGAGAAATAACTGCTTAATGCACATTCATAAACACGTGTCTGTCGTTTAGGTTGAGGAGCTGAATCAATTATAATTAATAATATTGACCTTATTCACTGTGATAAAAGCTCATAAGGGGCACCGGTGGTTCAGTGGTGATGTAGTGCACCCCATGCACAGATAGTCTTTGCTGCATGTCACCCCCCTCTCTCTACTGCCAACATTTTCTGTCTCTCTTTCGCTGTCCTGTCTAATAAAGGCAAAAATGGCCCAACAATATAAATTCAAAAAAGCTAAGAGGAGTGATCAAAGAACCATGTAAATGGTCACATGAAGTTATAGATGTTATTACAGATATGATTTATGACTCTTCTGACTGCAAAAACTTTTTTGATTTGAGTTATTTATCAACTGATCGCATTGAATGGAAGCTTCTTGTTTTTTTTGCTTTCTTACCCTATGCCTATTTTAATGTATTAAAATCAAGCAATTTCCCAATAGAGTTCTCATAAATAACTTCATTATTTGCTGACGACATTCTTCTTTTGTGTTCAGAACCGGATGAGTCAGTTTCAGTTTATTCTCATCAGTTATGTAATTATGGGAGTGTTTGGGACTAATTTTGTAGTTTAACAAACTGAGGCCATAAAATAAGTTCTGAGAAGATTCGTTAATATAAACATGTTCAGGACATTTGATTCTTTAATTTAAGACTTGAAGAAAACGTGACCGAGTCTAGGAAACAATCTGTGGCGTTCATGTTGACAGTATTAACATTTATCAGTGACTAACGTTTCGTCCACAAACTTATTTTTCCTTTTGTCATTCTAACATCCTTCTTTGTCTTTCTTTAGTGACTCGTCAGTCAGTTCTTTGGAGCGGAAATAAACAAACATCAAGACAAGGACAACCAGGCCATGGAGGACTTGGTGGACCACCAACAGGTGTGTTCACCTGCATAGAAGGACATATACGAGCATCATTGTGCCCACATATGAATATTTAAGCACAGTGACTGATAATCCAGTGTTACAAATACTCATTTAAGGCTAATCACCATAAAGATGGCTCGTCATTGTCCTCAATCAAACAGAATTTTTCATTCATTTGGTAAAAGGCTTTTTTATGTGTTTGGTATCTAAAAGGTCTGCTAACTTATTTATTTTTTAACACTTTGAGAAGTTGAACTGGTTGATGCAATGGAGATGAATCAGATTCTGGAAAATAATACGTGCGGACAAAAAATGACAGTCTGACTTGTTGGATAAATGTAAGGCTCTGTTGGTGCACTTCTTTGAGAGGTTGATTTTAAACCTGATGGAGATAAAGGAGGAGATCAGATGAGCGCTATGAGGAACAGAATCATTATGACCAGTTTATGTCAGTAGTTTGTAGTTTTCTGTTCATCTGTCAAACATGTTTTTGTTCTGCTGTGAAGATGACAGACTTTCTCTACAAATCTGTTCACTTCACTTTTGTCAGAGAAAAATGTCAATAGTAGTGTTACTACTGTATGCTTCCCTATGCTGTTTGTCCCTTCTCCCCTCTTGTTGTCTCCAATCTCTACTGATCACCTGACGATGTGCACCTGGCCTCGCTGCTGTGCTATGGTGGGGCATAAAAACTAGAAAATGTGTGCTCTCCAGAAAGTCTCATGAACAATAGTTTGTGTTGCAGTGATTGTTCTATGAATACTTTTCTGTTCCTCTTGGTCTGAGAGAAAACCACCTTGAATCCCTTAATGATGATGATGTGATTTTAGAAACTTTATAAATAGTTTTTTTAACCTTTAGTAAAATGTACAAGTTGGTGAATGGACTTGAGCTCATTGAGGACCTCTCCAGCCGTCAGACAACTTGAAGCACTCTCACACCTTGCTGTTAGAGGCTACTTTGTAAAGAGTCCATCAGTGTTGATGAATCTATTCTTTCACATTCACACGCTACCGTCAAGCATCGGACATGCGGCTGCAGGAGTTGGAGATCGAACCACTGACCTCTACCAACTGAGCCACAGCCGTCCTATAACTTCTAATGCACAGCTTTGAGCACAAACAGATCTTTGTAACTGAACCGATTCCCTACAAATCAGCAGCAGTTTGGCACCGAAACATTGCCAACGTATTTGTGAATTTTAAACAGTGTGCAGTGTACAGGAGCTGACTTGCATTATCTGTGAATTGACAAACAAGAAATGACCTGGAGCCTGAGGACGTCTATTTTTGTCGGCGTGGTATTTTAATGAGAATCATATCATTTGATCTCTACTCGAATCATATCGATGTTTACCCTACTTAGCACTTTGCGGTCGATATTGATGTATTTATGTGATAGTGACAGCACCGTGCAGTATGCTGGTGTTGGCTCATTTCCAACCTTTGTCTCTTGTTGGGCTTGTACATATACAGTGTGATTACATTTACAATATTCAGTATCATAAACCAGATAACACCAAAGAGATGAAGACATAATAAAACACACATAGCAACAACACACAGCTTTTCAACACCAAGACAAGAAAGTTCTGTCTTTTTAGTTCTGTCTCTGTGTCCTAATTGTCTTTTCTTTATGTTTACTATTCACGCCATCAGAGGAAGGTGTAGTCAGTGTTAAGTAGAAATTACTTGGCATAAATGTTAAAAGTCGAGGGGCTGGTGTCATTAAAAGTATATTTTGTCTTTGACTTTGTCTTTTTGCTGCTTCCTGTCTTGGTCCTTATCAACAACACCTGGTTGAATAATAAAAAAAGAGTTATCACTGCCTTTGCTGATTATCTATAAACCGATAAAATAAAATATTCATCAATAATCATCGTTTATAATCTCTAAACTCAGAGTCTTTCGTGTGATAGCAATCCACTGTTTAAGTTTCCTTTTCTATCATCGTATTAAACGATCATGTGAGTGGATTTTGTCACGTTATTCGGCATGCTTTGCAGTTTTATGATTGAATGTTACTTTCTTTTATGAGCGAGGGTGATGCTGACGATCGGCTGGAGTTATTGTGTGTTAAGAAATGACTTTGATCCCTCCCTGTGAGGCCGGCCAAAGTCTCAGCTCAAACACTTTATTGTTGAACTTGATTTGGCTCGGAGAAAAAAAAAAAAACCTGCATTCCTCTTTGAGAACAATGTACACGGCAAAAAAACTGTTCATATTTAAAGAAAAAAAAACTGTTCCTGTGCCTTTAAAAGACTGTTCAGTTTTGAGCTTATAGAAAGCTGGAAAGTAAAAGTCACCACATCAACTTTTCTGTTTCATTTCAGGCCTTAAAAGACGTAACTATGGACGTAATAACAGGTGTATTGACAGGTGTATTCTTTGTTTCATTCAAACACACGTCACGTTGTTTTTAGCTTGAAGTCATGAGGTCAGAGTGTGTGCATGTGTCAGAGTGTGTGCATGTGTCAGAGTGTGTGCGACCTGAACGGGTTCCTCAGGTTGTTTTCATTCAGACATCACAGCCTTTGTTCCGCTCTCAATGACAAACAAACGATTCGGTTTCTACGGAGGCTATTTCAACACACTTCTGTGTATCTAGCTGAATACACAGGTGAGTATCATATTTAACACCTGTGGCCAGAAAAAGTAAAGTGAAATGTAAACAAAGCAGTGTCCCTCCGGTGAGTTCTTACTGTCAGACTGCTCCCCTGCCGCCTGCTTCTTCTTCCTCATGGAGCGGTAGAAGCGGGAGTTCCTCAGTTTGGGCTCTCTGCTGAAGCCCACTGATGAATCATCGTCGTCATCGTCATCTATGTGACTGACCTGAATCACAGCTGCTGGAGACTTCTCCTTGGTGTCAGTCTTCTGCCCCCACTTACCCCTAAACAGGGCCGTTACAGACATGGTGGATGGTTCCTTATTCTTCATCATTGGAGGGCAGAAAAAAAGTCAGTCAGGAAAAGCAGTGCTGTCTGGAGGAAACCTGATTGAATTAACCAGAATCCAAGAGCAGATCCATGCCGAGAAATAAAAAGGTATTGCTGAAAAGTAAATCCAGAGAAGAAGAGCACAAACAGATGTGCTTCCTGGGCCCTGTGTGAAGCCTGTCAGACAGACAGAAGCGTTGTTAGCTATGCAGGCAGCCTGTTGAACCAGGAGTGTATTCTGACTAAGCTGTAATTATTGCATGTATGACTCTCTCTCCTGCTCTTTGTCCCTCCTGTCGGCCGCCTCCCTCCCTCCCCCGTCGCTCTCTCTACACCACCCTGTTACGAGCTGACATTCCTGAACTGAACCTGGCCTTACCAGCCCGCCTGACTCTCTGCTCCTCAACTCTCTCTGTGGACGAACCTGAAAAGCCACCTGATGACTAAATACAGTCTGCTCACTGCTCCATGAACCCTCCTATAAATGTGTCACTCTTTGTTATTCATGCAGAGTTTCATTTTATTTTGGTTCAAGCACAAAAAAAAAAGAAGAAAAGGACAGATGAAGCGGTGAGCAGGTGGCGTGTGTCCACTTCCTGTGTGTTCCTGCATGGCTACGTGTCTCTCCAGCCCTGTTGAACCGTACAGTAATAAAGGAGTTTTAGTTGCAGTCAGCTGACAGTTTAAAGTTCACTTTCTCCACACAGCAGTAAGCCGTTTGTGCTGCTGCTCAAAAACACATTTACACACACACACACTCACACACACACACACACACACACACACACACACACACCTCAAATCCATAAAACAAGCAGCATAATGTCTACAGGGAGAATTCCTTGCATCATAGTTCATGCAGTGAGAAGTTAATGATGCAAAAAAAGCTCAAACATTTCAAAAATGTCATGAAAAGTTGTTGTTGTGTGTGTGTGTTTAGCCTGTTGTGGTTTTATAAGCTGCTGTTGACCCCATTAACCCAAACTTCATATGTTCCCTTAAAGGATAGACCTGGCATCATTTTGCATTTTTCTCTATCCTATCCATCCTCCCTGTTTTCTGCCCTAACATCACCAGTCGTGTGGAGATGTCCAAAGGATAAATCCTGGTAAGAACTGATCCGGTGCTGACATTTTGGCCCTACGCTGCCGGGAGAATTTACACCCACAAAACTGTTGATGACCTTCCTGTTCAGGTCTCACATTTTTTGGGGCTCTTTATGTACAACATACTGAAACTGAGTGGATCATGTTGGAGTTACTTTCACTGCAGCACAGAAAATCTGCCCACCAAATAAAAAGACAGACACGGAGTCTGAAAACCAGTGTTCATGTCTCAGCATTGTCCCTGGAACACGAACTATCTCAGTGAGGAAGTATGTAAACTGGATTTATAGAGCGCCTATCATCGATAACAGGTGACAACACACAGAAAGAAAAAAACTGAAACAAAAGGGTGGCGCACAGGCTGATAATTGGCACAATAAAACCTGAATGATTTACAGTAAGTAGACTGGGTGAACATGTTTACGTGCGTATAAGCCTTTCTAAAATTAGACAAAGAAGTTTTGGTGCTACAGCTTCAAAAGCACCATATCTTTGTGTCCTATATTGAGTCTGTAAGATCGACAGCAGGCGATGGAGGGTCCAACGTTTGTTTCCACCAAGTGGTCTGTTTGAGTTCAGTACAGTACAGTTTTATATGTAAAACGCTGCATTTCCACAGCAAGCCGTAGCTTAACGTGGTAGGCGGCGTGTAAGCCGAATGCCGATAGTCGTCAATGAATTCAACAAAGATGAAGAACGTACCACAGTAAACAAAGAGCAACAAGGGAGGAAGTCCGTCAATGTGTGTGTTCTTTGTTCTTGGCATGTGGCTGTTTATAACAAGAAGCACTCACACTTTGAACTGCCGGGAGAAAAACTGCCTAAAGCTGGAAAAACAAAGAAAGTTTGGGATATGATACTTGAGAGCTCAGGTGAGATGGACAACCTCCCTACAGACTGCACTATGTCCAACTCCATCTTTTAGGCTTCAGATCCGTTCACTTTCTACTCTGAGCTCTAAACTCGACCTCTCAGCATCAGCACAGGCTGCTGACAAAGGAAACACATTTTTGGATACTTGTAAATACGATCTTATCTTTTAGTCACAAACCAAAAGTTAGGATCAAAGGCGACTATTTGAAACACAACGGGCCTGTAACATGATCACATGATGGTAACGGCAACAATCGGACTGAACTAAAGAAGCTCACAAATACACAACCTGAAACCTTTCCATGCTGATGATACTCAAACGGGAGGATTTCTGTTTTTGTTTGGGGACTATATTTAGCAGTGGATGAATCCTCATGTGACGTTCTGGTGAGTGATTCAGGCAAAAGGATGGGATGGTGTCTGAGTTTGGTTTACTTGTAATTAACAGTGTGTGCGTGTGTGTGTGTTCATGGTGATGAAGGAACATGTCAGCCTGTGAAGCAGCATGGAGCTCAGTGGCTCTGCGTCTGACAGATTCACAAAGTAAATACTGTGAATGATGAATGGAGAAGTTAAAAGTCATCAGTAGAGTTTTATGATATTTATATTCTTTCTGCACTTTGATATATTCCACTTCCACATCTTTTCCCCAAAATGTGACAGGTAATGATTTCAAAATGACATGATAAATGTGCTACGATACAATACTCAGGTAAACATATTCAGTCTTCTCTGTATTTATGTCAATAAAGAAACACAGCTGGCAGACAGGGAAGAAAAAGGCCCATAAAACAAACTTGAAAGTCCAGAGGAAACAAATAATCTCAAACTTGGATAAGGTTTTGTGTTTAACATCTTGAGAGTAAGACCACGTCAGAGAGTAGGGCTGCATTTTTTACATTCCCCGTGTATTTATGGAGAATTTACTTGTTTTCACGCTGCCAGGCGGATTTTGTAAATCCACTCTTTTCTAATTTGGTAGGAATGGATTTACAGTTTCCTTCTGTTTGCAGAGAAGGAACTAATCCCCCGTCGTCGTGTCGAGAAGAGGAGACACAAACAGAACAGAGGACATGCAGATAAGACAGAAATAAGAATCTGTCGTGTCCATTATAAAAAAGGAAAGCTGATCTCAGCACAGGTGGGAAAAAAAGGTTAATCTAACAAAAGCAAAAAAAAAACCCACACAACTTAGGACACAGGAAACACTAAAGACAAGACACATTGGGAAATTAAGAAACAAGTAGGGTTAAGACTAAATAAAACAGGAAAGACTCATATTTAACCAAAGTATACAAACTGAAAATAATACACAGGAAAACAGAGAAACACAAGGAATAAGCAAACAAAAGAAAGGTAAATCATGACAGAATCAGAGTGTGATCGGATTTTGTTAAATGTTGTTTTAGAGAGTATCAGAGACCAGAAGGTCACAACCACTCGTGTCTGGGGTTTCTACAATACTCACTGTTTACACTACAACACAACAAAGCCTGGTTGTACGATACTATTTTATTTATTTGGTGAGTTAAAAACACAGTACGTCTTAAAGCTAAAGTCTGAGGTCAAAGTAAGTCAGATCAAACCATAGAGCTTTGGAGGTACAGATTGAAATCACAACATGTCAGTGGTTCATTGAAAGTCTATATTTTATTTCTTGATGGGGGGGGGGGATTTTCCTTTCTTTGTTTTTTTCTCTTGCTCCTGCACTCTGTACAGTTTGGTGTGAATTGTTTTTCTCATGAAAGCCTCATGGCATGAACTGAACAGAGAGAGATAACATCTTTTTCATTATGAATCTCCCCTGAGACTCGCACTGAGAGACAAACAATAACCGTTTAATATTAGAATCCTATGTTCGCCCACAGGAAGGGGCTGGGCTTCACCTCTATGAGTCGAGAGAGAAAAATGAAACGTCAAAGGCAGTGAAGATTTTGGAGTCTCATGAGGCTAATCGGCAAAGATCAATTGGGGACGTTCAGCAGGGCAACATGAGTAAGTGCTGTCAGAAGGGGCCCCTGAGGGAAGTTTCCTACTGTGATTGCAAAATTTGCACATATTGGGCTGTTGCTGTTGACAAAGTTTGTCAGTCCTCTGGGGTCCCTGCTGGGCTTGTCAGACAAACATTATTATGTTGGATCAAAGACAAGTCAGGAGATGTCAGTATGAAGAGAAAAGGGTGCAGGCTGCAGGCCCTTTCAGTGCTGGAGGTTTGGACACAGCTAAGTTGTGTGTAGATTTTGTTGTAATGCAAAACTTTTGGATGCCAAATACCTTCATAAACCAAAGAAGATGTAGAAGAAGAAACCATAAACTGATCATGAAAGCAGCGTAACATCTTTTGCATGATAAGGCCTGAATGTTCGGATATTAAAAGTGAAAGTGTCAGCAAGTTTTGCACAACGAGTAGCATCTAAACTAACTAACAAGAGGAAGAAGAAGAAGACAAACCTGTCTGCCGAGGCCATCTTCACCCTCTCCACTGTTAATGAAGGACTGGCACAAACTCAGAAAAGTGTATTTTGTTTTAGCACGCCGAAGGATTTGAAAGGAAGCACTTTGTGTAGACATAACCCTGATGGACAAAAACTGATGTCACCTGGAAAGTGATTGCATAAAAGAGTGCACAAGGTTGCAAAGGCTCGAAATGGACAGCACAGGCGACTCTGTAACTATGACAGCACGATGTCAAGCAGCATTAGGTAATTTTATTATTTTTAATTTACTTACTCACAACCAGGGCCCTTATGAAAAGTTCAACAGGCTCTGTGTTTTTCTCCGTCGTGGCATAAATAAAGGTTTCTCTTATCCTATATTACAGGACTATTACTGTATGCTCTCTGTTGTTGTCACAGTGAGTGTGACGCTGAAAAGAACCAGCAGGTGGCGGTAATGCGAAACACCATTAAACTCCCCAGAAGAAGAAGAAGAAGAAGAAGACTGCTGGATATTGGTTCGTAGAAGAAGGACGACACGCATGGATGTATGAACATTAAGTCCAGTTAACGTGTTTAACGTCACCGTTTACTGCACATGAGTGGATGAAAGAAATGTCATGGCGGGCAGCAGACTGGAGAAGTTTGGGACTGTGTTTACCCGGTAAGAGACTTAGTATCTGTTAGCATCTGCTAGCTTTAGAAGCTAACAGAGGATAGAGGTAAACAACAACAAAAAACACCTTGCTGTTGTTGTTCATTGTGATGGGTGGTATAAATGGAAAACGTAAAACGCAGCTTCAATGAACAGATTCTGCATTAATGTCATTTCTCAAGAGCATGACCGCAGCCAAAGACGCTGCGTGATTACGTCACAGCTACGCGCACCAAGACTGTAGTCCTGTTTGTGGGTGATATTTACAGTCAGTGCTGTTTAACAGAAGCTGGTTAATCATTTCTTGACATTTGTTTTGCTGGATGGTGATACGGAATATCAAACATTTATTCTCATTTGATTTGCAGTTTGGTCATTTTTACCTTTTTTTCTTTTTTTTTTTTCTTACAATGATTTAGTTGTCCTTAAAACTTTTGAATCTTTCAATAATCTTTGTGTGATTTTTTATTTTTTTTTATTATTATTATTTTCAGGGTTCGAGATCTGATGCGCTCTGGAGTCATTAAACCGTCTCAGAAACCGATCTGGTTTGACGTTTATGAAGCTTTTCCTCCGAAGAGAGAACCGCTTCATGTGAAACAATGGAGAAGACCCGAGAACAAGAAAGAGGAAAGCGTACCAGAGATCTTCTACAGAGAGGATGAAGTCAGAGCGTAAGGACAACTGGCATCCATCACTGTCAATGAAATAACAAAGTCAGTTTAGGCCAGCTGTGTCCACCACACGTATTGTTTTTTATTTTATTTTTTCGTGCAGAAAATGCCCCGGCTGTGAGCTCATGAGCGTTGGGATGAATTGCTTGTGTCCTGAGAATAAAACAGCTTACATGTGTTTGTTCTCTCTATGACAACGGTCGCTTTTACATGTCTCCTGTTTAACCGACGCTGCTACCTTTTCTGTAGCCTGTTTTACTCTTGAAAATGTTTTTTTCTTTCCATCACAATGCTCATGATGCTTGCCCTCATATTTTTTTTCTGGATGAGGAGCAAGGAGGATGCTGCGTATATTTAACCCCATCCGTTGGAGAAAAAAAAAATGGTGTATGATGCATTTTGGAAAAAAGGGGCACCTGCCAGTGTGGTCAGCACCCTGTGGAAGAGTTGAAAGATAATGAACTCTGAGCGGCCGCACAAAAAAACTGTATTATTAGGTAAAATAATGCTGAGTGCTTTTTGTTTGGCGGCAGTCTGCTGTGGTAAACATTATGTTCTTATTGGTTACAATTAGGAAAAAAAGCTCTGGGTGGACACAGGGATTTACTGGAGCCTTAGTGTTTATTATAAAACAGTAATTTGGATAAAACTGAGCTGTTTCATATTAACATTAACAGTGTTTGTAAGATTTGTATTCAGCTGATGCTCACACTGATTGGTCCGTCTGCTTTCAGAAAGTTCTACGAGCTGTACATGTCTGGTCGTCCTTTCGATCTGTCCAGGTCCAACTTTGTTTCCACGTGTCAGAGGTACTTCACCCGACAGAAAGCAGACATTACCCGTCTGACAGTGCTTCATGAAAACATGTGATGTACTCGCATGACTACAGCAGTCCGATGTGATAACGTGTATGTGTGTGACTCTGCAGGTTTGTAGATAAATACACAGAGTTACAGAGCCGTGCTGAGTTCGAGGACTCGGCTCTGTTCGAGGAGACGGGGAAGGCGTTACTCGCTGAAGGTGTCGTACTGAGACGCAGAGGAGATCGACGTGTGAGTATAATAACCACAGATGGAAGGCTGCTGGTGCCTGACTTAATACCACCAAACTTTTTGTTCAATAAATGATCTCACGCTCGCATGATTCAGGTTGAAACACACCTTTGTTATTTTCTTCTTTTCTTTATTCTCTCCTCTCCGGCAGCACATCAAACTTGAACTAATGCTGAGAAATGTTTTATTTGAACCCGCGCTGACTGTTCTCCTCCCGTCCTGCAGGTATCAGGAGATCCCAGAGACCCGGCCCTCGGCCTCAAGCTGACGGAGTTGTTGGCCGAGCTGCAGACAGATGCCGCCGACGAGGAGACGACACAACAGACCACAGACACACAAACTGCATAGACTTGAGCGGGCTCAAATCACTCAATCATTATACTTATAATAGGTCATACTAGTGATTCATTCACGTGAGCGAGCCCTGACATCGGCTCGAGGGTTCAACAGAGATCACGCTGAACGGTCGCATGATAAGTCGCAACCTGATAAGTCAGGGGCGGGGGGGGGGGGGCGCAGCAAATCAAGCTTCATGCTGTCACCCTGCTGGACTGATGTCACTGACACGTTCAATCCCACAGTGCATTGCTGCAATAGCAGGAGGTTTCTGCTGCTGCACTCAGTGCTTCTGAGATTCTCCATTTCTTCAGGATTATTTGTGTGAGATTAATCAGACGTGAATGTGGCGTCAACTGGAAGGATTTTCATGTTTCAAATAAAAAGCAGATGGTGGAGGTTTTGTTCTGTACAGTTTACAGTCTGGAAAAATCAAAGTGATTACAATAAATAAATAAATACATACTTGGATTCATTTGATTTCTTCTTTGTGCTCTGGTGAAACACAAGTCTGACAAAACATCTCTTCGTCACCTTAGAGAGGAATCTGAGTTTCTGTGACCAACTTTTTTTTTTTTTTATCCCAGAGGTCAGTTGTGTACACTTACAAACAACAGAAATGAGTTAATCAGAGATGATTACCGTACTCAGTACTTGATAAAGAAGAGTGCTGTCACCCTCGTGTGGTCTTTTTGGGCAATGACATCCAGAAGGGCAAGTCAATAAATGCATACTCAACACATTGTTGGAGGCACCCACATCACATAGGAGACTACGTTCAAGGCATGAATGTACAGGCCTCTGGTGCACAAGTCCCTGGAATCAACCACTTTATCGTTAAACCCAAGAGCAAGAGACACAATGAAGAAAGGGGTGGACATAAGGACATTTTTTTATTCAGTGGTTAATATGAAGATTAAGGGTCTGAAAGCTGTGATTAATGTATGGAAGGTAGATGGTGCACAATGAGAAAGGAGCCGGGGACATGTGTCAGAGCCTATGTATATATCTTTTACTTTTTCTGCTGAAAATATTCCGATGATTCTTTCAGGAAAATAGTAAAACGTGTTTCTGTTATAAAACACTGCCTATGCATGCACAGGACAAAATAAGCAAACTTCAGAGGCCACAGAAAGCGACACAAATTTCCTCCCAGGAGCTTCAAGTAAAGCTCATGTACTCATAATTTAATTGCTGCAGCTTCTCAGCCTTTAAAGAGACTTTTTGACAAATTGAAAACAAATCATCGACCCCATTTATCTACAAATAGCACTCTGAATGGGACTTTATCAGTGTTATAGTTGCTTGAGTGTTGGTGAGTGTTATCAGTATTGGTTTGTGCAATAGTTACTAAACTTTTCATCCAATATAATGCTGGACTGGGAACCTTTTTGTGTTTTGACCTCTTCAAAAATAATATATCTAATTGCAAGTAAAAAACTTCTAAAAAAAAAAAAAAAAAAAAAGTAAGGCTTTGTAGATTAAAATCAAAAGGTTTGCAAAAACCTTTAATTAAAGGAAATAAAAAAAATACTTTTTTTGTACTTCTCTATCTGTTTTTAATTGTTTTTCTCAGAATCAAGCCTGTAACGTGGTTATTCTTTTTTTTTTTTGCAAAAGCTTTTTGTGTTTACCTCAGGTTATTAAATGTCTGCAATCGTCTGCTTGTTTGCAAAAAATATGCAGAGGTTCATTTTCATAGTTAACAAAAAATGTGGAAAATAATTAAAGCTGTTAAACACAAACAAAAAAAAAACATACATACACTGAACATTTTCTATCTTATGAACATCTTTCAGCCCTCTCTAACATGACAAAGAAAATTAACAAAATATGCCACCTAAATGAAGCCTCGGGCCAAAATCTTTTGATTCCTCAATTAAAGTAGAGGGCCCCAAAAAGTCCCCTCAAGTGCCGCACTTTGGACACACCTGGCTTACAGTGTGGTTCTGCAGCTCCGGCTGTTTCTCCGCGTGTCGTCCAGCAGGTGTCGCTGTTTGACCGCCTGTCTCTGCGCTCTGTGATCCTCCAGAGGCGAACTGGGAGCAGCTCTCAGACCAGTCTGCGGCTTCTGTTCCCCACCAACACAGCACCCTTTGGTGTCCTGGAGCACAGTGAGTATTTCTTCCTTTATTCAGCATGTGTGTTCCCAGTGATCGAGGCAGCTTTTATTGTGAAGATAGCGGAGATCGACCCTGGATCATATTCACGGGATCCCGATGAGTTGTTCCTAAAAATGAGGGCTGTGACTGACGGGAGCCAATCCGGCTAGTTAGCTAGCCGGATTACTCACTGGAAAGTTGAACACAATCACAATGAACCACTGCTGGCTCATTCTGGTTGTGTCTTTTTTAAAATTTGCTGCGGGATTAAAAATTTAAATATGTGTCCTTTGGTCACATGACTCCCTCACACACAAACAGCAACAGCAGCTAGCTAAAAGAGTTAGCCGAGGAGCTACAGCTCCTCTAGCCTCCTCTGTCATGCTTTTTGTCCTCTTGACTTCAGGAGCTAATAAACGCTGCTTTTTTGGACTCAAATGTGCCATCTGTTTGTCCGTGTTTTCAGCTCAACCACCAGGGAGATAAACGGGACACACCCTTCATTTAATGTGATATATATATCATGTATTTTTAGGATCATTTTTTGGAGGCTAATGATTCAAAAGCTGCCTGTCATCTTTCTGGAAAAATAAACACCTTTTAGGAAAATATTTCTGACTAATTAGACAGCACATTATCACTGTGTGTGTGTGTGTGTGTGTGTGTGTGTGTGTGTGTGTGTGTGTGTGTGTGTGTGTAGGGTTTTAAATCTGTGGCCATTCATTTGTGATAGGACAGCTCAGATGCTTTCCAGGCACAGATCTCACTTCTGAGAGTACAGACATCTATACCCAATATCATTTCGTGTGTGTGTGTGTGTGTGTGTGTGTGTGTGTGTGTGTGTGTGTGTGTGTGTGAGTGAGTGTAATTCAGCTTCATGAGAAGCAGGGCTGCCTCTCTGCTTGTGTCAGTCTGCAGCAGACAGACAGACAGAGTTTTGAGGGTTTGGATTCAGAGACTCAGTAAAAAAAAGAAAAAGAAAAAGGAAGCCAGGAATGTGTTTTGGTCCTGCCAAGCTCCTCCAGTGGGCCTCTGTAATGTACGAGTGCTGGAGGTCTTTATTTTACAGTCGCTTCTGATGCTCTTCAATTGTCTCGTAAAAGAATGTGCAGCAGCCAGATGTTGGGTGGAAGCAGAAGTTACCGTCCGTTTGAAGCGCTTTAAATCTGACAGGGAAACACACTCATGTCATGTTTCAGCGAGATACGTGAGGACTTGTCCGTCAAGGTAAGATAAGATCGTTTATTGTCCCGGGAGGAGACGTTGTCTTTGGGCCGTAGTGCTTCAGAGCGATGCTTTTTTTTTTTTATAATATAAACTGTATGAACGGGCTCATAGTGCTCTGAGACACAACTACATATTAAAAAAGAAGCACTTCTTCTTCTTATGTCAACACTGCATCCTGTGGACATGCACTGATGGAGTGAGGGGCTGTTGGTGCCTTGCTCAAGCTGCTCAGGAAGTGAACTGGCACCTTTTCCAGCTAACACTGGGACTTGAGCCGACGACCCTCCAGTTCCCGACCTAAGTCCCCACAGGCCGAGCTGCTCGAACCATCTGACGTTTTTTTTTCTTCTTCTGTTTGGACAAAAGCGAAGACTTGACTTTGGAGGGATGCTGTACTTGTTGTGATACTGACTGTGAATCAGATGGATCAGTATTTAAGAGAGTGTGTCTTTAGATTGCTGACCCTTTTAATAACATTTTTAAATGTGGATGCTTTAGCTTCCTTCCATGTAGCGACAGCCGTAAAGAAGATTTCACATAGTTAGTGTTCAGGCTGAATAAACGTCCACATGTTAAAAGTGTTCAGCTTATGATTACAGCCAATAGAGAGAAGACGTAAAGCCTTTAAGAAGCTTGAACCAAAGACGGCGACTTGTTAAAGGTTTTGGAGATATGATTACATTTCGGTTTATGGTAGTGTATCTTAAAATGTCTCAGGCTAAATGAATTCATTGACATTGAATTTGAAGAAGTATCCTTTATAGTCTTCTCTGCTTGGTTATTTTTGTGATAAAGTGCTAGCTTAGTGTCGTATTATATTTGATCCATGAATAGAAATAGTTTTCCTCTCTCTCTCTCCTCAGGGGATTCGTCCCTGTCGGTTACGACCAAAACACCCGACAGGTGACCCGGGCCTGCGGCTCTGCAGGGAAATTCAGCGACGCTCTGCGGGAACATTCAGTCTGTCACCATGTTTAATCTGATGAAGAAGGACAAGGAGAGAGAAGGGAGCAAGAAGGAGAAGAAGGACAAGAAGGAGAGGATGTCTGCCGCAGAGCTGCGCAGTCTGGAGGAGATGAGCATGCGCCGCGGCTTCTTCAACCTGAAGAGGGAGGCCAAGCGCGAGTCCAAGAACAAGCTGGAGATCTCCAATCCCATCCCCATCAAGGTGGCCAGCAGCACCGAGCTCACCCTCACCGACATCGAGTCCGACGGGCCGAGCAACCGGAGCAGCGTGGTGCTGGACGAGCAGCTGAGCGCCGCCAGCTCCACCGACGACCTGAAGGGGGAGGGAGGGCCGGGACAGGACGGACACCGCAACTCGGTGAGAGACCGCGTCGCCCAGTTTGGATCGCTCGCCAAGCAGAACTCGGCACAGGTGGGTCAGATGATGAAACGCTTCTCCTTCTCCCAGAGGAGCAAAGAGGAGAGTCCTTCAGAGGGATCCACGCCGTCAGGACAGAACTCGGCGGCGCCCTCCCCGCAGGTGGAGAACAAAGTCTTCAGCATGCTCCGCAAACACAGCCTGAAGCAGCAAGTCGGAGCCCCGCCCACCAAAAAAGTCTGCATCCCTCAGGTGGTGGAGAAGACCTTCCCCGCCGTGCTGCGGCTGCCCGCCGTCGTAGCTCCGAGCGCACCGGAGATACGAGAGCTGGAGCTCCAGCGGCGGAACACCGGAGACTTTGGATTCTCTCTGCGTCGCACCACCATGCTGGACCGCAGTCCTGACGGCGGCGTGTACAGGCGGGTGGTCCACTTTGCAGAGCCGGGTGCAGGCACCAAGGACCTGGCTCTGGGGTTGGTGCCCGGAGACCGGCTGGTGGAGATAAACGGGCGCAACGTGGAGAACAAGAGCCGCGACGAGATCGTGGAGATGATCCGTCAGTCGGGCGACACGGTGAGGCTGAAGGTGCAGCCGATCCTGGAGCTGAGCGAGCTGAGCCGATGCTGGCTGAGGAACACGGAGGGCCAGCGCCGAGAGGCAAGACACGTAAGTCTGTCGTCTCCACAAACACTGAAAGGTCACCGTTTGTGCTTTCTCGAGAAATGTTTGACGGATACAGTCACTGCTTACAGCTATTAAAAGTGTCTCTCGGACTTCAGATGGAAGCTTCTGATCGGGATGGTGTTTGTTGTTCTGTGTGCTGTGATAGAGGTCAACAATCGAGCTCTCAATCACCCACGTGTTTCCTCCGTCTCTTTCAAAACGTTACGCAACCGACCGCTGATCCGCTCTGCACAGTATTGACATAATAGTGCTGTAAAGTGCATGTTATTATACAGTTATTCTTAGGGGCATTAAACGCCTCTGACAGCAAAAGTCAAGCAGGAAGGCCAGTTTTCACATCAGAAACAAACACACAAAGTAACTGGAGCGTTCGTTCTTTCTTCAGCTGATAGGAAGGACATTAGTCGTTGTTACGTGTCTCAAATCCTTAAAATGTTCAAATGAATTCATCACGTGAAGTGGACTGAGGCAAGGTGAAATCACACACACACACACACACACACACACACACACACACACACACACACACACACACACACACACACACACACACCAGCAGGCTTGTTGTCAGTGCACAGTTCAAAGTCAGCATCTGTGATGGTATGTTGGTGCTTTAGTGCACATGGCAGCTGTTAATGCTGAACCATCAGTAAACACAAGCCACCACATAGACAGCTTGACGTTCAGGAGAGGCCCGGCTTGCTTCGTTGAGATGATGTTAAACCCCAGTCTGGGTCCCACGCATGGCTCCGTACTCAACAAGTGATCAACTGGTCTTCCTGCACTCCCAACTTGTCCCAGTTTGAAGTGTAAAAGAAGACATAAACTGGTCTCTTCAAACACTTCCAACAAGTGGTTAAAGAAAACATAAAAACCGAGTTGTGACCCGGTCTCAACTGTTCTCTACGAATTCAGATTCTGCTTTTATGCTAACACGACATCCCATAATGCCTGGTGCCTGGGTTTGTACTTTGTTCCTGGGTGTCAAAACATATGTAAACGTTTTTCAATGTTTGAGATATTTGATCAGTGAAGTGTAGATCAATGTTTATTATCAGTGGGTTTTTTTTTTCTTCTCGTAAATGAAACCGTGATTTGAATCCTCAGAGTGTCACATTTCCTGCATTAACAGTATCTGAGTGTCGGCTGTTTGTTTGCCTCTGTTGGCTCTGGTTCAAGGGTCCTTGTGACACAGTCGGACTGAAAGAGATTCTGCCCCCACCCCATCACACACACACACACACACACACACACACACACACACACACACACACACACACACACACACACACAGAGAGTGACTCTATCCTGCCCACTTTGTCGTTGTTCCTCACAGGCTTTAGAAGAATGTTCCTCTGGCTGGAGGAGACTTTGTTTCATGTAAAGATCTGCAGGACTGATTTCCACGAAGCAAACAGGAAGTGCAGCTTTGTTTAGGTGTTCAGGCAGCGCCTGGTCATGCATTTCCCTTCCCCTAACTTCATGAGTCTCTCTGTCTGACAGCTGATTTGTGTTTAAGTGTGTGTGTGTGTGTGTGTGTGTGTGTGTGTTAAACAGCAGGCACTAACAGCTCCTATCATTCAGTCCTGACCGAGGCTCAAACAGGAAGCTGATCTCAGGTTTTCATTGAACTACAATTTAAAACTATCAAACTTGTAAATAAGCAATAAAAACAGAAGCTCTGCAGCCGATGTCGCCTGACTTCTTTACTTTTCAAAAATTAATGTTTAAATTGCAGACATGGTCTCTTCTGTATCTTTAAGCAAGAGACACCAGACAAACGCCGCTGGATGTCCTTCACGGGACACCATGGGACATTTGCTGTCCTGTGAATTTTCACTCTCTCGTTCTCTTGCACTTATAGCTCAAAAACATCTGAAGGTAGACTCTTGTGTCTACATGTTGAGTCTCCTGTGCTGATTGGCACATCTTCATTGTCCTCACTGAACGTGGGTTGTTTCTAGAATATAATATTACTTTCATTATAAGGAGGTATGGAAGGGCTCACTCAGGCTAACTTGGCTTTAGCTGAGCAGAAATCCTTTATCGCGGTTTCTTCTTTGTAGTCCAAACTTTCTCGGATCAACCTGAACCAATCAGTGTGTTCGGCTGCTACGATGTGATGATGTCATTTCTTACTGAACTTTTATTTAGGGTTCACAGGGGAGCAGGTGGTCTGGGAATTCCCGACAAGCAAATATATATATTTTTAAATTTCTCAATTTCTTGATCTGATAAAAGGATTCAATCTTCACCTTGACCGCTGAGTCAAAAAGTTCATCTGGGACTTTGATAACAGCAGTGTGACTGGAGACACTTCTCTACTCGATGATGACAGCAGAAAAATTGATAGGAACCACAGAGCAACACTGTCTGATGACGTCGGTTCATATCTCATTATTTGTGTTTGTATTGATAGCTGTCAACAGAAGCATCAGTTGTATTGATGAAGTAGGTCATCCTTCCTTTTAAAAGGTTGGGTTTGATTCATGCAGCGGTCAGAGTGAAACAGGCCGAGTCGTTTGGTATTGTGTAAGTCCACTTAAAGCTGGTGCCAGGAGTCCTCTGCACAAACACGAGCGCATTAAGATTTAATCAAGATTTGGAAGCAGACAACACAGGATGCACCTTTTTCTTTTCGCCAGGACCAGAACAGACAGGATGTTCTTCAATAAAAAAAACAAAAGGAAAGCTCCAGCGGGATGTCTGAAGACAATAGGTGTTTTCGTGAGCTGAGGATCTCTTGAATGGCCGGAGGAGCCGTTCCCCTTCTTTCCTCGTGATCACACTGCTGCTACTGAAATGAACTCCAGCGCTGTATAGAAAGAATACAGCAGGCTTTCTCTCCTTCTGTGAACGTGTTGGACGTCATTACATGAAGAGTTGGATTCTTTGGCTGAGGGTCAAACTTACTGACATTGGACAGCCGTGTAAAAACTCTGTGGATTTTTATTGGCAGTGTTCTGGTTTTTCTTCTGTTTATAGTCTGAGTACTGTTGATTGGTCGTGTATCGGCAGGGTTCGGTGTAGCACAAATCTTCACCATAATGCTGCTATTTAACACCCCACATTGAAACCAAATCAGTACTTTTTGGGGGGTTCATGCAGCTGAAGTAAGCCAGAGGGAAGCCTCTGTGTAAGTGACTGAGTTCAGGTGAAGTGACACTCTCCAGAAACAGATGATGGTGTTGCAGTAAATGAAGAAATTTGCTTTATTTTGCAGACGTACCTGGAGGTGTGAATTCCTCCTTCCATTCGATCCTGAACGCGCTTCCTTCTCAGGTTGCTAATTGGACTGTAGCGCATGGAAAACGGGAAGTCATGGAAGTGGTTATGGCTTACCACTTGCTTCTCAAGAATAGCCGGAAAGTTGGCCATTGTTCCAGGATGCGTGTTTGTGAGAATATAACTGATGGGTTCTGAGATTGCATCCGAATGAATCCATACAGTGGACAGATAGACTTTGAAGATTTACCAAAACTCATCCAAATAGAGCAAGAGTGAAGAATAAACAAATGTGTCTGCCTGCACAGAAGCCAAACAGCCTCCAGTTTCGAGCAGAGGCTGCAGGACTGGGTCACTGACTGGCTCCTGTAAAACCGGATGTGCAGCATTCATCACTGTGCTGAGAGCATGCAGACATTTCCTCCAGGCTTTTACTCTGTCTGATGTAGTTGCGTGTGTCATTGTGTTAAAGGTGAACACGAAGACGAACGTCTTCTTCGAGCTGTCTGTAAACACCACCTCTTTGTATGAAACAGCACAGCCGTCATGAATCGTTCTGTTTTGAATCCAATCACTGCAGACACTCTTCTCTGGTTGTAATTGTAGACATTTTTGAAGCACATCCATCTTTTCTCTCCTTGAAGTGTTCCCTTCGGCTGTGTGCACCCTCAGCGCTGCCTGTTAACTTTGGCGTGATGGTTGTTGTTTCTGCCCATTCAGGAAGTCATTCGGACTTAACTCGCTTCCACTTTGATTCTGGCCCTCTCAAACTTCTCTGCCCTGAACAATTTCCTCAGTCCTCCATATTTCTTACAGATTTCAGACTTTTTTGGATGATAAGAGAAGTATGACCGGTGTCAGTGGGGGGAGAGATTCTTTACAAGGTAAACACGATCAGTGACAGCACAGCTAAAGAGTCGATCACAGTGGAGATGATCTTTTGCCTGTTTTCGGATAAGTCATCTTTGGAGGGCGTTGGCGCACACAGACTGGATCACTCTGCAGCCATTGTTTTGTGACATTTAAGAGCAGTCCTAACACATGCTAAGGTTATTTCCTCCTGTTTTCATCCTTCTCTGTTCCCATTAGGAGTGTTAACAATCAGACCATTGAAATAGCTGCGAGTAGTCGTACCTGAATTCCCAGGTACACACTGATCAGAGCTCATTGAACAATCTTCATGTCTGCTTTCGTTTACATCAAACTGAGCTCATTGTTTACTCTGACAAAAAGCACCAATCTGTTTGCTCATCTTACATTTGCTCTGGCAGCTGCTTCCTGGATTGCTGTTGTTGTTGTTGTTGTTGTTGTTGTTGTTGTTGTTGTTGTTGTTGTTGTCGTTGTTGTTGTTTTGTTGCCTTCTGAACCCACTGTTAGGGCTCGTATTAACCAAACCTTATGCTAATGAATCATAGGTATGAACTAGCTACCTCGCCTAGCATCCTGGAGCTATGGCACATTTTCTTTCTTGAGAACGACTGAGTGTTAATCTGCACCTGTTGATGGCATGACAACAAACAAACACAATAAGAGGTTCCTGACACATGGCAGGCTATTATTCAGTTGTATATCCACTGGAAGCCTCGATTACATTAAAACTTTTGTCTGCAAAATAATCAGTGTGCTACGTCTCGAGTGCAAAAAACTCCTTCTGAAAATGACCACGACACAAAGGATGACAGAGTAGAGGTTAATATTTTTGTATCATTTTCATGGTTTGATTAAATTGCTCCTTTTAAATGAAGACGTTAAAAACAGAGAGAGCATGCTGACCTCAGCGTACCCACCAGACCGCAGAGAGAATCACTCCCATGATTCCCCGCGAGCCTCTGCGTCATCCTTTGTTATTGTTATATAAATATATATGTTTGGATTGAGAGTCGCAGACTTCACATCCTGTACGTTTAAATCCAACTGTACAAATAAAACGATTTAAAAGCTCGTGGTGGTGGAGTCGTCGGATGAAAGCTGCACACAAGTTCAGAGGGCATTAAAAGACCTCCTACCTCCAGGAAGTATGCATCCTCCTCGAACTTCATATATTCTCCAAACTGCACTCACTATAAGCCTATTAGTTAGGATAATATACAGTATGGAAATACTTAAAGTCAGCTTGTAAAGCTGCTGGAGACTTGTGCCCCAAACTATTTGAGTCTTGCAGAAGGAATCTGCTGGGGGGGGGGGACTGGAGCGTGAGAGAAAGACGGCGTGAAAGAGGAGGTTAAAGAAGCAAGACGCCATCTTTACTTGTCTTAACAGGCTGACTGGAAACAACGGGAAGCAGGCCTCTCCCTTTAGGTCTCACTCTGGTATTTGTGGAATCTTCTTTGGAACAAATAGGCCACTTCCTGACCCTTTCCCCCCCGGGATTTTCTTATGGGAGGAAGGACGTTTTTGAGGCTTGGGGAGGGGGGGTGGACTTTACGTCTGTGGATGTACTTCATAAAGACATTGTTTGTCCATTTTAAGTCTTACTAAATTGCATCCTTTTTTACATGATTCAGTCCTATTGGTCAACAGAGCTGTCAATCATAATAAAGCATGACTTACTAACCATCACAAACAAAGGGCATGATGTCTGTCATGACACAAAGTTTGCCTGTCGTGCATCTGGATTTTATGATATGACACGTCCGATCTGCGTTCGCTAAGGAGGCGGGGCTTATGACCTGTACTGCAGCCCGTCAGCAGGGGGAGCTCTCGGTATTGTGGCTTCACTCCCAGTGGGCTTTTTTCTCTGTCCGTTCTTCATATGCAGCCGTATGAATAGAAGCATAATAACGATGGATTCCTGTCATTACAGCAGACATCAGGAGCTGCGGAGTGCTGTGGTGTGAATGTGAAAGCAGCGGGACGAGGTTTTTTCAAGTATCACATACTTCAGTATCAGACGAAAACAAAGAACGTTAATCTTCATGTTATGAGCACTACTGCACAAACAGAGAGTCGGCTCGAAGCTGCAGCTCGAGCAAGCCTTGAGTTCTTCCAGCGTGTTAGATCCTCTCAGTCAGACACATTTCCTCTGCTCCTCTCATCGTGTCATAGTTAGCCGCTGTGTGCTGTTGACACCAACATCCTGTCCTTCTCTGCCTCCAGTCTGAGACCGGAAAGAAAATTGGAAAGGGCAGGAAACTGTGAGCAATATGTGACCACATGTTCAAGACTTCATTAGGACAAGTTGATGTTTTCAAGCGTAGTTCTGTATGAAAGGTCTCGTTCCGTTTCATTGGCGGAGAGAGAAACGACGCTGCGTGTGTCCTTAAGCTACTTAGTTTTTCCATTGCATGAAAACATTCAAAGCCCACAGCGTGTTGTGAAGTATTTTCTGCAAAGAAAACATGCAAGACATATTTGGCATCTTTTGGAAAGCTTGAAAAGACGAGGAGGAGAATGGGAGCCGACGCTCGGGGCCGTGCTGAGACAGACCGCAGTCAGAATGTGTGATGTGGTCGGAGCGCGAGTGTGTTTCCACGCAGCGGTTATAAACACACGCTTGAATTCAAAGTCAAACTGTTTTAAATTAAAGCAGATTATTCATTTGTGCGGTGGACGACAACGGCTAACTCAGTGCGAGATCCAAAAGAAGTCCTGAAGGTTTGACGTCTTTCAGAGTTTCATAACCTGTAACAGTCATGATTGATTTGACAGGGACAGATACCACGCACAAACTGAAAGCAGCCATATGATCGAAGTGTCATCGTGTTCATAGCAGCTTCTAATCTGCACGGTGATGCACGGGTTAGCTCTGTCCCGTCACAGCGAGGAGGCCTGACAGGAGCCTCTCTGTGTGGAGCGCGCTCTGACCAAAGACATGCTCGTTAGCTTGTCAGGAGAGCGGCTGTTGACTGGCCAGCAGAGCAGACGAGATGATGAAGAAATGTCCCTAAAGGGGACAATGTGTGAAACATGGAAGTGAAGTTGGGTTCAGGAAGATCCAACAAGACAACACGAGTAGCACACGTCTGTTGCATGACTTGGTGGCTGTCCTTGCTCTCTTTTATCATCCTACATTCGAGAAAAGATCCTTATTTGTGTTTGTTCTCGTGTTTTGCAGCATAAGACGCGACGTCTTCTCGAGTTAGTGTTGGAAGTGAGCTGAGAGTTCAGAGAGCAGTGTGGACAGACGAGCAGGAGACAGGAACGCACACACACACACACACACACACACACACACACACACACACACACACACACACAGACACACTTAATCTGTTTTAATCACCTCAATGCGGAAACAATGTGCCAACTTCAGGATGTAATTAGTGGCAGACAGATCGCAGCTGCACCTCAGGGTGGCTGTCTAAAAATACATCAGACATGTTTATTAAAGGAGTCTGAAGCACTCTGGGACAGAAATAGAAAATGAGAAGAATTCACCTGCTGACGGTAAATCTGAGTGTGAAACTTAAAGAACCAGAGTGAACACACGAGCGCACAACAAACGAACGCGTGAGAGAATTAAAGGGCGCACACACATAGTTTGAAGTCTTCCCATGCAGGTCAGTAACACTAGAAAAGAACTGTCAAAAGAATGCTGTCAGGTGGAGGCTCTCGCTGACGATGTGACCACGTCAGCCGCGCTGCGACAGCGACCGGTTTGTTGAGCGTCGTTTTAAAGAACGGGCCGAAAACAAAACGTCGTTTCAGGACTGAAACTGCGATGTGCACACGCAGTCTAGTTTTGACCTTAAAGGTCACATGCACTGGGTGGCCCAGTGGTTATCCAACCTTTACTGCATGTCATTCCCCAAGCTCTCTATCCGCTCTTCTGTCTAACATAAAGGAAGACATGCTGCTCAACATGCTGCCATGACACACGCCGCGGCGTTACTCCTGACGCAGCTGTACGGTACAGAGTTTACATTGTAGCAGCTGCCTGTCCACGTGCTGGTTGTCACTGTGGGGACATATCTGGACCCTTTACAGAGCGGGTGTGCAGCGGGTTGTTCACTTTGACCGGCGGTGCCGTGCGAGTCACTTCAGAACACCATTATTGTTTCACTCGGTGCTCGAATGATCGACAGGAAAGAGCCAGACGACTTCAAGTGTGCTGTGTGTGTGTGTGTGTGTGTGTGTGTGTGTGTGTGTGTGTGTGTGTGTGTGTGTGTGTGTGTGTGTGTGTGTGTGTGTGTGTGTGTGTGTGTGTGTGTGTGTGTGTGTGTGTGTGTGTGTGTGTGTGTGTGTGTGTGTGTGTGTGTGTGTGTGTGTGTGTGTGTGTGTGTGTGTGTGTGTGTGTGTGTGTGTGTGTGTGTGTGTGTCATTAGTCAGCCGTCACGTCAGAGGATCTTAAGCCCGATGCTTCTGAATCACCAAACAAGCAGGTTAACCCGACACTGCTGGGCTCTTAATCCTCTTTCCCACTTATTCAGCTCTCACCGGGCCGCTCGGAGCCAAGTGGCCCGATCAGAGTCTCCACCAGATGTTCCAGTGCGGCTCATGCTGGGAGCTAATCCTCGCGCCTTCCACAGACTGGGATTAAGCAGAGCTGCAGCCGTGAGAGAGACTTCAGCGCCTGTGATGAACGCTCATCAACACGCTCTATGGAAGCTGACACTGCTTTGACATGAGCAGAACATAGCGTCCGACCCGGCCCCAGTTTGAGCTCGGACCCTCTGGGACTAGATTCAGGCTCCTCCAGACCGGACCGGACCGGACCACTCTCAACACTCATTTGTGACTGGAAAAGTGATGACGTATTTTTGTCGGCCAACCTGGAAGGATGGAACGGGAGGATGGAGGATGGAGGATGGAAAATTCTCCTTTTAGATTTTTTTTTTCATTGGATTTTGGATCATAGCAGAAAATAATCTCTGTGTCAAACACACGTTTCTGATGCGTATCTGTTTCATTCAGCGGGATAATCTTTACAGATGAACTCCGTTTATATGAAGTTTGAAGAGTTAATGCAGCTGAGAGAAGTGAAACAATGTGAGGTCACGACCGTTATGCCTCATCGATCTAATAAGATCTAATCTTATTTTGCTTAATAAATGTTTATTAAGCTAACATTTACATGACGGCTCTTTTCCTCAAACAAACGTGTGCCGACCTCACACTCCCTGTTGTTTCCGTCGGCTTGTTAAGGTCATGTGACCTGACGCTGACCTTCCCTGCAGCTTCAGGAGACTCCAGTGTGCGTCTGCTGCTGAGGCGTCGGGTGTCTCCCCTGCTCTGTCTTTTTTTTTTTTCTTTTGCTGAATAATTCAGAGTGATGCTGCAGGCCAGATGAATAATAGAGAAGAGAGCGGAGGAGAGACGTGTCGGGGCAAAGACGAGTTCAGCAGCTGCTCTCCCTCTTAGCCGTGTGATGGATAACATGTGACGACACAACATTTAGATGGACGGACGGGTCCGCCCTGGTACTGATCCCAGCTGTCAGCTTATTGGTCGGCTCGCCCATTTCTGACCCTTGACCTTTTGTTCATCATGTTTTTCTTTTCCCCATTAGGCTTCTTTTTTCACACACTCTTTAACATTATGTCACAGAATTTGTGTGTGTGTGTGTGTGTGTGTGTGTGTGTGTGTGTGAGAGAGAGAGAGAGAGTGTGTTTGTTAGTGTGTGGTCGTGTGTGTGTTTGTTAGTGTTTGTGGGTGTGTGGTAGTGTGTGAGGTAGTGTGCGATAGTGTGTGTGTGTGTGTTTGGTAGTGTGTGTGTGTGTGTGGTAAGTGTGCGTGTGAGGTTGTGTGTGTGTGTGTGTGTGTGTGTCAGGGTGTGTCTGAGAGATTTAGTGTGTGTATGTGCGCGTGTTGGGTGTGTGTGTGTGTGTGTGTGTGTGTGTGTGTGTGTGTGTGTATGTATGTTAGGGTGTGTGTCTGAGAGAGTTAGTGTGTGTGTGTGTGTGTGTGTGCTGACTGCAGCTGACTGAAAACACACTGTCAGCACTCTCCTTTCTCTGCACGCCCGGCACAGTGACACAGCTAAATCACCTGGCTGTTTCCATGGTAACGCAGCCACTCTCCTGACTTGTGTTTGCAGTGGGGTGATGGGAGAAAACTGTCGATTAGAAACGGACTCAGACAAAAGTGAAGTTTTGTAAATCACAGCAGAGGACATGGTGTATTTAAATCCGGATGATGATGAATAAAGTCCTGGTGTGTGTCGAGCCCTGCAGACTGGATGTTCTGGGCGCGCTCAGATTGATTCCACATGGGAAAACATGGCAAACAGGGAGTTGCTCTTCAGTCTGATAATTACAGGCCTGATCTCAGACTGCAAATAGAAGAACAGAAGGCAGCAAATAAGTCCATCTCCTGCTCAGAGGCTCCTCAGCGTCCCCCTGACATCCACACAAACCTTCATGTTGCTCTCACATGTCGTCTGTTTACCGACCTGAGGCTCCTGGAGGTGTCTGAACACTGCAGTCACTGTGGATCAGGTTGTACAGTCGGCTGTCCCTCGACCTGGTCCGGGGTTCGAGCTCCAGCTCCTGCAGCCACATGTGCCCTTGGGCAAGACGCTTTCTCTCTTTAAGTCCGAGTCAAACCAGACGACTGAAGACAGGAACGTTTTTATCTGTCCAGCGAAGATCCTCTGCAATCAAAACAAAATGTGTTGGTATTACTGCTGCTGATCCGCTCCACAGATGTTTGCTAATCTTCTGTTTGCTTACATGAGCGGCAGCTTCATGAAAGTAATCACAGTCCAACATTTCCTTCAGAGCACAGATGCCACACTTGTTTCCATGAAGTTTCTTTTTTTTCTCTCTCTCTTCAGACATGTTTGTCCCTCTGCAGTGGAAAGGACAAATCCTACATAATTGCTGACTCTGGTCTGTCAGCTTATCTGAACTGAACTGTGCGTCATTGTTGACTCTGTCACATCCCCTCCGCCTCTAGCTGTTCATGTGCAGACTGTCTTCTGATCGTGTATTATTGATTATGAGGACAAACGGGAAGTCATCACGCACACGTGGACACATGGAGAAGGATATCGGGGGGCGTTCATGACACACTTCAGTCCTGTTATCAGGATCTTATGAAGCCGTTTCCTGTCTCCACGATCCGGGCAACATTTGCAGCGTGACCGCTGACACTTCAAAGTCGGGCGGCGGGAGGTCAGAGGGCGCAGGAAGTCCCGTTAGCACGCCCCTCTGAGACGTCGGAAGGATGTTGGTGCTATTTACATCTTGAGCTGAATGTGGGAGGAAATGGCACTAGAGGTTGAGTCTGTTTGATCAGTGAGACATGTTTGGTACTCAGCCTGGATTAAGGAAGGTGAGACAACCAATCGTGTCGGGATATTTTAGACCAAACTCCTCGCAGGCTGCCGGGGGCGGAGCTTCACCTGGACCGCACACACCTTTGTTTAAAGAGGGTCTTCTGTTCGTACCAACTCTGCTGACGTTTATCATATCTGCACATTTAGGGGAAAGTCAACGTGCCAGAGTTACACAATCAGCCATCAGCCTGTCAACACGTGCGCACACACACACACACACACACACACACACACACACACACACACACGCACACACACACACACACACACACTCTCAGCTGTGACCAGTGGCTCTCAGCTTATCTGCTGCTGAGTTTCTGTTTGAGCAAACAGGGCAGTGAGAGTGTTTTATGTGAGCTGACCTGAGCCCCCAGGCTGCTGTCACACACACACACACACACACACACACACACACACACACACACACACACACACACACACACACACACACACTGAGCAGCTGACTCTTTGAATGTATAAGCGTATTTATTAGCTGCACCATTGGGAACATAACTAACAGTGACTGAGCAGGGATGCTTATTATTCACATAACACGCTGTTCGACTCTCTAAAGTCAATGTATTGACTGAGTGGAGCCATGAGCTCAGGCCTGCAGTTATAATGCAGCATGTAGCTGCTGAAATCGGAGTATATTTCAGTCCTAGTTAAAAACTGAAGTTTCCTTTTAATCATTAGAATAAAACTTTATTCGTCCAAAATGTGAAAAATTATCTTTGTCATCATGTTTTTCTTCCTGTGAAGCCAAACAAGAAAACACAGAGGTTAGAAGAGCGCTGGAAAACATCGCTGTCGACTTGAATTGTAAATAAAAATCAGTGTTAGTGAAGTAATTAGCTCGTTTAACAAACAGTCGTTTTGTATAATGTGTCTTAAATCAAGGAAATGAGAAACTGAAACGAGTAAAAGAATCCTCCGTGGCTGCGCTGGTCTTCATGAATGTTTGTGATGTGTTCAATGTCAAAGAAAAGATAGGACAGAGATGAGAGGTGACGTCAGGGAGCGTTCACGCTCGCGAGCTCGCTCCGGTTTGAGACAGTTTAGGTCGAGGTCAAAGTTCATTCCTTCCTGAGTGTCGGCTCCGCCTTCATCTGTAAACGTGCTCGGACAGATTCCAGCCTTTCATGTTATGTCACATGTAGTACGTGTCTTTAACTTGTATTTATTTCATGCCCTTAAATCAAACAAAATACATCAAATGAAAAAAAACGAGCATATGATTATTTAAGACAAAAAAAAACCCAGATGTGCTGATGAAGCCAGTGGAACCCAGAGGGGCTTGTGGAGCGGCTGCTCCAGTCAAGCTGGACCTGATCGAGTTGTTCAGCCAAGAAGGACCAAAAACAGTCTGCTCTGAGACCTCGCCTCGGTGACGTTCAGAGAAAACCCTTCACAGACGTCACACAAATGTAAATATCCAGTCATAAAAGCACTTTGGTTCCTCTCCCGAAAAACCTTGAATGATTCAGAGCGGTCGTGTGTTTGCAGACTCTTAGACTCCCTGAGCGTGTGCGTGTGCGTGTGCGTGTGCGTGTGCGTGTGCGTGTGCGTGTGCGTGTGTGTGTGTGTGTGTGTGTGTGTGTGTGTGTGTGTGTGTGTGTGTGTGTGTGTGTGTGTGTGTGTGTGTGTGTGTGTGTGTGTGTGCCGTTTCTGTGAGCATCACATGTGCACGAGACACAAAGACATTATAGACCCTGTCTGACCTACATCTGCCATCCTGCAACACACGCGAGACGTGAAGGAGTTTACTCGAGCATAAAACACACACACACACACACACACACACACACACACACACACACACACTTCACCACTTACACACACACACTTCACCACTTACACACACAGCTCCATCTGTGTAGATGTTAACCTGTAAGGAGGACTGAAGGCTGGATGCTCGAGCCACACTGTTTACTTCCCTTTCAACTCATCTCTTAATCTTAACTCGTGTGTGTGTGTGTGTGTGTGTGTGTGTGTGTGTGTGTGTGTGTGTGTGTGTGTGTGTGTGTGTGTGTGTGTGTGTGTGTGTGTGTGTGTGTGTGTGTGTGTGTGTGTGTGTGTGTGTGTGTGTGTGTGTGTGTGTGTGTGTGTGTGTGTGTGTGTGTGTGTGTGTGTGTGTGTGTGTGTGTGTGTGTGTGTGTGTGTGTGTGTGTGTGTGTGTGTGTGTGTGTGTGTGTGTGTGTGTGTGTGTGTGTGTGTGAGAGAGAAGCAGCAGTCATGACATGTCAGGAATTTGAAGGCTTGAAGCAAGTTTTGATTTGCTCCTGTAGGTGAAGCCTGAGCTCGCTGATCCCCTCTTCTTCTTCTTCTTCTTCTCTGGATTTCTGACTCGGCTGTAACCTTAACTGTCAGAAAAACTCCACCACTACCTTCATCCTCTCGCACGTTATCTCGAGTGTCCAGTGTTTCTGAAGAGGACCAAAGACGAGCGTCACGTTTTGGAAACCTTTTTGTCTGCCAACGAAACACAACGTGTGTCATTTCTGCACTGCTTTCTAAAGTCTACATGTCAGCCTCTAGATGTAGTAAAAGTGTTTCAAAAGAGGCGGGGATGTATCCTGGGACAGTGTGATCATGAGGGTGTGTGCGTGTGTGTGTGTGTTTGACTGAGCGATGGCACTCGGTCAGCTGGGAGAATCAGTGTGTCCCTCATAAACATGTTCAGTCACGTCAACACGGCGGCACAGATGACATCAGGTCCTGTTAGCAGCAAAATATGATTGAATGGATTTTGGTCTAATCTGTGTGTGTTTGTGTGTGTGTGTGTGTGTGTGGATTTATCTGCTGATCCCTCACAGCAGACGGTATTACCGTCCTGCAGGATGCATTAGAGGAATGTCACATGTTGGAGACATGTTTAAAGTCCTTTGAGTGAGTTCGGGCGTCATCAGAAAACTATGACGCCTTCGTCTTTATTTGCGAGCGGCTGAGTGTGCTTGGCGAGATAGAAAAGCAACATCAGTGATGTGGATTTGTTGGGAAGTAAAATGTGCAGGAGCAGTGGAGAGTGTTATTATCAATCAATCGTTATGTTGTATGTGATTCTCTGGAGAGGCTTTAGTAAAGAGCAGATGGGATAACACGCTCCTTCCTGTGTGCTCCTCCTTGCGTTACGTGGTCCACACCTCCTCGCCGCTGAGGCGGAGGTCGAAGCACGCCGTGTTTGAATGAGGACGGCGGTGTTTGTGTGCTCGACACAGTCGGATCAGCTGGATGAAGGTCGGGGGAGCTGCGTCTACTCGAGAGACGAGGTCTCCTGCTCACTTCCATCAAAGTGAGTTGGCACAAATGCTAACGTGCTAATCTTCTCAGTTTGACAGTGACTGAGCGCTTTAAAATGTTCCCTTCCTGTCTGTTTTCTTTGAGTTTACGAGCGGGGATTATTCGTAAAGCTCTCAGTGCCACCAAAACACTGGTGACCTACACTTGATGCTGTGCCTGAACGCATCGTGTGGGACACAAATGAAGCTGCTCTCACGATGAAGGCTGAAGCAAAAATCCAAATCCAACAGGGTGAGAGTTGAAAGACACTGTGAGGACGAGAGAGAGAGAGAGAGAGAGAGTGAGAGATGAAGTTTCCTCATGGACTGAACTTTCAGGATCTTTCATGGAAAGTTTCACACTGACGTCCACATTCCTCTCCAGCTGATTTTTTTTTTTTTAAGCAGCTTCTTTCCGTCGTACACACTTCCTCTCCGTTCATAGTCGTTGTTGACTCTGTTGTTACATCACTGCATTTTTATCCTCGCCCTTCTCACCCCACCCTCTTCTTCAAGCTTCAGTCTGTTTCCTCCTCCTCCTCCTCCTCAACTGGATTCAAGCTGTCACTCTGCTCATCTCGCTGCACACTTAGTCAGCAGTGCATCGATACCTCCAGGACGTTTCCTCTCTGGAAGTCATGGCAGCCGCAGGGAAATAAAGGAGGCTTTGTGTGGAGTTGATCCCGCTCCTCTTGCTCCCTCTTGTGGTCAGAAGGCAGAGGTGCACTGCTTCAGCTGCAGCTGAGATGGATTTAATCACACACACGTCCTCATGTTTGGTGGATGGAAGAAGTAGAAACAAATTAAAAATATGAGGTGTGAGGTTTTCAATCCATCCAAATGTTCTGATACCACGCCTGAGGAAAGGTCCTGACCGTTTGTGTCAAACACCAGAAAGATGACAGCATGATCATCGTTTGCTCACGCACACATCATCACAACTTCATCGGTTCAAAAATATCATTCATCCTCAAACTGTGCTCGAGGAACCGATGATGTCGCGCGGGGTCGCTCTCCTCTTGTGGTAGTGAC